>NC_142615.1:29376768-29722601 GCF_059453375.1 Lepisosteus platostomus | reverse complement strand
GTATGATCTGGTGTTGTAATTCTTCAGTCACAATTATCGAAAGGCCTTCGAAGGTCTGAAACCTCTTGCTTCGTTAATGGAAAAGGCTGTTAAAAATGACACATTCAGGCCACTTCAAAATGGAGCACTTACTGAGACTACTTTTTGTAAGTGCTCAGTTTTGGAGTGGCTTTGATGGTGTGCAACAGGCAGCTTCACCTACAAAACCTAATAACAATGGTTTTCAGTAGTCTTTTTTTCTGCATTTTCTGAAATACTTGGCTTTTCCTGGATCTTTACTTGAAATCTAACGACTGGCAATGATTTTATTGTAAATTCATGAACCTAATTAGGAATGCTGAAAAGTGACGAATGCCGTCAACACCCACATTTCCATCTGAAACTGGAATGTGCCACAATGCCACAGGGGGCAACAATGAGCACTTCACACCTTTCGACTGGCCGTCTTCGACAGAAACTGCTCAAACCACGGAGGAGTGGTTGTGAAAGGGGGAGTGGCTGCATACGGCTGACACTTTGTTTCACGGCCAACTTAAACATGGCAAGGCGAGGTACGTCAAACCTGTAGGCTGTACATTAACCTCACCTTCAGTGGACACAAGTCTTTCTTCTTCTGAAAGATGAAAGATGAAACGACAAATGGTAAGTCCTGCTTTATCACCATTACACTGGGTTGCACTCTTTAGTGACGCAATTCTTGTTGGGCGTAAGTGCTCCGTCTTGGAGTGGCCTTGATGGCGTAAAAAGACATTTGCAGGGAACATGGTTTTGTGTAAAAGTTGATTTTGAAATCTAACAATTCAGCAATTCTTGTTGGGATATATATTTTCCTAAATATAGGGGAGAATGAAAAGGATCTTGCACTACATGTACAAGGCTACATTAAAAGAACGTATCCAGACTACTTCAAAAAGGAGCACTTGTTTGGAATGCTATCACAGTAGTGCTTCTCTTTGGGGCAGCCTTGAGAGGATCTGGCACAAATCCCTTTTGTTGAGCGTACCTGGAAGTGTGGTTTTGTGTTGCAGTAGTTCCGCTGAAACTACCTGAGGTCTCAAACCTCTCTCCTTTATGATGAAGACTATGCAAAATGACACGTTCAGGCCCCTTCAAAGTGAAGCACTTGCTTGGAATACCTGCATGTAAGTGCTTAGTTTTGGAGTAGCTTTGATGGGGTACAACAGATCCAACGCGAGGAAAAACTGGCATAGGTGCTCTCTTGTACAAATTTACATTGGACGGCACGCGTCAGACTAACGTCAAGCAACTGGAGGCACGATCTGAAACTAAAAGACGGGAAGCCCCACTTGAATCGAACCTCGACTTTAGCACTGTTCTTGGTATGATATTAGAAAGTGCTACCAAGTGGAGGTATGATCTGGTGTTGTAATTCTTCAGTCACAATTATCGAAAGGCCTTCGAAGGTCTGAAACCTCTTGCTTCGTTAATGGAAAAGGCTGTTAAAAATGACACATTCAGGCCACTTCAAAATGGAGCACTTACTGAGACTACTTTTTGTAAGTGCTCAGTTTTGGAGTGGCTTTGATGGTGTGCAACAGGCAGCTTCACCTACAAAACCTAATAACAATGGTTTTCAGTAGTCTTTTTTTCTGCATTTTCTGAAATACTTGGCTTTTCCTGGATCTTTACTTGAAATCTAACGACTGGCAATGATTTTATTGTAAATTCATGAACCTAATTAGGAATGCTGAAAAGTGACGAATGCCGTCAACACCCACATTTCCATCTGAAACTGGAATGTGCCACAATGCCACAGGGGGCAACAATGAGCACTTCACACCTTTCGACTGGCCGTCTTCGACAGAAACTGCTCAAACCACGGAGGAGTGGTTGTGAAAGGGGGAGTGGCTGCATACGGCTGACACTTTGTTTCACGGCCAACTTAAACATGGCAAGGCGAGGTACGTCAAACCTGTAGGCTGTACATTAACCTCACCTTCAGTGGACACAAGTCTTTCTTCTTCTGAAAGATGAAAGATGAAACGACAAATGGTAAGTCCTGCTTTATCACCATTACACTGGGTTGCACTCTTTAGTGACGCAATTCTTGTTGGGCGTAAGTGCTCCGTCTTGGAGTGGCCTTGATGGCGTAAAAAGACATTTGCAGGGAACATGGTTTTGTGTAAAAGTTGATTTTGAAATCTAACAATTCAGCAATTCTTGTTGGGATATATATTTTCCTACATATAGGGGAGAATGAAAAGGATCTTGCACTACATGTACAAGGCTACATTAAAAGAACGTATCCAGACTACTTCAAAAAGGAGCACTTGTTTGGAATGCTATCACAGTAGTGCTTCTCTTTGGGGCAGCCTTGAGAGGATCTGGCACAAATCCCTTTTGTTGAGCGTACCTGGAAGTATGGTTTTGTGTTGCAGTAGTTCCGCTGAAACTACCTGAGGTCTCAAACCTCTCTCCTTTATGATGAAGACTATGCAAAATGACACGTTCAGGCCCCTTCAAAGTGAAGCACTTGCTTGGAATACCTGCATGTAAGTGCTTAGTTTTGGAGTAGCTTTGATGGGGTACAACAGATCCAACGCGAGGAAAAACTGGCATAGGTGCTCTCTTGTACAAATTTACATTGGACGGCACGCGTCAGACTAACGTCAAGCAACTGGAGGCACGATCTGAAACTAAAAGACGGGAAGCCCCACTTGAATCGAACCTCGACTTTAGCACTGTTCTTGGTATGATATTAGAAAGTGCTACCAAGTGGAGGTATGATCTGGTGTTGTAATTCTTCAGTCACAATTATCGAAAGGCCTTCGAAGGTCTGAAACCTCTTGCTTCGTTAATGGAAAAGGCTGTTAAAAATGACACATTCAGGCCACTTCAAAATGGAGCACTTACTGAGACTACTTTTTGTAAGTGCTCAGTTTTGGAGTGGCTTTGATGGTGTGCAACAGGCAGCTTCACCTACAAAACCTAATAACAATGGTTTTCAGTAGTCTTTTTTTCTGCATTTTCTGAAATACTTGGCTTTTCCTGGATCTTTACTTGAAATCTAACGACTGGCAATGATTTTATTGTAAATTCATGAACCTAATTAGGAATGCTGAAAAGTGACGAATGCCGTCAACACCCACATTTCCATCTGAAACTGGAATGTGCCACAATGCCACAGGGGGCAACAATGAGCACTTCACACCTTTCGACTGGCCGTCTTCAACAGATACTGCTCAAACCACGGAGGAGTGGTTGTGAAAGGGGGAGTGGCTGCATACGGCTGACACTTTGTTTCACGGCCAACTTAAACATGGCAAGGCGAGGTACGTCAAACCTGTAGGCTGTACATTAACCTCACCTTCAGTGGACACAAGTCTTTCTTCTTCTGAAAGATGAAAGATGAAACGACAAATGGTAAGTCCTGCTTTATCACCATTACACTGGGTTGCACTCTTTAGTGACGCAATTCTTGTTGGGCGTAAGTGCTCCGTCTTGGAGTGGCCTTGATGGCGTAAAAAGACATTTGCAGGGAACATGGTTTTGTGTAAAAGTTGATTTTGAAATCTAACAATTCAGCAATTCTTGTTGGGATATATATTTTCCTAAATATAGGGGAGAATGAAAAGGATCTTGCACTACATGTACAAGGCTACATTAAAAGAACGTATCCAGACTACTTCAAAAAGGAGCACTTGTTTGGAATGCTATCACAGTAGTGCTTCTCTTTGGGGCAGCCTTGAGAGGATCTGGCACAAATCCCTTTTGTTGAGCGTACCTGGAAGTATGGTTTTGTGTTGCAGTAGTTCCGCTGAAACTACCTGAGGTCTCAAACCTCTCTCCTTTATGATGAAGACTATGCAAAATGACACGTTCAGGCCCCTTCAAAGTGAAGCACTTGCTTGGAATACCTGCATGTAAGTGCTTAGTTTTGGAGTAGCTTTGATGGGGTACAACAGATCCAACGCGAGGAAAAACTGGCATAGGTGCTCTCTTGTACAAATTTACATTGGACGGCACGCGTCAGACTAACGTCAAGCAACTGGAGGCACGATCTGAAACTAAAAGACGGGAAGCCCCACTTGAATCGAACCTCGACTTTAGCACTGTTCTTGGTATGATATTAGAAAGTGCTACCAAGTGGAGGTATGATCTGGTGTTGTAATTCTTCAGTCACAATTATCGAAAGGCCTTCGAAGGTCTGAAACCTCTTGCTTCGTTAATGGAAAAGGCTGTTAAAAATGACACATTCAGGCCACTTCAAAATGGAGCACTTACTGAGACTACTTTTTGTAAGTGCTCAGTTTTGGAGTGGCTTTGATGGTGTGCAACAGGCAGCTTCACCTACAAAACCTAATAACAATGGTTTTCAGTAGTCTTTTTTTCTGCATTTTCTGAAATACTTGGCTTTTCCTGGATCTTTACTTGAAATCTAACGACTGGCAATGATTTTATTGTAAATTCATGAACCTAATTAGGAATGCTGAAAAGTGACGAATGCCGTCAACACCCACATTTCCATCTGAAACTGGAATGTGCCACAATGCCACAGGGGGCAACAATGAGCACTTCACACCTTTCGACTGGCCGTCTTCGACAGAAACTGCTCAAACCACGGAGGAGTGGTTGTGAAAGGGGGAGTGGCTGCATACGGCTGACACTTTGTTTCACGGCCAACTTAAACATGGCAAGGCGAGGTACGTCAAACCTGTAGGCTGTACATTAACCTCACCTTCAGTGGACACAAGTCTTTCTTCTTCTGAAAGATGAAAGATGAAACGACAAATGGTAAGTCCTGCTTTATCACCATTACACTGGGTTGCACTCTTTAGTGACGCAATTCTTGTTGGGCGTAAGTGCTCCGTCTTGGAGTGGCCTTGATGGCGTAAAAAGACATTTGCAGGGAACATGGTTTTGTGTAAAAGTTGATTTTGAAATCTAACAATTCAGCAATTCTTGTTGGGATATATATTTTCCTAAATATAGGGGAGAATGAAAAGGATCTTGCACTACATGTACAAGGCTACATTAAAAGAACGTATCCAGACTACTTCAAAAAGGAGCACTTGTTTGGAATGCTATCACAGTAGTGCTTCTCTTTGGGGCAGCCTTGAGAGGATCTGGCACAAATCCCTTTTGTTGAGCGTACCTGGAAGTATGGTTTTGTGTTGCAGTAGTTCCGCTGAAACTACCTGAGGTCTCAAACCTCTCTCCTTTATGATGAAGACTATGCAAAATGACACGTTCAGGCCCCTTCAAAGTGAAGCACTTGCTTGGAATACCTGCATGTAAGTGCTTAGTTTTGGAGTAGCTTTGATGGGGTACAACAGATCCAACGCGAGGAAAAACTGGCATAGGTGCTCTCTTGTACAAATTTACATTGGACGGCACGCGTCAGACTAAATGTCAAGCAACTGGAGGCACGATCTGAAACTAAAAGACGGGAAGCCCCACTTGAATCGAACCTCGACTTTAGCACTGTTCTTGGTATGATATTAGAAAGTGCTACCAAGTGGAGGTATGATCTGGTGTTGTAATTCTTCAGTCACAATTATCGAAAGGCCTTCGAAGGTCTGAAACCTCTTGCTTCGTTAATGGAAAAGGCTGTTAAAAATGACACATTCAGGCCACTTCAAAATGGAGCACTTACTGAGACTACTTTTTGTAAGTGCTCAGTTTTGGAGTGGCTTTGATGGTGTGCAACAGGCAGCTTCACCTACAAAACCTAATAACAATGGTTTTCAGTAGTCTTTTTTTCTGCATTTTCTGAAATACTTGGCTTTTCCTGGATCTTTACTTGAAATCTAACGACTGGCAATGATTTTATTGTAAATTCATGAACCTAATTAGGAATGCTGAAAAGTGACGAATGCCGTCAACACCCACATTTCCATCTGAAACTGGAATGTGCCACAATGCCACAGGGGGCAACAATGAGCACTTCACACCTTTCGACTGGCCGTCTTCGACAGAAACTGCTCAAACCACGGAGGAGTGGTTGTGAAAGGGGGAGTGGCTGCATACGGCTGACACTTTGTTTCACGGCCAACTTAAACATGGCAAGGCGAGGTACGTCAAACCTGTAGGCTGTACATTAACCTCACCTTCAGTGGACACAAGTCTTTCTTCTTCTGAAAGATGAAAGATGAAACGACAAATGGTAAGTCCTGCTTTATCACCATTACACTGGGTTGCACTCTTTAGTGACGCAATTCTTGTTGGGCGTAAGTGCTCCGTCTTGGAGTGGCCTTGATGGCGTAAAAAGACATTTGCAGGGAACATGGTTTTGTGTAAAAGTTGATTTTGAAATCTAACAATTCAGCAATTCTTGTTGGGATATATATTTTCCTAAATATAGGGGAGAATGAAAAGGATCTTGCACTACATGTACAAGGCTACATTAAAAGAACGTATCCAGACTACTTCAAAAAGGAGCACTTGTTTGGAATGCTATCACAGTAGTGCTTCTCTTTGGGGCAGCCTTGAGAGGATCTGGCACAAATCCCTTTTGTTGAGCGTACCTGGAAGTATGGTTTTGTGTTGCAGTAGTTCCGCTGAAACTACCTGAGGTCTCAAACCTCTCTCCTTTATGATGAAGACTATGCAAAATGACACGTTCAGGCCCCTTCAAAGTGAAGCACTTGCTTGGAATACCTGCATGTAAGTGCTTAGTTTTGGAGTAGCTTTGATGGGGTACAACAGATCCAACGCGAGGAAAAACTGGCATAGGTGCTCTCTTGTACAAATTTACATTGGACGGCACGCGTCAGACTAACGTCAAGCAACTGGAGGCACGATCTGAAACTAAAAGACGGGAAGCCCCACTTGAATCGAACCTCGACTTTAGCACTGTTCTTGGTATGATATTAGAAAGTGCTACCAAGTGGAGGTATGATCTGGTGTTGTAATTCTTCAGTCACAATTATCGAAAGGCCTTCGAAGGTCTGAAACCTCTTGCTTCGTTAATGGAAAAGGCTGTTAAAAATGACACATTCAGGCCACTTCAAAATGGAGCACTTACTGAGACTACTTTTTGTAAGTGCTCAGTTTTGGAGTGGCTTTGATGGTGTGCAACAGGCAGCTTCACCTACAAAACCTAATAACAATGGTTTTCAGTAGTCTTTTTTTCTGCATTTTCTGAAATACTTGGCTTTTCCTGGATCTTTACTTGAAATCTAACGACTGGCAATGATTTTATTGTAAATTCATGAACCTGAAAAGCGACGAATGCCGTCAACACCCACATTTCCATCTGAAACTGGAATGTGCCACAATGCCACAGGGGGCAACAATGAGCACTTCACACCTTTCGACTGGCCGTCTTCGACAGAAACTGCTCAAACCACGGAGGAGTGGTTGTGAAAGGTGGAGTGGCTGCATACGGCTGACACTTTGTTTCACGGCCAACTTAAACATGGCAAGGCGAGGTACGTCAAACCTGTAGGCTGTACATTAACCTCACCTTCAGTGGACACAAGTCTTTCTTCTTCTGAAAGATGAAAGATGAAACGACAAATGGTAAGTCCTGCTTTATCACCATTACACTGGGTTGCACTCTTTAGTGACGCAATTCTTGTTGGGCGTAAGTGCTCCGTCTTGGAGTGGCCTTGATGGCATAAAAAGACATTTGCAGGGAACATGGTTTTGTGTAAAAGTTGATTTTGAAATCTAACAATTCAGCAATTCTTGTTGGGATATATATTTTCCTAAATATAGGGGAGAATGAAAAGGATCTTGCACTACATGTACAAGGCTACATTAAAAGAACGTATCCAGACTACTTCAAAAAGGAGCACTTGTTTGGAATGCTATCACAGTAGTGCTTCTCTTTGGGGCAGCCTTGAGAGGATCTGGCACAAATCCCTTTTGTTGAGCGTACCTGGAAGTATGGTTTTGTGTTGCAGTAGTTCCGCTGAAACTACCTGAGGTCTCAAACCTCTCTCCTTTATGATGAAGACTATGCAAAATGACACGTTCAGGCCCCTTCAAAGTGAAGCACTTGCTTGGAATACCTGCATGTAAGTGCTTAGTTTTGGAGTAGCTTTGATGGGGTACAACAGATCCAACGCGAGGAAAAACTGGCATAGGTGCTCTCTTGTACAAATTTACATTGGACGGCACGCGTCAGACTAAATGTCAAGCAACTGGAGGCACGATCTGAAACTAAAAGACGGGAAGCCCCACTTGAATCGAACCTCGACTTTAGCACTGTTCTTGGTATGATATTAGAAAGTGCTACCAAGTGGAGGTATGATCTGGTGTTGTAATTCTTCAGTCACAATTATCGAAAGGCCTTCGAAGGTCTGAAACCTCTTGCTTCGTTAATGGAAAAGGCTGTTAAAAATGACACATTCAGGCCACTTCAAAATGGAGCACTTACTGAGACTACTTTTTGTAAGTGCTCAGTTTTGGAGTGGCTTTGATGGTGTGCAACAGGCAGCTTCACCTACAAAACCTAATAACAATGGTTTTCAGTAGTCTTTTTTTCTGCATTTTCTGAAATACTTGGCTTTTCCTGGATCTTTACTTGAAATCTAACGACTGGCAATGATTTTATTGTAAATTCATGAACCTAATTAGGAATGCTGAAAAGTGACGAATGCCGTCAACACCCACATTTCCATCTGAAACTGGAATGTGCCACAATGCCACAGGGGGCAACAATGAGCACTTCACACCTTTCGACTGGCCGTCTTCGACAGAAACTGCTCAAACCACGGAGGAGTGGTTGTGAAAGGGGGAGTGGCTGCATACGGCTGACACTTTGTTTCACGGCCAACTTAAACATGGCAAGGCGAGGTACGTCAAACCTGTAGGCTGTACATTAACCTCACCTTCAGTGGACACAAGTCTTTCTTCTTCTGAAAGATGAAAGATGAAACGACAAATGGTAAGTCCTGCTTTATCACCATTACACTGGGTTGCACTCTTTAGTGACGCAATTCTTGTTGGGCGTAAGTGCTCCGTCTTGGAGTGGCCTTGATGGCGTAAAAAGACATTTGCAGGGAACATGGTTTTGTGTAAAAGTTGATTTTGAAATCTAACAATTCAGCAATTCTTGTTGGGATATATATTTTCCTAAATATAGGGGAGAATGAAAAGGATCTTGCACTACATGTACAAGGCTACATTAAAAGAACGTATCCAGACTACTTCAAAAAGGAGCACTTGTTTGGAATGCTATCACAGTAGTGCTTCTCTTTGGGGCAGCCTTGAGAGGATCTGGCACAAATCCCTTTTGTTGAGCGTACCTGGAAGTATGGTTTTGTGTTGCAGTAGTTCCGCTGAAACTACCTGAGGTCTCAAACCTCTCTCCTTTATGATGAAGACTATGCAAAATGACACGTTCAGGCCCCTTCAAAGTGAAGCACTTGCTTGGAATACCTGCATGTAAGTGCTTAGTTTTGGAGTAGCTTTGATGGGGTACAACAGATCCAACGCGAGGAAAAACTGGCATAGGTGCTCTCTTGTACAAATTTACATTGGACGGCACGCGTCAGACTAACGTCAAGCAACTGGAGGCACGATCTGAAACTAAAAGACGGGAAGCCCCACTTGAATCGAACCTCGACTTTAGCACTGTTCTTGGTATGATATTAGAAAGTGCTACCAAGTGGAGGTATGATCTGGTGTTGTAATTCTTCAGTCACAATTATCGAAAGGCCTTCGAAGGTCTGAAACCTCTTGCTTCGTTAATGGAAAAGGCTGTTAAAAATGACACATTCAGGCCACTTCAAAATGGAGCACTTACTGAGACTACTTTTTGTAAGTGCTCAGTTTTGGAGTGGCTTTGATGGTGTGCAACAGGCAGCTTCACCTACAAAACCTAATAACAATGGTTTTCAGTAGTCTTTTTTTCTGCATTTTCTGAAATACTTGGCTTTTCCTGGATCTTTACTTGAAATCTAACGACTGGCAATGATTTTATTGTAAATTCATGAACCTGAAAAGCGACGAATGCCGTCAACACCCACATTTCCATCTGAAACTGGAATGTGCCACAATGCCACAGGGGGCAACAATGAGCACTTCACACCTTTCGACTGGCCGTCTTCGACAGAAACTGCTCAAACCACGGAGGAGTGGTTGTGAAAGGTGGAGTGGCTGCATACGGCTGACACTTTGTTTCACGGCCAACTTAAACATGGCAAGGCGAGGTACGTCAAACCTGTAGGCTGTACATTAACCTCACCTTCAGTGGACACAAGTCTTTCTTCTTCTGAAAGATGAAAGATGAAACGACAAATGGTAAGTCCTGCTTTATCACCATTACACTGGGTTGCACTCTTTAGTGACGCAATTCTTGTTGGGCGTAAGTGCTCCGTCTTGGAGTGGCCTTGATGGCGTAAAAAGACATTTGCAGGGAACATGGTTTTGTGTAAAAGTTGATTTTGAAATCTAACAATTCAGCAATTCTTGTTGGGATATATATTTTCCTAAATATAGGGGAGAATGAAAAGGATCTTGCACTACATGTAGAAGGCTACATTAAAAGAACGTATGCAGACTACTTCAAAAAGGAGCACTTGTTTGGAATGCTATCACAGTAGTGCTTCTCTTTGGGGCAGCGTTGAGAGGATCTGGCACAAATCCCTTTTGTTGAGCGTACCTGGAAGTATGGTTTTGTGTTGCAGTAGTTCCGCTGAAACTACCTGAGGTCTCAAACCTCTCTCCTTTATGATGAAGACTATGCAAAATGACACGTTCAGGCCCCTTCAAAGTGAAGCACTTGCTTGGAATACCTGCATGTAAGTGCTTAGTTTTGGAGTAGCTTTGATGGGGTACAACAGATCCAACGCGAGGAAAAACTGGCATAGGTGCTCTCTTGTACAAATTTACATTGGACGGCACGCGTCAGACTAACGTCAAGCAACTGGAGGCACGATCTGAAACTAAAAGACGGGAAGCCCCACTTGAATCGAACCTTGACTTTAGCACTGTTCTTGGTATGATATTAGAAAGTGCTACCAAGTGGAGGTATGATCTGGTGTTGTAATTCTTCAGTCACAATTATCGAAAGGCCTTCGAAGGTCTGAAACCTCTTGCTTCGTTAATGGAAAAGGCTGTTAAAAATGACACATTCAGGCCACTTCAAAATGGAGCACTTACTGAGACTACTTTTTGTAAGTGCTCAGTTTTGGAGTGGCTTTGATGGTGTGCAACAGGCAGCTTCACCTACAAAACCTAATAACAATGGTTTTCAGTAGCCTTTTTTTCTGCATTTTCTGAAATACTTGGCTTTTCCTGGATCTTTACTTGAAATCTAACGACTGGCAATGATTTTATTGTAAATTCATGAACCTGAAAAGCGACGAATGCCGTCAACACCCACATTTCCATCTGAAACTGGAATGTGCCACAATGCCACAGGGGGCAACAATGAGCACTTCACACCTTTCGACTGGCCGTCTTCGACAGAAACTGCTCAAACCACGGAGGAGTGGTTGTGAAAGGTGGAGTGGCTGCATACGGCTGACACTTTGTTTCACGGCCAACTTAAACATGGCAAGGCGAGGTACGTCAAACCTGTAGGCTGTACATTAACCTCACCTTCAGTGGACACAAGTCTTTCTTCTTCTGAAAGATGAAAGATGAAACGACAAATGGTAAGTCCTGCTTTATCACCATTACACTGGGTTGCACTCTTTAGTGACGCAATTCTTGTTGGGCGTAAGTGCTCCGTCTTGGAGTGGCCTTGATGGCGTAAAAAGACATTTGCAGGGAACATGGTTTTGTGTAAAAGTTGATTTTGAAATCTAACAATTCAGCAATTCTTGTTGGGATATATATTTTCCTAAATATAGGGGAGAATGAAAAGGATCTTGCACTACATGTAGAAGGCTACATTAAAAGAACGTATGCAGACTACTTCAAAAAGGAGCACTTGTTTGGAATGCTATCACAGTAGTGCTTCTCTTTGGGGCAGCCTTGAGAGGATCTGGCACAAATCCCTTTTGTTGAGCGTACCTGGAAGTATGGTTTTGTGTTGCAGTAGTTCCGCTGAAACTACCTGAGGTCTCAAACCTCTCTCCTTTATGATGAAGACTATGCAAAATGACACGTTCAGGCCCCTTCAAAGTGAAGCACTTGCTTGGAATACCTGCATGTAAGTGCTTAGTTTTGGAGTAGCTTTGATGGGGTACAACAGATCCAACGCGAGGAAAAACTGGCATAGGTGCTCTCTTGTACAAATTTACATTGGACGGCACGCGTCAGACTAAATGTCAAGCAACTGGAGGCACGATCTGAAACTAAAAGACGGGAAGCCCCACTTGAATCGAACCTCGACTTTAGCACTGTTCTTGGTATGATATTAGAAAGTGCTACCAAGTGGAGGTATGATCTGGTGTTGTAATTCTTCAGTCACAATTATCGAAAGGCCTTCGAAGGTCTGAAACCTCTTGCTTCGTTAATGGAAAAGGCTGTTAAAAATGACACATTCAGGCCACTTCAAAATGGAGCACTTACTGAGACTACTTTTTGTAAGTGCTCAGTTTTGGAGTGGCTTTGATGGTGTGCAACAGGCAGCTTCACCTACAAAACCTAATAACAATGGTTTTCAGTAGTCTTTTTTTCTGCATTTTCTGAAATACTTGGCTTTTCCTGGATCTTTACTTGAAATCTAACGACTGGCAATGATTTTATTGTAAATTCATGAACCTGAAAAGCGACGAATGCCGTCAACACCCACATTTCCATCTGAAACTGGAATGTGCCACAATGCCACAGGGGGCAACAATGAGCACTTCACACCTTTCGACTGGCCGTCTTCGACAGAAACTGCTCAAACCACGGAGGAGTGGTTGTGAAAGGTGGAGTGGCTGCATACGGCTGACACTTTGTTTCACGGCCAACTTAAACATGGCAAGGCGAGGTACGTCAAACCTGTAGGCTGTACATTAACCTCACCTTCAGTGGACACAAGTCTTTCTTCTTCTGAAAGATGAAAGATGAAACGACAAATGGTAAGTCCTGCTTTATCACCATTACACTGGGTTGCACTCTTTAGTGACGCAATTCTTGTTGGGCGTAAGTGCTCCGTCTTGGAGTGGCCTTGATGGCGTAAAAAGACATTTGCAGGGAACATGGTTTTGTGTAAAAGTTGATTTTGAAATCTAACAATTCAGCAATTCTTGTTGGGATATATATTTTCCTAAATATAGGGGAGAATGAAAAGGATCTTGCACTACATGTAGAAGGCTACATTAAAAGAACGTATGCAGACTACTTCAAAAAGGAGCACTTGTTTGGAATGCTATCACAGTAGTGCTTCTCTTTGGGGCAGCCTTGAGAGGATCTGGCACAAATCCCTTTTGTTGAGCGTACCTGGAAGTATGGTTTTGTGTTGCAGTAGTTCCGCTGAAACTACCTGAGGTCTCAAACCTCTCTCCTTTATGATGAAGACTATGCAAAATGACACGTTCAGGCCCCTTCAAAGTGAAGCACTTGCTTGGAATACCTGCATGTAAGTGCTTAGTTTTGGAGTAGCTTTGATGGGGTACAACAGATCCAACGCGAGGAAAAACTGGCATAGGTGCTCTCTTGTACAAATTTACATTGGACGGCACGCGTCAGACTAAATGTCAAGCAACTGGAGGCACGATCTGAAACTAAAAGACGGGAAGCCCCACTTGAATCGAACCTCGACTTTAGCACTGTTCTTGGTATGATATTAGAAAGTGCTACCAAGTGGAGGTATGATCTGGTGTTGTAATTCTTCAGTCACAATTATCGAAAGGCCTTCGAAGGTCTGAAACCTCTTGCTTCGTTAATGGAAAAGGCTGTTAAAAATGACACATTCAGGCCACTTCAAAATGGAGCACTTACTGAGACTACTTTTTGTAAGTGCTCAGTTTTGGAGTGGCTTTGATGGTGTGCAACAGGCAGCTTCACCTACAAAACCTAATAACAATGGTTTTCAGTAGTCTTTTTTTCTGCATTTTCTGAAATACTTGGCTTTTCCTGGATCTTTACTTGAAATCTAACGACTGGCAATGATTTTATTGTAAATTCATGAACCTAATTAGGAATGCTGAAAAGTGACGAATGCCGTCAACACCCACATTTCCATCTGAAACTGGAATGTGCCACAATGCCACAGGGGGCAACAATGAGCACTTCACACCTTTCGACTGGCCGTCTTCGACAGAAACTGCTCAAACCACGGAGGAGTGGTTGTGAAAGGGGGAGTGGCTGCATACGGCTGACACTTTGTTTCACGGCCAACTTAAACATGGCAAGGCGAGGTACGTCAAACCTGTAGGCTGTACATTAACCTCACCTTCAGTGGACACAAGTCTTTCTTCTTCTGAAAGATGAAAGATGAAACGACAAATGGTAAGTCCTGCTTTATCACCATTACACTGGGTTGCACTCTTTAGTGACGCAATTCTTGTTGGGCGTAAGTGCTCCGTCTTGGAGTGGCCTTGATGGCGTAAAAAGACATTTGCAGGGAACATGGTTTTGTGTAAAAGTTGATTTTGAAATCTAACAATTCAGCAATTCTTGTTGGGATATATATTTTCCTACATATAGGGGAGAATGAAAAGGATCTTGCACTACATGTACAAGGCTACATTAAAAGAACGTATCCAGACTACTTCAAAAAGGAGCACTTGTTTGGAATGCTATCACAGTAGTGCTTCTCTTTGGGGCAGCCTTGAGAGGATCTGGCACAAATCCCTTTTGTTGAGCGTACCTGGAAGTATGGTTTTGTGTTGCAGTAGTTCCGCTGAAACTACCTGAGGTCTCAAACCTCTCTCCTTTATGATGAAGACTATGCAAAATGACACGTTCAGGCCCCTTCAAAGTGAAGCACTTGCTTGGAATACCTGCATGTAAGTGCTTAGTTTTGGAGTAGCTTTGATGGGGTACAACAGATCCAACGCGAGGAAAAACTGGCATAGGTGCTCTCTTGTACAAATTTACATTGGACGGCACGCGTCAGACTAACGTCAAGCAACTGGAGGCACGATCTGAAACTAAAAGACGGGAAGCCCCACTTGAATCGAACCTCGACTTTAGCACTGTTCTTGGTATGATATTAGAAAGTGCTACCAAGTGGAGGTATGATCTGGTGTTGTAATTCTTCAGTCACAATTATCGAAAGGCCTTCGAAGGTCTGAAACCTCTTGCTTCGTTAATGGAAAAGGCTGTTAAAAATGACACATTCAGGCCACTTCAAAATGGAGCACTTACTGAGACTACTTTTTGTAAGTGCTCAGTTTTGGAGTGGCTTTGATGGTGTGCAACAGGCAGCTTCACCTACAAAACCTAATAACAATGGTTTTCAGTAGTCTTTTTTTCTGCATTTTCTGAAATACTTGGCTTTTCCTGGATCTTTACTTGAAATCTAACGACTGGCAATGATTTTATTGTAAATTCATGAACCTGAAAAGCGACGAATGCCGTCAACACCCACATTTCCATCTGAAACTGGAATGTGCCACAATGCCACAGGGGGCAACAATGAGCACTTCACACCTTTCGACTGGCCGTCTTCGACAGAAACTGCTCAAACCACGGAGGAGTGGTTGTGAAAGGTGGAGTGGCTGCATACGGCTGACACTTTGTTTCACGGCCAACTTAAACATGGCAAGGCGAGGTACGTCAAACCTGTAGGCTGTACATTAACCTCACCTTCAGTGGACACAAGTCTTTCTTCTTCTGAAAGATGAAAGATGAAACGACAAATGGTAAGTCCTGCTTTATCACCATTACACTGGGTTGCACTCTTTAGTGACGCAATTCTTGTTGGGCGTAAGTGCTCCGTCTTGGAGTGGCCTTGATGGCGTAAAAAGACATTTGCAGGGAACATGGTTTTGTGTAAAAGTTGATTTTGAAATCTAACAATTCAGCAATTCTTGTTGGGATATATATTTTCCTAAATATAGGGGAGAATGAAAAGGATCTTGCACTACATGTAGAAGGCTACATTAAAAGAACGTATGCAGACTACTTCAAAAAGGAGCACTTGTTTGGAATGCTATCACAGTAGTGCTTCTCTTTGGGGCAGCCTTGAGAGGATCTGGCACAAATCCCTTTTGTTGAGCGTACCTGGAAGTATGGTTTTGTGTTGCAGTAGTTCCGCTGAAACTACCTGAGGTCTCAAACCTCTCTCCTTTATGATGAAGACTATGCAAAATGACACGTTCAGGCCCCTTCAAAGTGAAGCACTTGCTTGGAATACCTGCATGTAAGTGCTTAGTTTTGGAGTAGCTTTGATGGGGTACAACAGATCCAACGCGAGGAAAAACTGGCATAGGTGCTCTCTTGTACAAATTTACATTGGACGGCACGCGTCAGACTAAATGTCAAGCAACTGGAGGCACGATCTGAAACTAAAAGACGGGAAGCCCCACTTGAATCGAACCTCGACTTTAGCACTGTTCTTGGTATGATATTAGAAAGTGCTACCAAGTGGAGGTATGATCTGGTGTTGTAATTCTTCAGTCACAATTATCGAAAGGCCTTCGAAGGTCTGAAACCTCTTGCTTCGTTAATGGAAAAGGCTGTTAAAAATGACACATTCAGGCCACTTCAAAATGGAGCACTTACTGAGACTACTTTTTGTAAGTGCTCAGTTTTGGAGTGGCTTTGATGGTGTGCAACAGGCAGCTTCACCTACAAAACCTAATAACAATGGTTTTCAGTAGTCTTTTTTTCTGCATTTTCTGAAATACTTGGCTTTTCCTGGATCTTTACTTGAAATCTAACGACTGGCAATGATTTTATTGTAAATTCATGAACCTGAAAAGCGACGAATGCCGTCAACACCCACATTTCCATCTGAAACTGGAATGTGCCACAATGCCACAGGGGGCAACAATGAGCACTTCACACCTTTCGACTGGCCGTCTTCGACAGAAACTGCTCAAACCACGGAGGAGTGGTTGTGAAAGGTGGAGTGGCTGCATACGGCTGACACTTTGTTTCACGGCCAACTTAAACATGGCAAGGCGAGGTACGTCAAACCTGTAGGCTGTACATTAACCTCACCTTCAGTGGACACAAGTCTTTCTTCTTCTGAAAGATGAAAGATGAAACGACAAATGGTAAGTCCTGCTTTATCACCATTACACTGGGTTGCACTCTTTAGTGACGCAATTCTTGTTGGGCGTAAGTGCTCCGTCTTGGAGTGGCCTTGATGGCGTAAAAAGACATTTGCAGGGAACATGGTTTTGTGTAAAAGTTGATTTTGAAATCTAACAATTCAGCAATTCTTGTTGGGATATATATTTTCCTAAATATAGGGGAGAATGAAAAGGATCTTGCACTACATGTAGAAGGCTACATTAAAAGAACGTATGCAGACTACTTCAAAAAGGAGCACTTGTTTGGAATGCTATCACAGTAGTGCTTCTCTTTGGGGCAGCCTTGAGAGGATCTGGCACAAATCCCTTTTGTTGAGCGTACCTGGAAGTATGGTTTTGTGTTGCAGTAGTTCCGCTGAAACTACCTGAGGTCTCAAACCTCTCTCCTTTATGATGAAGACTATGCAAAATGACACGTTCAGGCCCCTTCAAAGTGAAGCACTTGCTTGGAATACCTGCATGTAAGTGCTTAGTTTTGGAGTAGCTTTGATGGGGTACAACAGATCCAACGCGAGGAAAAACTGGCATAGGTGCTCTCTTGTACAAATTTACATTGGACGGCACGCGTCAGACTAAATGTCAAGCAACTGGAGGCACGATCTGAAACTAAAAGACGGGAAGCCCCACTTGAATCGAACCTCGACTTTAGCACTGTTCTTGGTATGATATTAGAAAGTGCTACCAAGTGGAGGTATGATCTGGTGTTGTAATTCTTCAGTCACAATTATCGAAAGGCCTTCGAAGGTCTGAAACCTCTTGCTTCGTTAATGGAAAAGGCTGTTAAAAATGACACATTCAGGCCACTTCAAAATGGAGCACTTACTGAGACTACTTTTTGTAAGTGCTCAGTTTTGGAGTGGCTTTGATGGTGTGCAACAGGCAGCTTCACCTACAAAACCTAATAACAATGGTTTTCAGTAGTCTTTTTTTCTGCATTTTCTGAAATACTTGGCTTTTCCTGGATCTTTACTTGAAATCTAACGACTGGCAATGATTTTATTGTAAATTCATGAACCTAATTAGGAATGCTGAAAAGTGACGAATGCCGTCAACACCCACATTTCCATCTGAAACTGGAATGTGCCACAATGCCACAGGGGGCAACAATGAGCACTTCACACCTTTCGACTGGCCGTCTTCGACAGAAACTGCTCAAACCACGGAGGAGTGGTTGTGAAAGGGGGAGTGGCTGCATACGGCTGACACTTTGTTTCACGGCCAACTTAAACATGGCAAGGCGAGGTACGTCAAACCTGTAGGCTGTACATTAACCTCACCTTCAGTGGACACAAGTCTTTCTTCTTCTGAAAGATGAAAGATGAAACGACAAATGGTAAGTCCTGCTTTATCACCATTACACTGGGTTGCACTCTTTAGTGACGCAATTCTTGTTGGGCGTAAGTGCTCCGTCTTGGAGTGGCCTTGATGGCGTAAAAAGACATTTGCAGGGAACATGGTTTTGTGTAAAAGTTGATTTTGAAATCTAACAATTCAGCAATTCTTGTTGGGATATATATTTTCCTAAATATAGGGGAGAATGAAAAGGATCTTGCACTACATGTACAAGGCTACATTAAAAGAACGTATCCAGACTACTTCAAAAAGGAGCACTTGTTTGGAATGCTATCACAGTAGTGCTTCTCTTTGGGGCAGCCTTGAGAGGATCTGGCACAAATCCCTTTTGTTGAGCGTACCTGGAAGTATGGTTTTGTGTTGCAGTAGTTCCGCTGAAACTACCTGAGGTCTCAAACCTCTCTCCTTTATGATGAAGACTATGCAAAATGACACGTTCAGGCCCCTTCAAAGTGAAGCACTTGCTTGGAATACCTGCATGTAAGTGCTTAGTTTTGGAGTAGCTTTGATGGGGTACAACAGATCCAACGCGAGGAAAAACTGGCATAGGTGCTCTCTTGTACAAATTTACATTGGACGGCACGCGTCAGACTAACGTCAAGCAACTGGAGGCACGATCTGAAACTAAAAGACGGGAAGCCCCACTTGAATCGAACCTCGACTTTAGCACTGTTCTTGGTATGATATTAGAAAGTGCTACCAAGTGGAGGTATGATCTGGTGTTGTAATTCTTCAGTCACAATTATCGAAAGGCCTTCGAAGGTCTGAAACCTCTTGCTTCGTTAATGGAAAAGGCTGTTAAAAATGACACATTCAGGCCACTTCAAAATGGAGCACTTACTGAGACTACTTTTTGTAAGTGCTCAGTTTTGGAGTGGCTTTGATGGTGTGCAACAGGCAGCTTCACCTACAAAACCTAATAACAATGGTTTTCAGTAGTCTTTTTTTCTGCATTTTCTGAAATACTTGGCTTTTCCTGGATCTTTACTTGAAATCTAACGACTGGCAATGATTTTATTGTAAATTCATGAACCTGAAAAGCGACGAATGCCGTCAACACCCACATTTCCATCTGAAACTGGAATGTGCCACAATGCCACAGGGGGCAACAATGAGCACTTCACACCTTTCGACTGGCCGTCTTCGACAGAAACTGCTCAAACCACGGAGGAGTGGTTGTGAAAGGTGGAGTGGCTGCATACGGCTGACACTTTGTTTCACGGCCAACTTAAACATGGCAAGGCGAGGTACGTCAAACCTGTAGGCTGTACATTAACCTCACCTTCAGTGGACACAAGTCTTTCTTCTTCTGAAAGATGAAAGATGAAACGACAAATGGTAAGTCCTGCTTTATCACCATTACACTGGGTTGCACTCTTTAGTGACGCAATTCTTGTTGGGCGTAAGTGCTCCGTCTTGGAGTGGCCTTGATGGCGTAAAAAGACATTTGCAGGGAACATGGTTTTGTGTAAAAGTTGATTTTGAAATCTAACAATTCAGCAATTCTTGTTGGGATATATATTTTCCTAAATATAGGGGAGAATGAAAAGGATCTTGCACTACATGTAGAAGGCTACATTAAAAGAACGTATGCAGACTACTTCAAAAAGGAGCACTTGTTTGGAATGCTATCACAGTAGTGCTTCTCTTTGGGGCAGCCTTGAGAGGATCTGGCACAAATCCCTTTTGTTGAGCGTACCTGGAAGTATGGTTTTGTGTTGCAGTAGTTCCGCTGAAACTACCTGAGGTCTCAAACCTCTCTCCTTTATGATGAAGACTATGCAAAATGACACGTTCAGGCCCCTTCAAAGTGAAGCACTTGCTTGGAATACCTGCATGTAAGTGCTTAGTTTTGGAGTAGCTTTGATGGGGTACAACAGATCCAACGCGAGGAAAAACTGGCATAGGTGCTCTCTTGTACAAATTTACATTGGACGGCACGCGTCAGACTAAATGTCAAGCAACTGGAGGCACGATCTGAAACTAAAAGACGGGAAGCCCCACTTGAATCGAACCTCGACTTTAGCACTGTTCTTGGTATGATATTAGAAAGTGCTACCAAGTGGAGGTATGATCTGGTGTTGTAATTCTTCAGTCACAATTATCGAAAGGCCTTCGAAGGTCTGAAACCTCTTGCTTCGTTAATGGAAAAGGCTGTTAAAAATGACACATTCAGGCCACTTCAAAATGGAGCACTTACTGAGACTACTTTTTGTAAGTGCTCAGTTTTGGAGTGGCTTTGATGGTGTGCAACAGGCAGCTTCACCTACAAAACCTAATAACAATGGTTTTCAGTAGTCTTTTTTTCTGCATTTTCTGAAATACTTGGCTTTTCCTGGATCTTTACTTGAAATCTAACGACTGGCAATGATTTTATTGTAAATTCATGAACCTAATTAGGAATGCTGAAAAGTGACGAATGCCGTCAACACCCACATTTCCATCTGAAACTGGAATGTGCCACAATGCCACAGGGGGCAACAATGAGCACTTCACACCTTTCGACTGGCCGTCTTCGACAGAAACTGCTCAAACCACGGAGGAGTGGTTGTGAAAGGGGGAGTGGCTGCATACGGCTGACACTTTGTTTCACGGCCAACTTAAACATGGCAAGGCGAGGTACGTCAAACCTGTAGGCTGTACATTAACCTCACCTTCAGTGGACACAAGTCTTTCTTCTTCTGAAAGATGAAAGATGAAACGACAAATGGTAAGTCCTGCTTTATCACCATTACACTGGGTTGCACTCTTTAGTGACGCAATTCTTGTTGGGCGTAAGTGCTCCGTCTTGGAGTGGCCTTGATGGCGTAAAAAGACATTTGCAGGGAACATGGTTTTGTGTAAAAGTTGATTTTGAAATCTAACAATTCAGCAATTCTTGTTGGGATATATATTTTCCTAAATATAGGGGAGAATGAAAAGGATCTTGCACTACATGTACAAGGCTACATTAAAAGAACGTATCCAGACTACTTCAAAAAGGAGCACTTGTTTGGAATGCTATCACAGTAGTGCTTCTCTTTGGGGCAGCCTTGAGAGGATCTGGCACAAATCCCTTTTGTTGAGCGTACCTGGAAGTATGGTTTTGTGTTGCAGTAGTTCCGCTGAAACTACCTGAGGTCTCAAACCTCTCTCCTTTATGATGAAGACTATGCAAAATGACACGTTCAGGCCCCTTCAAAGTGAAGCACTTGCTTGGAATACCTGCATGTAAGTGCTTAGTTTTGGAGTAGCTTTGATGGGGTACAACAGATCCAACGCGAGGAAAAACTGGCATAGGTGCTCTCTTGTACAAATTTACATTGGACGGCACGCGTCAGACTAACGTCAAGCAACTGGAGGCACGATCTGAAACTAAAAGACGGGAAGCCCCACTTGAATCGAACCTCGACTTTAGCACTGTTCTTGGTATGATATTAGAAAGTGCTACCAAGTGGAGGTATGATCTGGTGTTGTAATTCTTCAGTCACAATTATCGAAAGGCCTTCGAAGGTCTGAAACCTCTTGCTTCGTTAATGGAAAAGGCTGTTAAAAATGACACATTCAGGCCACTTCAAAATGGAGCACTTACTGAGACTACTTTTTGTAAGTGCTCAGTTTTGGAGTGGCTTTGATGGTGTGCAACAGGCAGCTTCACCTACAAAACCTAATAACAATGGTTTTCAGTAGTCTTTTTTTCTGCATTTTCTGAAATACTTGGCTTTTCCTGGATCTTTACTTGAAATCTAACGACTGGCAATGATTTTATTGTAAATTCATGAACCTAATTAGGAATGCTGAAAAGTGACGAATGCCGTCAACACCCACATTTCCATCTGAAACTGGAATGTGCCACAATGCCACAGGGGGCAACAATGAGCACTTCACACCTTTCGACTGGCCGTCTTCGACAGAAACTGCTCAAACCACGGAGGAGTGGTTGTGAAAGGGGGAGTGGCTGCATACGGCTGACACTTTGTTTCACGGCCAACTTAAACATGGCAAGGTGAGGTACGTCAAACCTGTAGGCTGTACATTAACCTCACCTTCATTGGACACAAGTCTTTCTTCTTCTGAAAGATGAAAGATGAAACGACAAATGGTAAGTCCTGCTTTATCACCATTACACTGGGTTGCACTCTTTAGTGACGCAATTCTTGTTGGGCGTAAGTGCTCCGTCTTGGAGTGGCCTTGATGGCGTAAAAAGACATTTGCAGGGAACATGGTTTTGTGTAAAAGTTGATTTTGAAATCTAACAATTCAGCAATTCTTGTTGGGATATATATTTTCCTAAATATAGGGGAGAATGAAAAGGATCTTGCACTACATGTACAAGGCTACATTAAAAGAACGTATCCAGACTACTTCAAAAAGGAGCACTTGTTTGGAATGCTATCACAGTAGTGCTTCTCTTTGGGGCAGCCTTGAGAGGATCTGGCACAAATCCCCTTTGTTGAGCGTACCTGGAAGTATGGTTTTGTGTTGCAGTAGTTCCGCTGAAACTACCTGAGGTCTCAAACCTCTCTCCTTTATGATGAAGACTATGCAAAATGACACGTTCAGGCCCCTTCAAAGTGAAGCACTTGCTTGGAATACCTGCATGTAAGTGCTTAGTTTTGGAGTAGCTTTGATGGGGTACAACAGATCCAACGCGAGGAAAAACTGGCATAGGTGCTCTCTTGTACAAATTTACATTGGACGGCACGCGTCAGACTAAACGTCAAGCAACTGGAGGCACGATCTGAAACTAAAAGACGGGAAGCCCCACTTGAATCGAACCTCGACTTTAGCACTGTTCTTGGTATGATATTAGAAAGTGCTACCAAGTGGAGGTATGATCTGGTGTTGTAATTCTTCAGTCACAATTATCGAAAGGCCTTCGAAGGTCTGAAACCTCTTGCTTCGTTAATGGAAAAGGCTGTTAAAAATGACACATTCAGGCCACTTCAAAATGGAGCACTTACTGAGACTACTTTTTGTAAGTGCTCAGTTTTGGAGTGGCTTTGATGGTGTGCAACAGGCAGCTTCACCTACAAAACCTAATAACAATGGTTTTCAGTAGTCTTTTTTTCTGCATTTTCTGAAATACTTGGCTTTTCCTGGATCTTTACTTGAAATCTAACGACTGGCAATGATTTTATTGTAAATTCATGAACCTAATTAGGAATGCTGAAAAGTGACGAATGCCGTCAACACCCACATTTCCATCTGAAACTGGAATGTGCCACAATGCCACAGGGGGCAACAATGAGCACTTCACACCTTTCGACTGGCCGTCTTCGACAGAAACTGCTCAAACCACGGAGGAGTGGTTGTGAAAGGGGGAGTGGCTGCATACGGCTGACACTTTGTTTCACGGCCAACTTAAACATGGCAAGGCGAGGTACGTCAAACCTGTAGGCTGTACATTAACCTCACCTTCAGTGGACACAAGTCTTTCTTCTTCTGAAAGATGAAAGATGAAACGACAAATGGTAAGTCCTGCTTTATCACCATTACACTGGGTTGCACTCTTTAGTGACGCAATTCTTGTTGGGCGTAAGTGCTCCGTCTTGGAGTGGCCTTGATGGCGTAAAAAGACATTTGCAGGGAACATGGTTTTGTGTAAAAGTTGATTTTGAAATCTAACAATTCAGCAATTCTTGTTGGGATATATATTTTCCTAAATATAGGGGAGAATGAAAAGGATCTTGCACTACATGTACAAGGCTACATTAAAAGAACGTATCCAGACTACTTCAAAAAGGAGCACTTGTTTGGAATGCTATCACAGTAGTGCTTCTCTTTGGGGCAGCCTTGAGAGGATCTGGCACAAATCCCTTTTGTTGAGCGTACCTGGAAGTATGGTTTTGTGTTGCAGTAGTTCCGCTGAAACTACCTGAGGTCTCAAACCTCTCTCCTTTATGATGAAGACTATGCAAAATGACACGTTCAGGCCCCTTCAAAGTGAAGCACTTGCTTGGAATACCTGCATGTAAGTGCTTAGTTTTGGAGTAGCTTTGATGGGGTACAACAGATCCAACGCGAGGAAAAACTGGCATAGGTGCTCTCTTGTACAAATTTACATTGGACGGCACGCGTCAGACTAACGTCAAGCAACTGGAGGCACGATCTGAAACTAAAAGACGGGAAGCCCCACTTGAATCGAACCTCGACTTTAGCACTGTTCTTGGTATGATATTAGAAAGTGCTACCAAGTGGAGGTATGATCTGGTGTTGTAATTCTTCAGTCACAATTATCGAAAGGCCTTCGAAGGTCTGAAACCTCTTGCTTCGTTAATGGAAAAGGCTGTTAAAAATGACACATTCAGGCCACTTCAAAATGGAGCACTTACTGAGACTACTTTTTGTAAGTGCTCAGTTTTGGAGTGGCTTTGATGGTGTGCAACAGGCAGCTTCACCTACAAAACCTAATAACAATGGTTTTCAGTAGTCTTTTTTTCTGCATTTTCTGAAATACTTGGCTTTTCCTGGATCTTTACTTGAAATCTAACGACTGGCAATGATTTTATTGTAAATTCATGAACCTAATTAGGAATGCTGAAAAGTGACGAATGCCGTCAACACCCACATTTCCATCTGAAACTGGAATGTGCCACAATGCCACAGGGGGCAACAATGAGCACTTCACACCTTTCGACTGGCCGTCTTCGACAGAAACTGCTCAAACCACGGAGGAGTGGTTGTGAAAGGGGGAGTGGCTGCATACGGCTGACACTTTGTTTCACGGCCAACTTAAACATGGCAAGGCGAGGTACGTCAAACCTGTAGGCTGTACATTAACCTCACCTTCAGTGGACACAAGTCTTTCTTCTTCTGAAAGATGAAAGATGAAACGACAAATGGTAAGTCCTGCTTTATCACCATTACACTGGGTTGCACTCTTTAGTGACGCAATTCTTGTTGGGCGTAAGTGCTCCGTCTTGGAGTGGCCTTGATGGCGTAAAAAGACATTTGCAGGGAACATGGTTTTGTGTAAAAGTTGATTTTGAAATCTAACAATTCAGCAATTCTTGTTGGGATATATATTTTCCTAAATATAGGGGAGAATGAAAAGGATCTTGCACTACATGTACAAGGCTACATTAAAAGAACGTATCCAGACTACTTCAAAAAGGAGCACTTGTTTGGAATGCTATCACAGTAGTGCTTCTCTTTGGGGCAGCCTTGAGAGGATCTGGCACAAATCCCTTTTGTTGAGCGTACCTGAAAGTATGGTTTAGTGTTGCAGTAGTTCCGCTGAAACTACCTGAGGTCTCAAACCTCTCTCCTTTATGATGAAGACTATGCAAAATGACACGTTCAGGCCCCTTCAAAGTGAAGCACTTGCTTGGAATACCTGCATGTAAGTGCTTAGTTTTGGAGTAGCTTTGATGGGGTACAACAGATCCAACGCGAGGAAAAACTGGCATAGGTGCTCTCTTGTACAAATTTACATTGGACGGCACGCGTCAGACTAACGTCAAGCAACTGGAGGCACGATCTGAAACTAAAAGACGGGAAGCCCCACTTGAATCGAACCTCGACTTTAGCACTGTTCTTGGTATGATATTAGAAAGTGCTACCAAGTGGAGGTATGATCTGGTGTTGTAATTCTTCAGTCACAATTATCGAAAGGCCTTCGAAGGTCTGAAACCTCTTGCTTCGTTAATGGAAAAGGCTGTTAAAAATGACACATTCAGGCCACTTCAAAATGGAGCACTTACTGAGACTACTTTTTGTAAGTGCTCAGTTTTGGAGTGGCTTTGATGGTGTGCAACAGGCAGCTTCACCTACAAAACCTAATAACAATGGTTTTCAGTAGTCTTTTTTTCTGCATTTTCTGAAATACTTGGCTTTTCCTGGATCTTTACTTGAAATCTAACGACTGGCAATGATTTTATTGTAAATTCATGAACCTAATTAGGAATGCTGAAAAGTGACGAATGCCGTCAACACCCACATTTCCATCTGAAACTGGAATGTGCCACAATGCCACAGGGGGCAACAATGAGCACTTCACACTTTTCGACTGGCCGTCTTCGACAGAAACTGCTCAAACCACGGAGGAGTGGTTGTGAAAGGTGGAGTGGCTGCATACGGCTGACACTTTGTTTCACGGCCAACTTAAACATGGCAAGGCGAGGTACGTCAAACCTGTAGGCTGTACATTAACCTCACCTTCAGTGGACACAAGTCTTTCTTCTTCTGAAAGATGAAAGATGAAACGACAAATGGTAAGTCCTGCTTTATCACCATTACACTGGGTTGCACTCTTTAGTGACGCAATTCTTGTTGGGCGTAAGTGCTCCGTCTTGGAGTGGCCTTGATGGCGTAAAAAGACATTTGCAGGGAACATGGTTTTGTGTAAAAGTTGATTTTGAAATCTAACAATTCAGCAATTCTTGTTGGGATATATATTTTCCTAAATATAGGGGAGAATGAAAAGGATCTTGCACTACATGTACAAGGCTACATTAAAAGAACGTATCCAGACTACTTCAAAAAGGAGCACTTGTTTGGAATGCTATCACAGTAGTGCTTCTCTTTGGGGCAGCCTTGAGAGGATCTGGCACAAATCCCTTTTGTTGAGCGTACCTGGAAGTGTGGTTTTGTGTTGCAGTAGTTCCGCTGAAACTACCTGAGGTCTCAAACCTCTCTCCTTTATGATGAAGACTATGCAAAATGACACGTTCAGGCCCCTTCAAAGTGAAGCACTTGCTTGGAATACCTGCATGTAAGTGCTTAGTTTTGGAGTAGCTTTGATGGGGTACAACAGATCCAACGCGAGGAAAAACTGGCATAGGTGCTCTCTTGTACAAATTTACATTGGACGGCACGCGTCAGACTAACGTCAAGCAACTGGAGGCACGATCTGAAACTAAAAGACGGGAAGCCCCACTTGAATCGAACCTCGACTTTAGCACTGTTCTTGGTATGATATTAGAAAGTGCTACCAAGTGGAGGTATGATCTGGTGTTGTAATTCTTCAGTCACAATTATCGAAAGGCCTTCGAAGGTCTGAAACCTCTTGCTTCGTTAATGGAAAAGGCTGTTAAAAATGACACATTCAGGCCACTTCAAAATGGAGCACTTACTGAGACTACTTTTTGTAAGTGCTCAGTTTTGGAGTGGCTTTGATGGTGTGCAACAGGCAGCTTCACCTACAAAACCTAATAACAATGGTTTTCAGTAGTCTTTTTTTCTGCATTTTCTGAAATACTTGGCTTTTCCTGGATCTTTACTTGAAATCTAACGACTGGCAATGATTTTATTGTAAATTCATGAACCTAATTAGGAATGCTGAAAAGTGACGAATGCCGTCAACACCCACATTTCCATCTGAAACTGGAATGTGCCACAATGCCACAGGGGGCAACAATGAGCACTTCACACCTTTCGACTGGCCGTCTTCGACAGAAACTGCTCAAACCACGGAGGAGTGGTTGTGAAAGGGGGAGTGGCTGCATACGGCTGACACTTTGTTTCACGGCCAACTTAAACATGGCAAGGCGAGGTACGTCAAACCTGTAGGCTGTACATTAACCTCACCTTCAGTGGACACAAGTCTTTCTTCTTCTGAAAGATGAAAGATGAAACGACAAATGGTAAGTCCTGCTTTATCACCATTACACTGGGTTGCACTCTTTAGTGACGCAATTCTTGTTGGGCGTAAGTGCTCCGTCTTGGAGTGGCCTTGATGGCGTAAAAAGACATTTGCAGGGAACATGGTTTTGTGTAAAAGTTGATTTTGAAATCTAACAATTCAGCAATTCTTGTTGGGATATATATTTTCCTAAATATAGGGGAGAATGAAAAGGATCTTGCACTACATGTACAAGGCTACATTAAAAGAACGTATCCAGACTACTTCAAAAAGGAGCACTTGTTTGGAATGCTATCACAGTAGTGCTTCTCTTTGGGGCAGCCTTGAGAGGATCTGGCACAAATCCCTTTTGTTGAGCGTACCTGGAAGTATGGTTTTGTGTTGCAGTAGTTCCGCTGAAACTACCTGAGGTCTCAAACCTCTCTCCTTTATGATGAAGACTATGCAAAATGACACGTTCAGGCCCCTTCAAAGTGAAGCACTTGCTTGGAATACCTGCATGTAAGTGCTTAGTTTTGGAGTAGCTTTGATGGGGTACAACAGATCCAACGCGAGGAAAAACTGGCATAGGTGCTCTCTTGTACAAATTTACATTGGACGGCACGCGTCAGACTAACGTCAAGCAACTGGAGGCACGATCTGAAACTAAAAGACGGGAAGCCCCACTTGAATCGAACCTCGACTTTAGCACTGTTCTTGGTATGATATTAGAAAGTGCTACCAAGTGGAGGTATGATCTGGTGTTGTAATTCTTCAGTCACAATTATCGAAAGGCCTTCGAAGGTCTGAAACCTCTTGCTTCGTTAATGGAAAAGGCTGTTAAAAATGACACATTCAGGCCACTTCAAAATGGAGCACTTACTGAGACTACTTTTTGTAAGTGCTCAGTTTTGGAGTGGCTTTGATGGTGTGCAACAGGCAGCTTCACCTACAAAACCTAATAACAATGGTTTTCAGTAGTCTTTTTTTCTGCATTTTCTGAAATACTTGGCTTTTCCTGGATCTTTACTTGAAATCTAACGACTGGCAATGATTTTATTGTAAATTCATGAACCTAATTAGGAATGCTGAAAAGTGACGAATGCCGTCAACACCCACATTTCCATCTGAAACTGGAATGTGCCACAATGCCACAGGGGGCAACAATGAGCACTTCACACCTTTCGACTGGCCGTCTTCGACAGAAACTGCTCAAACCACGGAGGAGTGGTTGTGAAAGGTGGAGTGGCTGCATACGGCTGACACTTTGTTTCACGGCCAACTTAAACATGGCAAGGCGAGGTACGTCAAACCTGTAGGCTGTACATTAACCTCACCTTCAGTGGACACAAGTCTTTCTTCTTCTGAAAGATGAAAGATGAAACGACAAATGGTAAGTCCTGCTTTATCACCATTACACTGGGTTGCACTCTTTAGTGACGCAATTCTTGTTGGGCGTAAGTGCTCCGTCTTGGAGTGGCCTTGATGGCGTAAAAAGACATTTGCAGGGAACATGGTTTTGTGTAAAAGTTGATTTTGAAATCTAACAATTCAGCAATTCTGGTTGGGATATATATTTTCCTAAATATAGGGGAGAATGAAAAGGATCTTGCACTACATGTACAAGGCTACATTAAAAGAACGTATCCAGACTACTTCAAAAAGGAGCACTTGTTTGGAATGCTATCACAGTAGTGCTTCTCTTTGGGGCAGCCTTGAGAGGATCTGGCACAAATCCCTTTTGTTGAGCGTACCTGGAAGTGTGGTTTTGTGTTGCAGTAGTTCCGCTGAAACTACCTGAGGTCTCAAACCTCTCTCCTTTATGATGAAGACTATGCAAAATGACACGTTCAGGCCCCTTCAAAGTGAAGCACTTGCTTGGAATACCTGCATGTAAGTGCTTAGTTTTGGAGTAGCTTTGATGGGGTACAACAGATCCAACGCGAGGAAAAACTGGCATAGGTGCTCTCTTGTACAAATTTACATTGGACGGCACGCGTCAGACTAACGTCAAGCAACTGGAGGCACGATCTGAAACTAAAAGACGGGAAGCCCCACTTGAATCGAACCTCGACTTTAGCACTGTTCTTGGTATGATATTAGAAAGTGCTACCAAGTGGAGGTATGATCTGGTGTTGTAATTCTTCAGTCACAATTATCGAAAGGCCTTCGAAGGTCTGAAACCTCTTGCTTCGTTAATGGAAAAGGCTGTTAAAAATGACACATTCAGGCCACTTCAAAATGGAGCACTTACTGAGACTACTTTTTGTAAGTGCTCAGTTTTGGAGTGGCTTTGATGGTGTGCAACAGGCAGCTTCACCTACAAAACCTAATAACAATGGTTTTCAGTAGTCTTTTTTTCTGCATTTTCTGAAATACTTGGCTTTTCCTGGATCTTTACTTGAAATCTAACGACTGGCAATGATTTTATTGTAAATTCATGAACCTAATTAGGAATGCTGAAAAGTGACGAATGCCGTCAACACCCACATTTCCATCTGAAACTGGAATGTGCCACAATGCCACAGGGGGCAACAATGAGCACTTCACACCTTTCGACTGGCCGTCTTCGACAGAAACTGCTCAAACCACGGAGGAGTGGTTGTGAAAGGGGGAGTGGCTGCATACGGCTGACACTTTGTTTCACGGCCAACTTAAACATGGCAAGGCGAGGTACGTCAAACCTGTAGGCTGTACATTAACCTCACCTTCAGTGGACACAAGTCTTTCTTCTTCTGAAAGATGAAAGATGAAACGACAAATGGTAAGTCCTGCTTTATCACCATTACACTGGGTTGCACTCTTTAGTGACGCAATTCTTGTTGGGCGTAAGTGCTCCGTCTTGGAGTGGCCTTGATGGCGTAAAAAGACATTTGCAGGGAACATGGTTTTGTGTAAAAGTTGATTTTGAAATCTAACAATTCAGCAATTCTTGTTGGGATATATATTTTCCTACATATAGGGGAGAATGAAAAGGATCTTGCACTACATGTACAAGGCTACATTAAAAGAACGTATCCAGACTACTTCAAAAAGGAGCACTTGTTTGGAATGCTATCACAGTAGTGCTTCTCTTTGGGGCAGCCTTGAGAGGATCTGGCACAAATCCCTTTTGTTGAGCGTACCTGGAAGTATGGTTTTGTGTTGCAGTAGTTCCGCTGAAACTACCTGAGGTCTCAAACCTCTCTCCTTTATGATGAAGACTATGCAAAATGACACGTTCAGGCCCCTTCAAAGTGAAGCACTTGCTTGGAATACCTGCATGTAAGTGCTTAGTTTTGGAGTAGCTTTGATGGGGTACAACAGATCCAACGCGAGGAAAAACTGGCATAGGTGCTCTCTTGTACAAATTTACATTGGACGGCACGCGTCAGACTAACGTCAAGCAACTGGAGGCACGATCTGAAACTAAAAGACGGGAAGCCCCACTTGAATCGAACCTCGACTTTAGCACTGTTCTTGGTATGATATTAGAAAGTGCTACCAAGTGGAGGTATGATCTGGTGTTGTAATTCTTCAGTCACAATTATCGAAAGGCCTTCGAAGGTCTGAAACCTCTTGCTTCGTTAATGGAAAAGGCTGTTAAAAATGACACATTCAGGCCACTTCAAAATGGAGCACTTACTGAGACTACTTTTTGTAAGTGCTCAGTTTTGGAGTGGCTTTGATGGTGTGCAACAGGCAGCTTCACCTACAAAACCTAATAACAATGGTTTTCAGTAGTCTTTTTTTCTGCATTTTCTGAAATACTTGGCTTTTCCTGGATCTTTACTTGAAATCTAACGACTGGCAATGATTTTATTGTAAATTCATGAACCTAATTAGGAATGCTGAAAAGTGACGAATGCCGTCAACACCCACATTTCCATCTGAAACTGGAATGTGCCACAATGCCACAGGGGGCAACAATGAGCACTTCACACCTTTCGACTGGCCGTCTTCGACAGAAACTGCTCAAACCACGGAGGAGTGGTTGTGAAAGGTGGAGTGGCTGCATACGGCTGACACTTTGTTTCACGGCCAACTTAAACATGGCAAGGCGAGGTACGTCAAACCTGTAGGCTGTACATTAACCTCACCTTCAGTGGACACAAGTCTTTCTTCTTCTGAAAGATGAAAGATGAAACGACAAATGGTAAGTCCTGCTTTATCACCATTACACTGGGTTGCACTCTTTAGTGACGCAATTCTTGTTGGGCGTAAGTGCTCCGTCTTGGAGTGGCCTTGATGGCGTAAAAAGACATTTGCAGGGAACATGGTTTTGTGTAAAAGTTGATTTTGAAATCTAACAATTCAGCAATTCTTGTTGGGATATATATTTTCCTAAATATAGGGGAGAATGAAAAGGATCTTGCACTACATGTACAAGGCTACATTAAAAGAACGTATCCAGACTACTTCAAAAAGGAGCACTTGTTTGGAATGCTATCACAGTAGTGCTTCTCTTTGGGGCAGCCTTGAGAGGATCTGGCACAAATCCCTTTTGTTGAGCGTACCTGGAAGTGTGGTTTTGTGTTGCAGTAGTTCCGCTGAAACTACCTGAGGTCTCAAACCTCTCTCCTTTATGATGAAGACTATGCAAAATGACACGTTCAGGCCCCTTCAAAGTGAAGCACTTGCTTGGAATACCTGCATGTAAGTGCTTAGTTTTGGAGTAGCTTTGATGGGGTACAACAGATCCAACGCGAGGAAAAACTGGCATAGGTGCTCTCTTGTACAAATTTACATTGGACGGCACGCGTCAGACTAACGTCAAGCAACTGGAGGCACGATCTGAAACTAAAAGACGGGAAGCCCCACTTGAATCGAACCTCGACTTTAGCACTGTTCTTGGTATGATATTAGAAAGTGCTACCAAGTGGAGGTATGATCTGGTGTTGTAATTCTTCAGTCACAATTATCGAAAGGCCTTCGAAGGTCTGAAACCTCTTGCTTCGTTAATGGAAAAGGCTGTTAAAAATGACACATTCAGGCCACTTCAAAATGGAGCACTTACTGAGACTACTTTTTGTAAGTGCTCAGTTTTGGAGTGGCTTTGATGGTGTGCAACAGGCAGCTTCACCTACAAAACCTAATAACAATGGTTTTCAGTAGTCTTTTTTTCTGCATTTTCTGAAATACTTGGCTTTTCCTGGATCTTTACTTGAAATCTAACGACTGGCAATGATTTTATTGTAAATTCATGAACCTAATTAGGAATGCTGAAAAGTGACGAATGCCGTCAACACCCACATTTCCATCTGAAACTGGAATGTGCCACAATGCCACAGGGGGCAACAATGAGCACTTCACACCTTTCGACTGGCCGTCTTCGACAGAAACTGCTCAAACCACGGAGGAGTGGTTGTGAAAGGGGGAGTGGCTGCATACGGCTGACACTTTGTTTCACGGCCAACTTAAACATGGCAAGGCGAGGTACGTCAAACCTGTAGGCTGTACATTAACCTCACCTTCAGTGGACACAAGTCTTTCTTCTTCTGAAAGATGAAAGATGAAACGACAAATGGTAAGTCCTGCTTTATCACCATTACACTGGGTTGCACTCTTTAGTGACGCAATTCTTGTTGGGCGTAAGTGCTCCGTCTTGGAGTGGCCTTGATGGCGTAAAAAGACATTTGCAGGGAACATGGTTTTGTGTAAAAGTTGATTTTGAAATCTAACAATTCAGCAATTCTTGTTGGGATATATATTTTCCTAAATATAGGGGAGAATGAAAAGGATCTTGCACTACATGTACAAGGCTACATTAAAAGAACGTATCCAGACTACTTCAAAAAGGAGCACTTGTTTGGAATGCTATCACAGTAGTGCTTCTCTTTGGGGCAGCCTTGAGAGGATCTGGCACAAATCCCTTTTGTTGAGCGTACCTGGAAGTATGGTTTTGTGTTGCAGTAGTTCCGCTGAAACTACCTGAGGTCTCAAACCTCTCTCCTTTATGATGAAGACTATGCAAAATGACACGTTCAGGCCCCTTCAAAGTGAAGCACTTGCTTGGAATACCTGCATGTAAGTGCTTAGTTTTGGAGTAGCTTTGATGGGGTACAACAGATCCAACGCGAGGAAAAACTGGCATAGGTGCTCTCTTGTACAAATTTACATTGGACGGCACGCGTCAGACTAACGTCAAGCAACTGGAGGCACGATCTGAAACTAAAAGACGGGAAGCCCCACTTGAATCGAACCTCGACTTTAGCACTGTTCTTGGTATGATATTAGAAAGTGCTACCAAGTGGAGGTATGATCTGGTGTTGTAATTCTTCAGTCACAATTATCGAAAGGCCTTCGAAGGTCTGAAACCTCTTGCTTCGTTAATGGAAAAGGCTGTTAAAAATGACACATTCAGGCCACTTCAAAATGGAGCACTTACTGAGACTACTTTTTGTAAGTGCTCAGTTTTGGAGTGGCTTTGATGGTGTGCAACAGGCAGCTTCACCTACAAAACCTAATAACAATGGTTTTCAGTAGTCTTTTTTTCTGCATTTTCTGAAATACTTGGCTTTTCCTGGATCTTTACTTGAAATCTAACGACTGGCAATGATTTTATTGTAAATTCATGAACCTAATTAGGAATGCTGAAAAGTGACGAATGCCGTCAACACCCACATTTCCATCTGAAACTGGAATGTGCCACAATGCCACAGGGGGCAACAATGAGCACTTCACACCTTTCGACTGGCCGTCTTCGACAGAAACTGCTCAAACCACGGAGGAGTGGTTGTGAAAGGTGGAGTGGCTGCATACGGCTGACACTTTGTTTCACGGCCAACTTAAACATGGCAAGGCGAGGTACGTCAAACCTGTAGGCTGTACATTAACCTCACCTTCAGTGGACACAAGTCTTTCTTCTTCTGAAAGATGAAAGATGAAACGACAAATGGTAAGTCCTGCTTTATCACCATTACACTGGGTTGCACTCTTTAGTGACGCAATTCTTGTTGGGCGTAAGTGCTCCGTCTTGGAGTGGCCTTGATGGCGTAAAAAGACATTTGCAGGGAACATGGTTTTGTGTAAAAGTTGATTTTGAAATCTAACAATTCAGCAATTCTGGTTGGGATATATATTTTCCTAAATATAGGGGAGAATGAAAAGGATCTTGCACTACATGTACAAGGCTACATTAAAAGAACGTATCCAGACTACTTCAAAAAGGAGCACTTGTTTGGAATGCTATCACAGTAGTGCTTCTCTTTGGGGCAGCCTTGAGAGGATCTGGCACAAATCCCTTTTGTTGAGCGTACCTGGAAGTGTGGTTTTGTGTTGCAGTAGTTCCGCTGAAACTACCTGAGGTCTCAAACCTCTCTCCTTTATGATGAAGACTATGCAAAATGACACGTTCAGGCCCCTTCAAAGTGAAGCACTTGCTTGGAATACCTGCATGTAAGTGCTTAGTTTTGGAGTAGCTTTGATGGGGTACAACAGATCCAACGCGAGGAAAAACTGGCATAGGTGCTCTCTTGTACAAATTTACATTGGACGGCACGCGTCAGACTAACGTCAAGCAACTGGAGGCACGATCTGAAACTAAAAGACGGGAAGCCCCACTTGAATCGAACCTCGACTTTAGCACTGTTCTTGGTATGATATTAGAAAGTGCTACCAAGTGGAGGTATGATCTGGTGTTGTAATTCTTCAGTCACAATTATCGAAAGGCCTTCGAAGGTCTGAAACCTCTTGCTTCGTTAATGGAAAAGGCTGTTAAAAATGACACATTCAGGCCACTTCAAAATGGAGCACTTACTGAGACTACTTTTTGTAAGTGCTCAGTTTTGGAGTGGCTTTGATGGTGTGCAACAGGCAGCTTCACCTACAAAACCTAATAACAATGGTTTTCAGTAGTCTTTTTTTCTGCATTTTCTGAAATACTTGGCTTTTCCTGGATCTTTACTTGAAATCTAACGACTGGCAATGATTTTATTGTAAATTCATGAACCTAATTAGGAATGCTGAAAAGTGACGAATGCCGTCAACACCCACATTTCCATCTGAAACTGGAATGTGCCACAATGCCACAGGGGGCAACAATGAGCACTTCACACCTTTCGACTGGCCGTCTTCGACAGAAACTGCTCAAACCACGGAGGAGTGGTTGTGAAAGGGGGAGTGGCTGCATACGGCTGACACTTTGTTTCACGGCCAACTTAAACATGGCAAGGCGAGGTACGTCAAACCTGTAGGCTGTACATTAACCTCACCTTCAGTGGACACAAGTCTTTCTTCTTCTGAAAGATGAAAGATGAAACGACAAATGGTAAGTCCTGCTTTATCACCATTACACTGGGTTGCACTCTTTAGTGACGCAATTCTTGTTGGGCGTAAGTGCTCCGTCTTGGAGTGGCCTTGATGGCGTAAAAAGACATTTGCAGGGAACATGGTTTTGTGTAAAAGTTGATTTTGAAATCTAACAATTCAGCAATTCTTGTTGGGATATATATTTTCCTACATATAGGGGAGAATGAAAAGGATCTTGCACTACATGTACAAGGCTACATTAAAAGAACGTATCCAGACTACTTCAAAAAGGAGCACTTGTTTGGAATGCTATCACAGTAGTGCTTCTCTTTGGGGCAGCCTTGAGAGGATCTGGCACAAATCCCTTTTGTTGAGCGTACCTGGAAGTATGGTTTTGTGTTGCAGTAGTTCCGCTGAAACTACCTGAGGTCTCAAACCTCTCTCCTTTATGATGAAGACTATGCAAAATGACACGTTCAGGCCCCTTCAAAGTGAAGCACTTGCTTGGAATACCTGCATGTAAGTGCTTAGTTTTGGAGTAGCTTTGATGGGGTACAACAGATCCAACGCGAGGAAAAACTGGCATAGGTGCTCTCTTGTACAAATTTACATTGGACGGCACGCGTCAGACTAACGTCAAGCAACTGGAGGCACGATCTGAAACTAAAAGACGGGAAGCCCCACTTGAATCGAACCTCGACTTTAGCACTGTTCTTGGTATGATATTAGAAAGTGCTACCAAGTGGAGGTATGATCTGGTGTTGTAATTCTTCAGTCACAATTATCGAAAGGCCTTCGAAGGTCTGAAACCTCTTGCTTCGTTAATGGAAAAGGCTGTTAAAAATGACACATTCAGGCCACTTCAAAATGGAGCACTTACTGAGACTACTTTTTGTAAGTGCTCAGTTTTGGAGTGGCTTTGATGGTGTGCAACAGGCAGCTTCACCTACAAAACCTAATAACAATGGTTTTCAGTAGTCTTTTTTTCTGCATTTTCTGAAATACTTGGCTTTTCCTGAATCTTTACTTGAAATCTAACGACTGGCAATGATTTTATTGTAAATTCATGAACCTAATTAGGAATGCTGAAAAGTGACGAATGCCGTCAACACCCACATTTCCATCTGAAACTGGAATGTGCCACAATGCCACAGGGGGCAACAATGAGCACTTCACACCTTTCGACTGGCCGTCTTCGACAGAAACTGCTCAAACCACGGAGGAGTGGTTGTGAAAGGGGGAGTGGCTGCATACGGCTGACACTTTGTTTCACGGCCAACTTAAACATGGCAAGGCGAGGTACGTCAAACCTGTAGGCTGTACATTAACCTCACCTTCAGTGGACACAAGTCTTTCTTCTTCTGAAAGATGAAAGATGAAACGACAAATGGTAAGTCCTGCTTTATCACCATTACACTGGGTTGCACTCTTTAGTGACGCAATTCTTGTTGGGCGTAAGTGCTCCGTCTTGGAGTGGCCTTGATGGCGTAAAAAGACATTTGCAGGGAACATGGTTTTGTGTAAAAGTTGATTTTGAAATCTAACAATTCAGCAATTCTTGTTGGGATATATATTTTCCTACATATAGGGGAGAATGAAAAGGATCTTGCACTACATGTACAAGGCTACATTAAAAGAACGTATCCAGACTACTTCAAAAAGGAGCACTTGTTTGGAATGCTATCACAGTAGTGCTTCTCTTTGGGGCAGCCTTGAGAGGATCTGGCACAAATCCCTTTTGTTGAGCGTACCTGGAAGTATGGTTTTGTGTTGCAGTAGTTCCGCTGAAACTACCTGAGGTCTCAAACCTCTCTCCTTTATGATGAAGACTATGCAAAATGACACGTTCAGGCCCCTTCAAAGTGAAGCACTTGCTTGGAATACCTGCATGTAAGTGCTTAGTTTTGGAGTAGCTTTGATGGGGTACAACAGATCCAACGCGAGGAAAAACTGGCATAGGTGCTCTCTTGTACAAATTTACATTGGACGGCACGCGTCAGACTAACGTCAAGCAACTGGAGGCACGATCTGAAACTAAAAGACGGGAAGCCCCACTTGAATCGAACCTCGACTTTAGCACTATTCTTGGTATGATATTAGAAAGTGCTACCAAGTGGAGGTATGATCTGGTGTTGTAATTCTTCAGTCACAATTATCGAAAGGCCTTCGAAGGTCTGAAACCTCTTGCTTCGTTAATGGAAAAGGCTGTTAAAAATGACACATTCAGGCCACTTCAAAATGGAGCACTTACTGAGACTACTTTTTGTAAGTGCTCAGTTTTGGAGTGGCTTTGATGGTGTGCAACAGGCAGCTTCACCTACAAAACCTAATAACAATGGTTTTCAGTAGTCTTTTTTTCTGCATTTTCTGAAATACTTGGCTTTTCCTGGATCTTTACTTGAAATCTAACGACTGGCAATGATTTTATTGTAAATTCATGAACCTAATTAGGAATGCTGAAAAGTGACGAATGCCGTCAACACCCACATTTCCATCTGAAACTGGAATGTGCCACAATGCCACAGGGGGCAACAATGAGCACTTCACACCTTTCGACTGGCCGTCTTCGACAGAAACTGCTCAAACCACGGAGGAGTGGTTGTGAAAGGGGGAGTGGCTGCATACGGCTGACACTTTGTTTCACGGCCAACTTAAACATGGCAAGGCGAGGTACGTCAAACCTGTAGGCTGTACATTAACCTCACCTTCAGTGGACACAAGTCTTTCTTCTTCTGAAAGATGAAAGATGAAACGACAAATGGTAAGTCCTGCTTTATCACCATTACACTGGGTTGCACTCTTTAGTGACGCAATTCTTGTTGGGCGTAAGTGCTCCGTCTTGGAGTGGCCTTGATGGCGTAAAAAGACATTTGCAGGGAACATGGTTTTGTGTAAAAGTTGATTTTGAAATCTAACAATTCAGCAATTCTTGTTGGGATATATATTTTCCTACATATAGGGGAGAATGAAAAGGATCTTGCACTACATGTACAAGGCTACATTAAAAGAACGTATCCAGACTACTTCAAAAAGGAGCACTTGTTTGGAATGCTATCACAGTAGTGCTTCTCTTTGGGGCAGCCTTGAGAGGATCTGGCACAAATCCCTTTTGTTGAGCGTACCTGGAAGTATGGTTTTGTGTTGCAGTAGTTCCGCTGAAACTACCTGAGGTCTCAAACCTCTCTCCTTTATGATGAAGACTATGCAAAATGACACGTTCAGGCCCCTTCAAAGTGAAGCACTTGCTTGGAATACCTGCATGTAAGTGCTTAGTTTTGGAGTAGCTTTGATGGGGTACAACAGATCCAACGCGAGGAAAAACTGGCATAGGTGCTCTCTTGTACAAATTTACATTGGACGGCACGCGTCAGACTAACGTCAAGCAACTGGAGGCACGATCTGAAACTAAAAGACGGGAAGCCCCACTTGAATCGAACCTCGACTTTAGCACTGTTCTTGGTATGATATTAGAAAGTGCTACCAAGTGGAGGTATGATCTGGTGTTGTAATTCTTCAGTCACAATTATCGAAAGGCCTTCGAAGGTCTGAAACCTCTTGCTTCGTTAATGGAAAAGGCTGTTAAAAATGACACATTCAGGCCACTTCAAAATGGAGCACTTACTGAGACTACTTTTTGTAAGTGCTCAGTTTTGGAGTGGCTTTGATGGTGTGCAACAGGCAGCTTCACCTACAAAACCTAATAACAATGGTTTTCAGTAGTCTTTTTTTCTGCATTTTCTGAAATACTTGGCTTTTCCTGGATCTTTACTTGAAATCTAACGACTGGCAATGATTTTATTGTAAATTCATGAACCTAATTAGGAATGCTGAAAAGTGACGAATGCCGTCAACACCCACATTTCCATCTGAAACTGGAATGTGCCACAATGCCACAGGGGGCAACAATGAGCACTTCACACCTTTCGACTGGCCGTCTTCGACAGAAACTGCTCAAACCACGGAGGAGTGGTTGTGAAAGGGGGAGTGGCTGCATACGGCTGACACTTTGTTTCACGGCCAACTTAAACATGGCAAGGCGAGGTACGTCAAACCTGTAGGCTGTACATTAACCTCACCTTCAGTGGACACAAGTCTTTCTTCTTCTGAAAGATGAAAGATGAAACGACAAATGGTAAGTCCTGCTTTATCACCATTACACTGGGTTGCACTCTTTAGTGACGCAATTCTTGTTGGGCGTAAGTGCTCCGTCTTGGAGTGGCCTTGATGGCGTAAAAAGACATTTGCAGGGAACATGGTTTTGTGTAAAAGTTGATTTTGAAATCTAACAATTCAGCAATTCTTGTTGGGATATATATTTTCCTAAATATAGGGGAGAATGAAAAGGATCTTGCACTACATGTACAAGGCTACATTAAAAGAACGTATCCAGACTACTTCAAAAAGGAGCACTTGTTTGGAATGCTATCACAGTAGTGCTTCTCTTTGGGGCAGCCTTGAGAGGATCTGGCACAAATCCCTTTTGTTGAGCGTACCTGGAAGTATGGTTTTGTGTTGCAGTAGTTCCGCTGAAACTACCTGAGGTCTCAAACCTCTCTCCTTTATGATGAAGACTATGCAAAATGACACGTTCAGGCCCCTTCAAAGTGAAGCACTTGCTTGGAATACCTGCATGTAAGTGCTTAGTTTTGGAGTAGCTTTGATGGGGTACAACAGATCCAACGCGAGGAAAAACTGGCATAGGTGCTCTCTTGTACAAATTTACATTGGACGGCACGCGTCAGACTAACGTCAAGCAACTGGAGGCACGATCTGAAACTAAAAGACGGGAAGCCCCACTTGAATCGAACCTCGACTTTAGCACTGTTCTTGGTATGATATTAGAAAGTGCTACCAAGTGGAGGTATGATCTGGTGTTGTAATTCTTCAGTCACAATTATCGAAAGGCCTTCGAAGGTCTGAAACCTCTTGCTTCGTTAATGGAAAAGGCTGTTAAAAATGACACATTCAGGCCACTTCAAAATGGAGCACTTACTGAGACTACTTTTTGTAAGTGCTCAGTTTTGGAGTGGCTTTGATGGTGTGCAACAGGCAGCTTCACCTACAAAACCTAATAACAATGGTTTTCAGTAGTCTTTTTTTCTGCATTTTCTGAAATACTTGGCTTTTCCTGGATCTTTACTTGAAATCTAACGACTGGCAATGATTTTATTGTAAATTCATGAACCTAATTAGGAATGCTGAAAAGTGACGAATGCCGTCAACACCCACATTTCCATCTGAAACTGGAATGTGCCACAATGCCACAGGGGGCAACAATGAGCACTTCACACCTTTCGACTGGCCGTCTTCGACAGAAACTGCTCAAACCACGGAGGAGTGGTTGTGAAAGGGGGAGTGGCTGCATACGGCTGACACTTTGTTTCACGGCCAACTTAAACATGGCAAGGCGAGGTACGTCAAACCTGTAGGCTGTACATTAACCTCACCTTCAGTGGACACAAGTCTTTCTTCTTCTGAAAGATGAAAGATGAAACGACAAATGGTAAGTCCTGCTTTATCACCATTACACTGGGTTGCACTCTTTAGTGACGCAATTCTTGTTGGGCGTAAGTGCTCCGTCTTGGAGTGGCCTTGATGGCGTAAAAAGACATTTGCAGGGAACATGGTTTTGTGTAAAAGTTGATTTTGAAATCTAACAATTCAGCAATTCTTGTTGGGATATATATTTTCCTAAATATAGGAGAGAATGAAAAGGATCTTGCACTACATGTAGAAGGCTACATTAAAAGAACGTATGCAGACTACTTCAAAAAGGAGCACTTGTTTGGAATGCTATCACAGTAGTGCTTCTCTTTGGGGCAGCCTTGAGAGGATCTGGCACAAATCCCTTTTGTTGAGCGTACCTGGAAGTATGGTTTTGTGTTGCAGTAGTTCCGCTGAAACTACCTGAGGTCTCAAACCTCTCTCCTTTATGATGAAGACTATGCAAAATGACACGTTCAGGCCCCTTCAAAGTGAAGCACTTGCTTGGAATACCTGCATGTAAGTGCTTAGTTTTGGAGTAGCTTTGATGGGGTACAACAGATCCAACGCGAGGAAAAACTGGCATAGGTGCTCTCTTGTACAAATTTACATTGGACGGCACGCGTCAGACTAACGTCAAGCAACTGGAGGCACGATCTGAAACTAAAAGACGGGAAGCCCCACTTGAATCGAACCTCGACTTTAGCACTGTTCTTGGTATGATATTAGAAAGTGCTACCAAGTGGAGGTATGATCTGGTGTTGTAATTCTTCAGTCACAATTATCGAAAGGCCTTCGAAGGTCTGAAACCTCTTGCTTCGTTAATGGAAAAGGCTGTTAAAAATGACACATTCAGGCCACTTCAAAATGGAGCACTTACTGAGACTACTTTTTGTAAGTGCTCAGTTTTGGAGTGGCTTTGATGGTGTGCAACAGGCAGCTTCACCTACAAAACCTAATAACAATGGTTTTCAGTAGTCTTTTTTTCTGCATTTTCTGAAATACTTGGCTTTTCCTGGATCTTTACTTGAAATCTAACGACTGGCAATGATTTTATTGTAAATTCATGAACCTAATTAGGAATGCTGAAAAGTGACGAATGCCGTCAACACCCACATTTCCATCTGAAACTGGAATGTGCCACAATGCCACAGGGGGCAACAATGAGCACTTCACACCTTTCGACTGGCCGTCTTCGACAGAAACTGCTCAAACCACGGAGGAGTGGTTGTGAAAGGGGGAGTGGCTGCATACGGCTGACACTTTGTTTCACGGCCAACTTAAACATGGCAAGGCGAGGTACGTCAAACCTGTAGGCTGTACATTAACCTCACCTTCAGTGGACACAAGTCTTTCTTCTTCTGAAAGATGAAAGATGAAACGACAAATGGTAAGTCCTGCTTTATCACCATTACACTGGGTTGCACTCTTTAGTGACGCAATTCTTGTTGGGCGTAAGTGCTCCGTCTTGGAGTGGCCTTGATGGCGTAAAAAGACATTTGCAGGGAACATGGTTTTGTGTAAAAGTTGATTTTGAAATCTAACAATTCAGCAATTCTTGTTGGGATATATATTTTCCTAAATATAGGGGAGAATGAAAAGGATCTTGCACTACATGTACAAGGCTACATTAAAAGAACGTATCCAGACTACTTCAAAAAGGAGCACTTGTTTGGAATGCTATCACAGTAGTGCTTCTCTTTGGGGCAGCCTTGAGAGGATCTGGCACAAATCCCTTTTGTTGAGCGTACCTGGAAGTATGGTTTTGTGTTGCAGTAGTTCCGCTGAAACTACCTGAGGTCTCAAACCTCTCTCCTTTATGATGAAGACTATGCAAAATGACACGTTCAGGCCCCTTCAAAGTGAAGCACTTGCTTGGAATACCTGCATGTAAGTGCTTAGTTTTGGAGTAGCTTTGATGGGGTACAACAGATCCAACGCGAGGAAAAACTGGCATAGGTGCTCTCTTGTACAAATTTACATTGGACGGCACGCGTCAGACTAACGTCAAGCAACTGGAGGCACGATCTGAAACTAAAAGACGGGAAGCCCCACTTGAATCGAACCTCGACTTTAGCACTGTTCTTGGTATGATATTAGAAAGTGCTACCAAGTGGAGGTATGATCTGGTGTTGTAATTCTTCAGTCACAATTATCGAAAGGCCTTCGAAGGTCTGAAACCTCTTGCTTCGTTAATGGAAAAGGCTGTTAAAAATGACACATTCAGGCCACTTCAAAATGGAGCACTTACTGAGACTACTTTTTGTAAGTGCTCAGTTTTGGAGTGGCTTTGATGGTGTGCAACAGGCAGCTTCACCTACAAAACCTAATAACAATGGTTTTCAGTAGTCTTTTTTTCTGCATTTTCTGAAATACTTGGCTTTTCCTGGATCTTTACTTGAAATCTAACGACTGGCAATGATTTTATTGTAAATTCATGAACCTAATTAGGAATGCTGAAAAGTGACGAATGCCGTCAACACCCACATTTCCATCTGAAACTGGAATGTGCCACAATGCCACAGGGGGCAACAATGAGCACTTCACACCTTTCGACTGGCCGTCTTCGACAGAAACTGCTCAAACCACGGAGGAGTGGTTGTGAAAGGGGGAGTGGCTGCATACGGCTGACACTTTGTTTCACGGCCAACTTAAACATGGCAAGGCGAGGTACGTCAAACCTGTAGGCTGTACATTAACCTCACCTTCAGTGGACACAAGTCTTTCTTCTTCTGAAAGATGAAAGATGAAACGACAAATGGTAAGTCCTGCTTTATCACCATTACACTGGGTTGCACTCTTTAGTGACGCAATTCTTGTTGGGCGTAAGTGCTCCGTCTTGGAGTGGCCTTGATGGCGTAAAAAGACATTTGCAGGGAACATGGTTTTGTGTAAAAGTTGATTTTGAAATCTAACAATTCAGCAATTCTTGTTGGGATATATATTTTCCTAAATATAGGGGAGAATGAAAAGGATCTTGCACTACATGTACAAGGCTACATTAAAAGAACGTATCCAGACTACTTCAAAAAGGAGCACTTGTTTGGAATGCTATCACAGTAGTGCTTCTCTTTGGGGCAGCCTTGAGAGGATCTGGCACAAATCCCTTTTGTTGAGCGTACCTGGAAGTATGGTTTTGTGTTGCAGTAGTTCCGCTGAAACTACCTGAGGTCTCAAACCTCTCTCCTTTATGATGAAGACTATGCAAAATGACACGTTCAGGCCCCTTCAAAGTGAAGCACTTGCTTGGAATACCTGCATGTAAGTGCTTAGTTTTGGAGTAGCTTTGATGGGGTACAACAGATCCAACGCGAGGAAAAACTGGCATAGGTGCTCTCTTGTACAAATTTACATTGGACGGCACGCGTCAGACTAACGTCAAGCAACTGGAGGCACGATCTGAAACTAAAAGACGGGAAGCCCCACTTGAATCGAACCTCGACTTTAGCACTGTTCTTGGTATGATATTAGAAAGTGCTACCAAGTGGAGGTATGATCTGGTGTTGTAATTCTTCAGTCACAATTATCGAAAGGCCTTCGAAGGTCTGAAACCTCTTGCTTCGTTAATGGAAAAGGCTGTTAAAAATGACACATTCAGGCCACTTCAAAATGGAGCACTTACTGAGACTACTTTTTGTAAGTGCTCAGTTTTGGAGTGGCTTTGATGGTGTGCAACAGGCAGCTTCACCTACAAAACCTAATAACAATGGTTTTCAGTAGTCTTTTTTTCTGCATTTTCTGAAATACTTGGCTTTTCCTGGATCTTTACTTGAAATCTAACGACTGGCAATGATTTTATTGTAAATTCATGAACCTAATTAGGAATGCTGAAAAGTGACGAATGCCGTCAACACCCACATTTCCATCTGAAACTGGAATGTGCCACAATGCCACAGGGGGCAACAATGAGCACTTCACACCTTTCGACTGGCCGTCTTCGACAGAAACTGCTCAAACCACGGAGGAGTGGTTGTGAAAGGGGGAGTGGCTGCATACGGCTGACACTTTGTTTCACGGCCAACTTAAACATGGCAAGGCGAGGTACGTCAAACCTGTAGGCTGTACATTAACCTCACCTTCAGTGGACACAAGTCTTTCTTCTTCTGAAAGATGAAAGATGAAACGACAAATGGTAAGTCCTGCTTTATCACCATTACACTGGGTTGCACTCTTTAGTGACGCAATTCTTGTTGGGCGTAAGTGCTCCGTCTTGGAGTGGCCTTGATGGCGTAAAAAGACATTTGCAGGGAACATGGTTTTGTGTAAAAGTTGATTTTGAAATCTAACAATTCAGCAATTCTTGTTGGGATATATATTTTCCTACATATAGGGGAGAATGAAAAGGATCTTGCACTACATGTACAAGGCTACATTAAAAGAACGTATCCAGACTACTTCAAAAAGGAGCACTTGTTTGGAATGCTATCACAGTAGTGCTTCTCTTTGGGGCAGCCTTGAGAGGATCTGGCACAAATCCCTTTTGTTGAGCGTACCTGGAAGTATGGTTTTGTGTTGCAGTAGTTCCGCTGAAACTACCTGAGGTCTCAAACCTCTCTCCTTTATGATGAAGACTATGCAAAATGACACGTTCAGGCCCCTTCAAAGTGAAGCACTTGCTTGGAATACCTGCATGTAAGTGCTTAGTTTTGGAGTAGCTTTGATGGGGTACAACAGATCCAACGCGAGGAAAAACTGGCATAGGTGCTCTCTTGTACAAATTTACATTGGACGGCACGCGTCAGACTAACGTCAAGCAACTGGAGGCACGATCTGAAACTAAAAGACGGGAAGCCCCACTTGAATCGAACCTCGACTTTAGCACTGTTCTTGGTATGATATTAGAAAGTGCTACCAAGTGGAGGTATGATCTGGTGTTGTAATTCTTCAGTCACAATTATCGAAAGGCCTTCGAAGGTCTGAAACCTCTTGCTTCGTTAATGGAAAAGGCTGTTAAAAATGACACATTCAGGCCACTTCAAAATGGAGCACTTACTGAGACTACTTTTTGTAAGTGCTCAGTTTTGGAGTGGCTTTGATGGTGTGCAACAGGCAGCTTCACCTACAAAACCTAATAACAATGGTTTTCAGTAGTCTTTTTTTCTGCATTTTCTGAAATACTTGGCTTTTCCTGGATCTTTACTTGAAATCTAACGACTGGCAATGATTTTATTGTAAATTCATGAACCTAATTAGGAATGCTGAAAAGTGACGAATGCCGTCAACACCCACATTTCCATCTGAAACTGGAATGTGCCACAATGCCACAGGGGGCAACAATGAGCACTTCACACCTTTCGACTGGCCGTCTTCGACAGAAACTGCTCAAACCACGGAGGAGTGGTTGTGAAAGGGGGAGTGGCTGCATACGGCTGACACTTTGTTTCACGGCCAACTTAAACATGGCAAGGCGAGGTACGTCAAACCTGTAGGCTGTACATTAACCTCACCTTCAGTGGACACAAGTCTTTCTTCTTCTGAAAGATGAAAGATGAAACGACAAATGGTAAGTCCTGCTTTATCACCATTACACTGGGTTGCACTCTTTAGTGACGCAATTCTTGTTGGGCGTAAGTGCTCCGTCTTGGAGTGGCCTTGATGGCGTAAAAAGACATTTGCAGGGAACATGGTTTTGTGTAAAAGTTGATTTTGAAATCTAACAATTCAGCAATTCTTGTTGGGATATATATTTTCCTAAATATAGGGGAGAATGAAAAGGATCTTGCACTACATGTACAAGGCTACATTAAAAGAACGTATCCAGACTACTTCAAAAAGGAGCACTTGTTTGGAATGCTATCACAGTAGTGCTTCTCTTTGGGGCAGCCTTGAGAGGATCTGGCACAAATCCCTTTTGTTGAGCGTACCTGGAAGTATGGTTTTGTGTTGCAGTAGTTCCGCTGAAACTACCTGAGGTCTCAAACCTCTCTCCTTTATGATGAAGACTATGCAAAATGACACGTTCAGGCCCCTTCAAAGTGAAGCACTTGCTTGGAATACCTGCATGTAAGTGCTTAGTTTTGGAGTAGCTTTGATGGGGTACAACAGATCCAACGCGAGGAAAAACTGGCATAGGTGCTCTCTTGTACAAATTTACATTGGACGGCACGCGTCAGACTAACGTCAAGCAACTGGAGGCACGATCTGAAACTAAAAGACGGGAAGCCCCACTTGAATCGAACCTCGACTTTAGCACTGTTCTTGGTATGATATTAGAAAGTGCTACCAAGTGGAGGTATGATCTGGTGTTGTAATTCTTCAGTCACAATTATCGAAAGGCCTTCGAAGGTCTGAAACCTCTTGCTTCGTTAATGGAAAAGGCTGTTAAAAATGACACATTCAGGCCACTTCAAAATGGAGCACTTACTGAGACTACTTTTTGTAAGTGCTCAGTTTTGGAGTGGCTTTGATGGTGTGCAACAGGCAGCTTCACCTACAAAACCTAATAACAATGGTTTTCAGTAGTCTTTTTTTCTGCATTTTCTGAAATACTTGGCTTTTCCTGGATCTTTACTTGAAATCTAACGACTGGCAATGATTTTATTGTAAATTCATGAACCTAATTAGGAATGCTGAAAAGTGACGAATGCCGTCAACACCCACATTTCCATCTGAAACTGGAATGTGCCACAATGCCACAGGGGGCAACAATGAGCACTTCACACCTTTCGACTGGCCGTCTTCGACAGAAACTGCTCAAACCACGGAGGAGTGGTTGTGAAAGGGGGAGTGGCTGCATACGGCTGACACTTTGTTTCACGGCCAACTTAAACATGGCAAGGCGAGGTACGTCAAACCTGTAGGCTGTACATTAACCTCACCTTCAGTGGACACAAGTCTTTCTTCTTCTGAAAGATGAAAGATGAAACGACAAATGGTAAGTCCTGCTTTATCACCATTACACTGGGTTGCACTCTTTAGTGACGCAATTCTTGTTGGGCGTAAGTGCTCCGTCTTGGAGTGGCCTTGATGGCGTAAAAAGACATTTGCAGGGAACATGGTTTTGTGTAAAAGTTGATTTTGAAATCTAACAATTCAGCAATTCTTGTTGGGATATATATTTTCCTACATATAGGGGAGAATGAAAAGGATCTTGCACTACATGTACAAGGCTACATTAAAAGAACGTATCCAGACTACTTCAAAAAGGAGCACTTGTTTGGAATGCTATCACAGTAGTGCTTCTCTTTGGGGCAGCCTTGAGAGGATCTGGCACAAATCCCTTTTGTTGAGCGTACCTGGAAGTATGGTTTTGTGTTGCAGTAGTTCCGCTGAAACTACCTGAGGTCTCAAACCTCTCTCCTTTATGATGAAGACTATGCAAAATGACACGTTCAGGCCCCTTCAAAGTGAAGCACTTGCTTGGAATACCTGCATGTAAGTGCTTAGTTTTGGAGTAGCTTTGATGGGGTACAACAGATCCAACGCGAGGAAAAACTGGCATAGGTGCTCTCTTGTACAAATTTACATTGGACGGCACGCGTCAGACTAACGTCAAGCAACTGGAGGCACGATCTGAAACTAAAAGACGGGAAGCCCCACTTGAATCGAACCTCGACTTTAGCACTGTTCTTGGTATGATATTAGAAAGTGCTACCAAGTGGAGGTATGATCTGGTGTTGTAATTCTTCAGTCACAATTATCGAAAGGCCTTCGAAGGTCTGAAACCTCTTGCTTCGTTAATGGAAAAGGCTGTTAAAAATGACACATTCAGGCCACTTCAAAATGGAGCACTTACTGAGACTACTTTTTGTAAGTGCTCAGTTTTGGAGTGGCTTTGATGGTGTGCAACAGGCAGCTTCACCTACAAAACCTAATAACAATGGTTTTCAGTAGTCTTTTTTTCTGCATTTTCTGAAATACTTGGCTTTTCCTGGATCTTTACTTGAAATCTAACGACTGGCAATGATTTTATTGTAAATTCATGAACCTAATTAGGAATGCTGAAAAGTGACGAATGCCGTCAACACCCACATTTCCATCTGAAACTGGAATGTGCCACAATGCCACAGGGGGCAACAATGAGCACTTCACACCTTTCGACTGGCCGTCTTCAACAGAAACTGCTCAAACCACGGAGGAGTGGTTGTGAAAGGGGGAGTGGCTGCATACGGCTGACACTTTGTTTCACGGCCAACTTAAACATGGCAAGGCGAGGTACGTCAAACCTGTAGGCTGTACATTAACCTCACCTTCAGTGGACACAAGTCTTTCTTCTTCTGAAAGATGAAAGATGAAACGACAAATGGTAAGTCCTGCTTTATCACCATTACACTGGGTTGCACTCTTTAGTGACGCAATTCTTGTTGGGCGTAAGTGCTCCGTCTTGGAGTGGCCTTGATGGCGTAAAAAGACATTTGCAGGGAACATGGTTTTGTGTAAAAGTTGATTTTGAAATCTAACAATTCAGCAATTCTTGTTGGGATATATATTTTCCTACATATAGGGGAGAATGAAAAGGATCTTGCACTACATGTACAAGGCTACATTAAAAGAACGTATCCAGACTACTTCAAAAAGGAGCACTTGTTTGGAATGCTATCACAGTAGTGCTTCTCTTTGGGGCAGCCTTGAGAGGATCTGGCACAAATCCCTTTTGTTGAGCGTACCTGGAAGTATGGTTTTGTGTTGCAGTAGTTCCGCTGAAACTACCTGAGGTCTCAAACCTCTCTCCTTTATGATGAAGACTATGCAAAATGACACGTTCAGGCCCCTTCAAAGTGAAGCACTTGCTTGGAATACCTGCATGTAAGTGCTTAGTTTTGGAGTAGCTTTGATGGGGTACAACAGATCCAACGCGAGGAAAAACTGGCATAGGTGCTCTCTTGTACAAATTTACATTGGACGGCACGCGTCAGACTAACGTCAAGCAACTGGAGGCACGATCTGAAACTAAAAGACGGGAAGCCCCACTTGAATCGAACCTCGACTTTAGCACTGTTCTTGGTATGATATTAGAAAGTGCTACCAAGTGGAGGTATGATCTGGTGTTGTAATTCTTCAGTCACAATTATCGAAAGGCCTTCGAAGGTCTGAAACCTCTTGCTTCGTTAATGGAAAAGGCTGTTAAAAATGACACATTCAGGCCACTTCAAAATGGAGCACTTACTGAGACTACTTTTTGTAAGTGCTCAGTTTTGGAGTGGCTTTGATGGTGTGCAACAGGCAGCTTCACCTACAAAACCTAATAACAATGGTTTTCAGTAGTCTTTTTTTCTGCATTTTCTGAAATACTTGGCTTTTCCTGGATCTTTACTTGAAATCTAACGACTGGCAATGATTTTATTGTAAATTCATGAACCTAATTAGGAATGCTGAAAAGTGACGAATGCCGTCAACACCCACATTTCCATCTGAAACTGGAATGTGCCACAATGCCACAGGGGGCAACAATGAGCACTTCACACCTTTCGACTGGCCGTCTTCGACAGAAACTGCTCAAACCACGGAGGAGTGGTTGTGAAAGGGGGAGTGGCTGCATACGGCTGACACTTTGTTTCACGGCCAACTTAAACATGGCAAGGCGAGGTACGTCAAACCTGTAGGCTGTACATTAACCTCACCTTCAGTGGACACAAGTCTTTCTTCTTCTGAAAGATGAAAGATGAAACGACAAATGGTAAGTCCTGCTTTATCACCATTACACTGGGTTGCACTCTTTAGTGACGCAATTCTTGTTGGGCGTAAGTGCTCCGTCTTGGAGTGGCCTTGATGGCGTAAAAAGACATTTGCAGGGAACATGGTTTTGTGTAAAAGTTGATTTTGAAATCTAACAATTCAGCAATTCTTGTTGGGATATATATTTTCCTACATATAGGGGAGAATGAAAAGGATCTTGCACTACATGTACAAGGCTACATTAAAAGAACGTATCCAGACTACTTCAAAAAGGAGCACTTGTTTGGAATGCTATCACAGTAGTGCTTCTCTTTGGGGCAGCCTTGAGAGGATCTGGCACAAATCCCCTTTGTTGAGCGTACCTGGAAGTATGGTTTTGTGTTGCAGTAGTTCCGCTGAAACTACCTGAGGTCTCAAACCTCTCTCCTTTATGATGAAGACTATGCAAAATGACATGTTCAGGCCCCTTCAAAGTGAAGCACTTGCTTGGAATACCTGCATGTAAGTGCTTAGTTTTGGAGTAGCTTTGATGGGGTACAAATGATCCAACGCGAGGAAAAACTGGCATAGGTGCTCTCTTGTACAAATTTACATTGGACGGCACGCGTCAGACTAACGTCAAGCAACTGGAGGCACGATCTGAAACTAAAAGACGGGAAGCCCCACTTGAATCGAACCTCGACTTTAGCACTGTTCTTGGTATGATATTAGAAAGTGCTACCAAGTGGAGGTATGATCTGGTGTTGTAATTCTTCAGTCACAATTATCGAAAGGCCTTCGAAGGTCTGAAACCTCTTGCTTCGTTAATGGAAAAGGCTGTTAAAAATGACACATTCAGGCCACTTCAAAATGGAGCACTTACTGAGACTACTTTTTGTAAGTGCTCAGTTTTGGAGTGGCTTTGATGGTGTGCAACAGGCAGCTTCACCTACAAAACCTAATAACAATGGTTTTCAGTAGTCTTTTTTTCTGCATTTTCTGAAATACTTGGCTTTTCCTGGATCTTTACTTGAAATCTAACGACTGGCAATGATTTTATTGTAAATTCATGAACCTGAAAAGCGACGAATGCCGTCAACACCCACATTTCCATCTGAAACTGGAATGTGCCACAATGCCACAGGGGGCAACAATGAGCACTTCACACCTTTCGACTGGCCGTCTTCGACAGAAACTGCTCAAACCACGGAGGAGTGGTTGTGAAAGGTGGAGTGGCTGCATACGGCTGACACTTTGTTTCACGGCCAACTTAAACATGGCAAGGCGAGGTACGTCAAACCTGTAGGCTGTACATTAACCTCACCTTCAGTGGACACAAGTCTTTCTTCTTCTGAAAGATGAAAGATGAAACGACAAATGGTAAGTCCTGCTTTATCACCATTACACTGGGTTGCACTCTTTAGTGACGCAATTCTTGTTGGGCGTAAGTGCTCCGTCTTGGAGTGGCCTTGATGGCGTAAAAAGACATTTGCAGGGAACATGGTTTTGTGTAAAAGTTGATTTTGAAATCTAACAATTCAGCAATTCTTGTTGGGATATATATTTTCCTAAATATAGGGGAGAATGAAAAGGATCTTGCACTACATGTAGAAGGCTACATTAAAAGAACGTATGCAGACTACTTCAAAAAGGAGCACTTGTTTGGAATGCTATCACAGTAGTGCTTCTCTTTGGGGCAGCCTTGAGAGGATCTGGCACAAATCCCTTTTGTTGAGCGTACCTGGAAGTATGGTTTTGTGTTGCAGTAGTTCCGCTGAAACTACCTGAGGTCTCAAACCTCTCTCCTTTATGATGAAGACTATGCAAAATGACACGTTCAGGCCCCTTCAAAGTGAAGCACTTGCTTGGAATACCTGCATGTAAGTGCTTAGTTTTGGAGTAGCTTTGATGGGGTACAACAGATCCAACGCGAGGAAAAACTGGCATAGGTGCTCTCTTGTACAAATTTACATTGGACGGCACGCGTCAGACTAAATGTCAAGCAACTGGAGGCACGATCTGAAACTAAAAGACGGGAAGCCCCACTTGAATCGAACCTCGACTTTAGCACTGTTCTTGGTATGATATTAGAAAGTGCTACCAAGTGGAGGTATGATCTGGTGTTGTAATTCTTCAGTCACAATTATCGAAAGGCCTTTGAAGGTCTGAAACCTCTTGCTTCGTTAATGGAAAAGGCTGTTAAAAATGACACATTCAGGCCACTTCAAAATGGAGCACTTACTGAGACTACTTTTTGTAAGTGCTCAGTTTTGGAGTGGCTTTGATGGTGTGCAACAGGCAGCTTCACCTACAAAACCTAATAACAATGGTTTTCAGTAGTCTTTTTTTCTGCATTTTCTGAAATACTTGGCTTTTCCTGGATCTTTACTTGAAATCTAACGACTGGCAATGATTTTATTGTAAATTCATGAACCTAATTAGGAATGCTGAAAAGTGACGAATGCCGTCAACACCCACATTTCCATCTGAAACTGGAATGTGCCACAATGCCACAGGGGGCAACAATGAGCACTTCACACCTTTCGACTGGCCGTCTTCGACAGAAACTGCTCAAACCACGGAGGAGTGGTTGTGAAAGGGGGAGTGGCTGCATACGGCTGACACTTTGTTTCACGGCCAACTTAAACATGGCAAGGCGAGGTACGTCAAACCTGTAGGCTGTACATTAACCTCACCTTCAGTGGACACAAGTCTTTCTTCTTCTGAAAGATGAAAGATGAAACGACAAATGGTAAGTCCTGCTTTATCACCATTACACTGGGTTGCACTCTTTAGTGACGCAATTCTTGTTGGGCGTAAGTGCTCCGTCTTGGAGTGGCCTTGATGGCGTAAAAAGACATTTGCAGGGAACATGGTTTTGTGTAAAAGTTGATTTTGAAATCTAACAATTCAGCAATTCTTGTTGGGATATATATTTTCCTAAATATAGGGGAGAATGAAAAGGATCTTGCACTACATGTAGAAGGCTACATTAAAAGAACGTATGCAGACTACTTCAAAAAGGAGCACTTGTTTGGAATGCTATCACAGTAGTGCTTCTCTTTGGGGCAGCCTTGAGAGGATCTGGCACAAATCCCTTTTGTTGAGCGTACCTGGAAGTATGGTTTTGTGTTGCAGTAGTTCCGCTGAAACTACCTGAGGTCTCAAACCTCTCTCCTTTATGATGAAGACTATGCAAAATGACACGTTCAGGCCCCTTCAAAGTGAAGCACTTGCTTGGAATACCTGCATGTAAGTGCTTAGTTTTGGAGTAGCTTTGATGGGGTACAACAGATCCAACGCGAGGAAAAACTGGCATAGGTGCTCTCTTGTACAAATTTACATTGGACGGCACGCGTCAGACTAAATGTCAAGCAACTGGAGGCACGATCTGAAACTAAAAGACGGGAAGCCCCACTTGAATCGAACCTCGACTTTAGCACTGTTCTTGGTATGATATTAGAAAGTGCTACCAAGTGGAGGTATGATCTGGTGTTGTAATTCTTCAGTCACAATTATCGAAAGGCCTTCGAAGGTCTGAAACCTCTTGCTTCGTTAATGGAAAAGGCTGTTAAAAATGACACATTCAGGCCACTTCAAAATGGAGCACTTACTGAGACTACTTTTTGTAAGTGCTCAGTTTTGGAGTGGCTTTGATGGTGTGCAACAGGCAGCTTCACCTACAAAACCTAATAACAATGGTTTTCAGTAGTCTTTTTTTCTGCATTTTCTGAAATACTTGGCTTTTCCTGGATCTTTACTTGAAATCTAACGACTGGCAATGATTTTATTGTAAATTCATGAACCTAATTAGGAATGCTGAAAAGTGACGAATGCCGTCAACACCCACATTTCCATCTGAAACTGGAATGTGCCACAATGCCACAGGGGGCAACAATGAGCACTTCACACCTTTCGACTGGCCGTCTTCGACAGAAACTGCTCAAACCACGGAGGAGTGGTTGTGAAAGGGGGAGTGGCTGCATACGGCTGACACTTTGTTTCACGGCCAACTTAAACATGGCAAGGCGAGGTACGTCAAACCTGTAGGCTGTACATTAACCTCACCTTCAGTGGACACAAGTCTTTCTTCTTCTGAAAGATGAAAGATGAAACGACAAATGGTAAGTCCTGCTTTATCACCATTACACTGGGTTGCACTCTTTAGTGACGCAATTCTTGTTGGGCGTAAGTGCTCCGTCTTGGAGTGGCCTTGATGGCGTAAAAAGACATTTGCAGGGAACATGGTTTTGTGTAAAAGTTGATTTTGAAATCTAACAATTCAGCAATTCTTGTTGGGATATATATTTTCCTAAATATAGGGGAGAATGAAAAGGATCTTGCACTACATGTACAAGGCTACATTAAAAGAACGTATCCAGACTACTTCAAAAAGGAGCACTTGTTTGGAATGCTATCACAGTAGTGCTTCTCTTTGGGGCAGCCTTGAGAGGATCTGGCACAAATCCCTTTTGTTGAGCGTACCTGGAAGTATGGTTTTGTGTTGCAGTAGTTCCGCTGAAACTACCTGAGGTCTCAAACCTCTCTCCTTTATGATGAAGACTATGCAAAATGACACGTTCAGGCCCCTTCAAAGTGAAGCACTTGCTTGGAATACCTGCATGTAAGTGCTTAGTTTTGGAGTAGCTTTGATGGGGTACAACAGATCCAACGCGAGGAAAAACTGGCATAGGTGCTCTCTTGTACAAATTTACATTGGACGGCACGCGTCAGACTAACGTCAAGCAACTGGAGGCACGATCTGAAACTAAAAGACGGGAAGCCCCACTTGAATCGAACCTCGACTTTAGCACTGTTCTTGGTATGATATTAGAAAGTGCTACCAAGTGGAGGTATGATCTGGTGTTGTAATTCTTCAGTCACAATTATCGAAAGGCCTTCGAAGGTCTGAAACCTCTTGCTTCGTTAATGGAAAAGGCTGTTAAAAATGACACATTCAGGCCACTTCAAAATGGAGCACTTACTGAGACTACTTTTTGTAAGTGCTCAGTTTTGGAGTGGCTTTGATGGTGTGCAACAGGCAGCTTCACCTACAAAACCTAATAACAATGGTTTTCAGTAGTCTTTTTTTCTGCATTTTCTGAAATACTTGGCTTTTCCTGGATCTTTACTTGAAATCTAACGACTGGCAATGATTTTATTGTAAATTCATGAACCTAATTAGGAATGCTGAAAAGTGACGAATGCCGTCAACACCCACATTTCCATCTGAAACTGGAATGTGCCACAATGCCACAGGGGGCAACAATGAGCACTTCACACCTTTCGACTGGCCGTCTTCGACAGAAACTGCTCAAACCACGGAGGAGTGGTTGTGAAAGGGGGAGTGGCTGCATACGGCTGACACTTTGTTTCACGGCCAACTTAAACATGGCAAGGCGAGGTACGTCAAACCTGTAGGCTGTACATTAACCTCACCTTCAGTGGACACAAGTCTTTCTTCTTCTGAAAGATGAAAGATGAAACGACAAATGGTAAGTCCTGCTTTATCACCATTACACTGGGTTGCACTCTTTAGTGACGCAATTCTTGTTGGGCGTAAGTGCTCCGTCTTGGAGTGGCCTTGATGGCGTAAAAAGACATTTGCAGGGAACATGGTTTTGTGTAAAAGTTGATTTTGAAATCTAACAATTCAGCAATTCTTGTTGGGATATATATTTTCCTACATATAGGGGAGAATGAAAAGGATCTTGCACTACATGTACAAGGCTACATTAAAAGAACGTATCCAGACTACTTCAAAAAGGAGCACTTGTTTGGAATGCTATCACAGTAGTGCTTCTCTTTGGGGCAGCCTTGAGAGGATCTGGCACAAATCCCTTTTGTTGAGCGTACCTGGAAGTATGGTTTTGTGTTGCAGTAGTTCCGCTGAAACTACCTGAGGTCTCAAACCTCTCTCCTTTATGATGAAGACTATGCAAAATGACACGTTCAGGCCCCTTCAAAGTGAAGCACTTGCTTGGAATACCTGCATGTAAGTGCTTAGTTTTGGAGTAGCTTTGATGGGGTACAACAGATCCAACGCGAGGAAAAACTGGCATAGGTGCTCTCTTGTACAAATTTACATTGGACGGCACGCGTCAGACTAACGTCAAGCAACTGGAGGCACGATCTGAAACTAAAAGACGGGAAGCCCCACTTGAATCGAACCTCGACTTTAGCACTGTTCTTGGTATGATATTAGAAAGTGCTACCAAGTGGAGGTATGATCTGGTGTTGTAATTCTTCAGTCACAATTATCGAAAGGCCTTCGAAGGTCTGAAACCTCTTGCTTCGTTAATGGAAAAGGCTGTTAAAAATGACACATTCAGGCCACTTCAAAATGGAGCACTTACTGAGACTACTTTTTGTAAGTGCTCAGTTTTGGAGTGGCTTTGATGGTGTGCAACAGGCAGCTTCACCTACAAAACCTAATAACAATGGTTTTCAGTAGTCTTTTTTTCTGCATTTTCTGAAATACTTGGCTTTTCCTGGATCTTTACTTGAAATCTAACGACTGGCAATGATTTTATTGTAAATTCATGAACCTAATTAGGAATGCTGAAAAGTGACGAATGCCGTCAACACCCACATTTCCATCTGAAACTGGAATGTGCCACAATGCCACAGGGGGCAACAATGAGCACTTCACACCTTTCGACTGGCCGTCTTCGACAGAAACTGCTCAAACCACGGAGGAGTGGTTGTGAAAGGGGGAGTGGCTGCATACGGCTGACACTTTGTTTCACGGCCAACTTAAACATGGCAAGGCGAGGTACGTCAAACCTGTAGGCTGTACATTAACCTCACCTTCAGTGGACACAAGTCTTTCTTCTTCTGAAAGATGAAAGATGAAACGACAAATGGTAAGTCCTGCTTTATCACCATTACACTGGGTTGCACTCTTTAGTGACGCAATTCTTGTTGGGCGTAAGTGCTCCGTCTTGGAGTGGCCTTGATGGCGTAAAAAGACATTTGCAGGGAACATGGTTTTGTGTAAAAGTTGATTTTGAAATCTAACAATTCAGCAATTCTTGTTGGGATATATATTTTCCTACATATAGGGGAGAATGAAAAGGATCTTGCACTACATGTACAAGGCTACATTAAAAGAACGTATCCAGACTACTTCAAAAAGGAGCACTTGTTTGGAATGCTATCACAGTAGTGCTTCTCTTTGGGGCAGCCTTGAGAGGATCTGGCACAAATCCCTTTTGTTGAGCGTACCTGGAAGTATGGTTTTGTGTTGCAGTAGTTCCGCTGAAACTACCTGAGGTCTCAAACCTCTCTCCTTTATGATGAAGACTATGCAAAATGACACGTTCAGGCCCCTTCAAAGTGAAGCACTTGCTTGGAATACCTGCATGTAAGTGCTTAGTTTTGGAGTAGCTTTGATGGGGTACAACAGATCCAACGCGAGGAAAAACTGGCATAGGTGCTCTCTTGTACAAATTTACATTGGACGGCACGCGTCAGACTAACGTCAAGCAACTGGAGGCACGATCTGAAACTAAAAGACGGGAAGCCCCACTTGAATCGAACCTCGACTTTAGCACTGTTCTTGGTATGATATTAGAAAGTGCTACCAAGTGGAGGTATGATCTGGTGTTGTAATTCTTCAGTCACAATTATCGAAAGGCCTTCGAAGGTCTGAAACCTCTTGCTTCGTTAATGGAAAAGGCTGTTAAAAATGACACATTCAGGCCACTTCAAAATGGAGCACTTACTGAGACTACTTTTTGTAAGTGCTCAGTTTTGGAGTGGCTTTGATGGTGTGCAACAGGCAGCTTCACCTACAAAACCTAATAACAATGGTTTTCAGTAGTCTTTTTTTCTGCATTTTCTGAAATACTTGGCTTTTCCTGGATCTTTACTTGAAATCTAACGACTGGCAATGATTTTATTGTAAATTCATGAACCTAATTAGGAATGCTGAAAAGTGACGAATGCCGTCAACACCCACATTTCCATCTGAAACTGGAATGTGCCACAATGCCACAGGGGGCAACAATGAGCACTTCACACCTTTCGACTGGCCGTCTTCGACAGAAACTGCTCAAACCACGGAGGAGTGGTTGTGAAAGGGGGAGTGGCTGCATACGGCTGACACTTTGTTTCACGGCCAACTTAAACATGGCAAGGCGAGGTACGTCAAACCTGTAGGCTGTACATTAACCTCACCTTCAGTGGACACAAGTCTTTCTTCTTCTGAAAGATGAAAGATGAAACGACAAATGGTAAGTCCTGCTTTATCACCATTACACTGGGTTGCACTCTTTAGTGACGCAATTCTTGTTGGGCGTAAGTGCTCCGTCTTGGAGTGGCCTTGATGGCGTAAAAAGACATTTGCAGGGAACATGGTTTTGTGTAAAAGTTGATTTTGAAATCTAACAATTCAGCAATTCTTGTTGGGATATATATTTTCCTACATATAGGGGAGAATGAAAAGGATCTTGCACTACATGTACAAGGCTACATTAAAAGAACGTATCCAGACTACTTCAAAAAGGAGCACTTGTTTGGAATGCTATCACAGTAGTGCTTCTCTTTGGGGCAGCCTTGAGAGGATCTGGCACAAATCCCTTTTGTTGAGCGTACCTGGAAGTATGGTTTTGTGTTGCAGTAGTTCCGCTGAAACTACCTGAGGTCTCAAACCTCTCTCCTTTATGATGAAGACTATGCAAAATGACACGTTCAGGCCCCTTCAAAGTGAAGCACTTGCTTGGAATACCTGCATGTAAGTGCTTAGTTTTGGAGTAGCTTTGATGGGGTACAACAGATCCAACGCGAGGAAAAACTGGCATAGGTGCTCTCTTGTACAAATTTACATTGGACGGCACGCGTCAGACTAACGTCAAGCAACTGGAGGCACGATCTGAAACTAAAAGACGGGAAGCCCCACTTGAATCGAACCTCGACTTTAGCACTGTTCTTGGTATGATATTAGAAAGTGCTACCAAGTGGAGGTATGATCTGGTGTTGTAATTCTTCAGTCACAATTATCGAAAGGCCTTCGAAGGTCTGAAACCTCTTGCTTCGTTAATGGAAAAGGCTGTTAAAAATGACACATTCAGGCCACTTCAAAATGGAGCACTTACTGAGACTACTTTTTGTAAGTGCTCAGTTTTGGAGTGGCTTTGATGGTGTGCAACAGGCAGCTTCACCTACAAAACCTAATAACAATGGTTTTCAGTAGTCTTTTTTTCTGCATTTTCTGAAATACTTGGCTTTTCCTGGATCTTTACTTGAAATCTAACGACTGGCAATGATTTTATTGTAAATTCATGAACCTAATTAGGAATGCTGAAAAGTGACGAATGCCGTCAACACCCACATTTCCATCTGAAACTGGAATGTGCCACAATGCCACAGGGGGCAACAATGAGCACTTCACACCTTTCGACTGGCCGTCTTCGACAGAAACTGCTCAAACCACGGAGGAGTGGTTGTGAAAGGGGGAGTGGCTGCATACGGCTGACACTTTGTTTCACGGCCAACTTAAACATGGCAAGGCGAGGTACGTCAAACCTGTAGGCTGTACATTAACCTCACCTTCAGTGGACACAAGTCTTTCTTCTTCTGAAAGATGAAAGATGAAACGACAAATGGTAAGTCCTGCTTTATCACCATTACACTGGGTTGCACTCTTTAGTGACGCAATTCTTGTTGGGCGTAAGTGCTCCGTCTTGGAGTGGCCTTGATGGCGTAAAAAGACATTTGCAGGGAACATGGTTTTGTGTAAAAGTTGATTTTGAAATCTAACAATTCAGCAATTCTTGTTGGGATATATATTTTCCTACATATAGGGGAGAATGAAAAGGATCTTGCACTACATGTACAAGGCTACATTAAAAGAACGTATCCAGACTACTTCAAAAAGGAGCACTTGTTTGGAATGCTATCACAGTAGTGCTTCTCTTTGGGGCAGCCTTGAGAGGATCTGGCACAAATCCCTTTTGTTGAGCGTACCTGGAAGTATGGTTTTGTGTTGCAGTAGTTCCGCTGAAACTACCTGAGGTCTCAAACCTCTCTCCTTTATGATGAAGACTATGCAAAATGACACGTTCAGGCCCCTTCAAAGTGAAGCACTTGCTTGGAATACCTGCATGTAAGTGCTTAGTTTTGGAGTAGCTTTGATGGGGTACAACAGATCCAACGCGAGGAAAAACTGGCATAGGTGCTCTCTTGTACAAATTTACATTGGACGGCACGCGTCAGACTAACGTCAAGCAACTGGAGGCACGATCTGAAACTAAAAGACGGGAAGCCCCACTTGAATCGAACCTCGACTTTAGCACTGTTCTTGGTATGATATTAGAAAGTGCTACCAAGTGGAGGTATGATCTGGTGTTGTAATTCTTCAGTCACAATTATCGAAAGGCCTTCGAAGGTCTGAAACCTCTTGCTTCGTTAATGGAAAAGGCTGTTAAAAATGACACATTCAGGCCACTTCAAAATGGAGCACTTACTGAGACTACTTTTTGTAAGTGCTCAGTTTTGGAGTGGCTTTGATGGTGTGCAACAGGCAGCTTCACCTACAAAACCTAATAACAATGGTTTTCAGTAGTCTTTTTTTCTGCATTTTCTGAAATACTTGGCTTTTCCTGGATCTTTACTTGAAATCTAACGACTGGCAATGATTTTATTGTAAATTCATGAACCTAATTAGGAATGCTGAAAAGTGACGAATGCCGTCAACACCCACATTTCCATCTGAAACTGGAATGTGCCACAATGCCACAGGGGGCAACAATGAGCACTTCACACCTTTCGACTGGCCGTCTTCGACAGAAACTGCTCAAACCACGGAGGAGTGGTTGTGAAAGGGGGAGTGGCTGCATACGGCTGACACTTTGTTTCACGGCCAACTTAAACATGGCAAGGCGAGGTACGTCAAACCTGTAGGCTGTACATTAACCTCACCTTCAGTGGACACAAGTCTTTCTTCTTCTGAAAGATGAAAGATGAAACGACAAATGGTAAGTCCTGCTTTATCACCATTACACTGGGTTGCACTCTTTAGTGACGCAATTCTTGTTGGGCGTAAGTGCTCCGTCTTGGAGTGGCCTTGATGGCGTAAAAAGACATTTGCAGGGAACATGGTTTTGTGTAAAAGTTGATTTTGAAATCTAACAATTCAGCAATTCTTGTTGGGATATATATTTTCCTAAATATAGGAGAGAATGAAAAGGATCTTGCACTACATGTAGAAGGCTACATTAAAAGAACGTATGCAGACTACTTCAAAAAGGAGCACTTGTTTGGAATGCTATCACAGTAGTGCTTCTCTTTGGGGCAGCCTTGAGAGGATCTGGCACAAATCCCTTTTGTTGAGCGTACCTGGAAGTATGGTTTTGTGTTGCAGTAGTTCCGCTGAAACTACCTGAGGTCTCAAACCTCTCTCCTTTATGATGAAGACTATGCAAAATGACACGTTCAGGCCCCTTCAAAGTGAAGCACTTGCTTGGAATACCTGCATGTAAGTGCTTAGTTTTGGAGTAGCTTTGATGGGGTACAACAGATCCAACGCGAGGAAAAACTGGCATAGGTGCTCTCTTGTACAAATTTACATTGGACGGCACGCGTCAGACTAACGTCAAGCAACTGGAGGCACGATCTGAAACTAAAAGACGGGAAGCCCCACTTGAATCGAACCTCGACTTTAGCACTGTTCTTGGTATGATATTAGAAAGTGCTACCAAGTGGAGGTATGATCTGGTGTTGTAATTCTTCAGTCACAATTATCGAAAGGCCTTCGAAGGTCTGAAACCTCTTGCTTCGTTAATGGAAAAGGCTGTTAAAAATGACACATTCAGGCCACTTCAAAATGGAGCACTTACTGAGACTACTTTTTGTAAGTGCTCAGTTTTGGAGTGGCTTTGATGGTGTGCAACAGGCAGCTTCACCTACAAAACCTAATAACAATGGTTTTCAGTAGTCTTTTTTTCTGCATTTTCTGAAATACTTGGCTTTTCCTGGATCTTTACTTGAAATCTAACGACTGGCAATGATTTTATTGTAAATTCATGAACCTAATTAGGAATGCTGAAAAGTGACGAATGCCGTCAACACCCACATTTCCATCTGAAACTGGAATGTGCCACAATGCCACAGGGGGCAACAATGAGCACTTCACACCTTTCGACTGGCCGTCTTCGACAGAAACTGCTCAAACCACGGAGGAGTGGTTGTGAAAGGGGGAGTGGCTGCATACGGCTGACACTTTGTTTCACGGCCAACTTAAACATGGCAAGGCGAGGTACGTCAAACCTGTAGGCTGTACATTAACCTCACCTTCAGTGGACACAAGTCTTTCTTCTTCTGAAAGATGAAAGATGAAACGACAAATGGTAAGTCCTGCTTTATCACCATTACACTGGGTTGCACTCTTTAGTGACGCAATTCTTGTTGGGCGTAAGTGCTCCGTCTTGGAGTGGCCTTGATGGCGTAAAAAGACATTTGCAGGGAACATGGTTTTGTGTAAAAGTTGATTTTGAAATCTAACAATTCAGCAATTCTTGTTGGGATATATATTTTCCTAAATATAGGGGAGAATGAAAAGGATCTTGCACTACATGTACAAGGCTACATTAAAAGAACGTATCCAGACTACTTCAAAAAGGAGCACTTGTTTGGAATGCTATCACAGTAGTGCTTCTCTTTGGGGCAGCCTTGAGAGGATCTGGCACAAATCCCTTTTGTTGAGCGTACCTGGAAGTATGGTTTTGTGTTGCAGTAGTTCCGCTGAAACTACCTGAGGTCTCAAACCTCTCTCCTTTATGATGAAGACTATGCAAAATGACACGTTCAGGCCCCTTCAAAGTGAAGCACTTGCTTGGAATACCTGCATGTAAGTGCTTAGTTTTGGAGTAGCTTTGATGGGGTACAACAGATCCAACGCGAGGAAAAACTGGCATAGGTGCTCTCTTGTACAAATTTACATTGGACGGCACGCGTCAGACTAACGTCAAGCAACTGGAGGCACGATCTGAAACTAAAAGACGGGAAGCCCCACTTGAATCGAACCTCGACTTTAGCACTGTTCTTGGTATGATATTAGAAAGTGCTACCAAGTGGAGGTATGATCTGGTGTTGTAATTCTTCAGTCACAATTATCGAAAGGCCTTCGAAGGTCTGAAACCTCTTGCTTCGTTAATGGAAAAGGCTGTTAAAAATGACACATTCAGGCCACTTCAAAATGGAGCACTTACTGAGACTACTTTTTGTAAGTGCTCAGTTTTGGAGTGGCTTTGATGGTGTGCAACAGGCAGCTTCACCTACAAAACCTAATAACAATGGTTTTCAGTAGTCTTTTTTTCTGCATTTTCTGAAATACTTGGCTTTTCCTGGATCTTTACTTGAAATCTAACGACTGGCAATGATTTTATTGTAAATTCATGAACCTAATTAGGAATGCTGAAAAGTGACGAATGCCGTCAACACCCACATTTCCATCTGAAACTGGAATGTGCCACAATGCCACAGGGGGCAACAATGAGCACTTCACACCTTTCGACTGGCCGTCTTCGACAGAAACTGCTCAAACCACGGAGGAGTGGTTGTGAAAGGGGGAGTGGCTGCATACGGCTGACACTTTGTTTCACGGCCAACTTAAACATGGCAAGGCGAGGTACGTCAAACCTGTAGGCTGTACATTAACCTCACCTTCAGTGGACACAAGTCTTTCTTCTTCTGAAAGATGAAAGATGAAACGACAAATGGTAAGTCCTGCTTTATCACCATTACACTGGGTTGCACTCTTTAGTGACGCAATTCTTGTTGGGCGTAAGTGCTCCGTCTTGGAGTGGCCTTGATGGCGTAAAAAGACATTTGCAGGGAACATGGTTTTGTGTAAAAGTTGATTTTGAAATCTAACAATTCAGCAATTCTTGTTGGGATATATATTTTCCTACATATAGGGGAGAATGAAAAGGATCTTGCACTACATTTACAAGGCTACATTAAAAGAACGTATCCAGACTACTTCAAAAAGGAGCACTTGTTTGGAATGCTATCACAGTAGTGCTTCTCTTTGGGGCAGCCTTGAGAGGATCTGGCACAAATCCCTTTTGTTGAGCGTACCTGGAAGTATGGTTTTGTGTTGCAGTAGTTCCGCTGAAACTACCTGAGGTCTCAAACCTCTCTCCTTTATGATGAAGACTATGCAAAATGACACGTTCAGGCCCCTTCAAAGTGAAGCACTTGCTTGGAATACCTGCATGTAAGTGCTTAGTTTTGGAGTAGCTTTGATGGGGTACAACAGATCCAACGCGAGGAAAAACTGGCATAGGTGCTCTCTTGTACAAATTTACATTGGACGGCACGCGTCAGACTAACGTCAAGCAACTGGAGGCACGATCTGAAACTAAAAGACGGGAAGCCCCACTTGAATCGAACCTCGACTTTAGCACTGTTCTTGGTATGATATTAGAAAGTGCTACCAAGTGGAGGTATGATCTGGTGTTGTAATTCTTCAGTCACAATTATCGAAAGGCCTTCGAAGGTCTGAAACCTCTTGCTTCGTTAATGGAAAAGGCTGTTAAAAATGACACATTCAGGCCACTTCAAAATGGAGCACTTACTGAGACTACTTTTTGTAAGTGCTCAGTTTTGGAGTGGCTTTGATGGTGTGCAACAGGCAGCTTCACCTACAAAACCTAATAACAATGGTTTTCAGTAGTCTTTTTTTCTGCATTTTCTGAAATACTTGGCTTTTCCTGGATCTTTACTTGAAATCTAACGACTGGCAATGATTTTATTGTAAATTCATGAACCTAATTAGGAATGCTGAAAAGTGACGAATGCCGTCAACACCCACATTTCCATCTGAAACTGGAATGTGCCACAATGCCACAGGGGGCAACAATGAGCACTTCACACCTTTCGACTGGCCGTCTTCGACAGAAACTGCTCAAACCACGGAGGAGTGGTTGTGAAAGGTGGAGTGGCTGCATACGGCTGACACTTTGTTTCACGGCCAACTTAAACATGGCAAGGCGAGGTACGTCAAACCTGTAGGCTGTACATTAACCTCACCTTCAGTGGACACAAGTCTTTCTTCTTCTGAAAGATGAAAGATGAAACGACAAATGGTAAGTCCTGCTTTATCACCATTACACTGGGTTGCACTCTTTAGTGACGCAATTCTTGTTGGGCGTAAGTGCTCCGTCTTGGAGTGGCCTTGATGGCGTAAAAAGACATTTGCAGGGAACATGGTTTTGTGTAAAAGTTGATTTTGAAATCTAACAATTCAGCAATTCTTGTTGGGATATATATTTTCCTAAATATAGGGGAGAATGAAAAGGATCTTGCACTACATGTACAAGGCTACATTAAAAGAACGTATCCAGACTACTTCAAAAAGGAGCACTTGTTTGGAATGCTATCACAGTAGTGCTTCTCTTTGGGGCAGCCTTGAGAGGATCTGGCACAAATCCCTTTTGTTGAGCGTACCTGGAAGTGTGGTTTTGTGTTGCAGTAGTTCCGCTGAAACTACCTGAGGTCTCAAACCTCTCTCCTTTATGATGAAGACTATGCAAAATGACACGTTCAGGCCCCTTCAAAGTGAAGCACTTGCTTGGAATACCTGCATGTAAGTGCTTAGTTTTGGAGTAGCTTTGATGGGGTACAACAGATCCAACGCGAGGAAAAACTGGCATAGGTGCTCTCTTGTACAAATTTACATTGGACGGCACGCGTCAGACTAACGTCAAGCAACTGGAGGCACGATCTGAAACTAAAAGACGGGAAGCCCCACTTGAATCGAACCTCGACTTTAGCACTGTTCTTGGTATGATATTAGAAAGTGCTACCAAGTGGAGGTATGATCTGGTGTTGTAATTCTTCAGTCACAATTATCGAAAGGCCTTCGAAGGTCTGAAACCTCTTGCTTCGTTAATGGAAAAGGCTGTTAAAAATGACACATTCAGGCCACTTCAAAATGGAGCACTTACTGAGACTACTTTTTGTAAGTGCTCAGTTTTGGAGTGGCTTTGATGGTGTGCAACAGGCAGCTTCACCTACAAAACCTAATAACAATGGTTTTCAGTAGTCTTTTTTTCTGCATTTTCTGAAATACTTGGCTTTTCCTGGATCTTTACTTGAAATCTAACGACTGGCAATGATTTTATTGTAAATTCATGAACCTAATTAGGAATGCTGAAAAGTGACGAATGCCGTCAACACCCACATTTCCATCTGAAACTGGAATGTGCCACAATGCCACAGGGGGCAACAATGAGCACTTCACACCTTTCGACTGGCCGTCTTCGACAGAAACTGCTCAAACCACGGAGGAGTGGTTGTGAAAGGGGGAGTGGCTGCATACGGCTGACACTTTGTTTCACGGCCAACTTAAACATGGCAAGGCGAGGTACGTCAAACCTGTAGGCTGTACATTAACCTCACCTTCAGTGGACACAAGTCTTTCTTCTTCTGAAAGATGAAAGATGAAACGACAAATGGTAAGTCCTGCTTTATCACCATTACACTGGGTTGCACTCTTTAGTGACGCAATTCTTGTTGGGCGTAAGTGCTCCGTCTTGGAGTGGCCTTGATGGCGTAAAAAGACATTTGCAGGGAACATGGTTTTGTGTAAAAGTTGATTTTGAAATCTAACAATTCAGCAATTCTTGTTGGGATATATATTTTCCTACATATAGGGGAGAATGAAAAGGATCTTGCACTACATGTACAAGGCTACATTAAAAGAACGTATCCAGACTACTTCAAAAAGGAGCACTTGTTTGGAATGCTATCACAGTAGTGCTTCTCTTTGGGGCAGCCTTGAGAGGATCTGGCACAAATCCCTTTTGTTGAGCGTACCTGGAAGTATGGTTTTGTGTTGCAGTAGTTCCGCTGAAACTACCTGAGGTCTCAAACCTCTCTCCTTTATGATGAAGACTATGCAAAATGACACGTTCAGGCCCCTTCAAAGTGAAGCACTTGCTTGGAATACCTGCATGTAAGTGCTTAGTTTTGGAGTAGCTTTGATGGGGTACAACAGATCCAACGCGAGGAAAAACTGGCATAGGTGCTCTCTTGTACAAATTTACATTGGACGGCACGCGTCAGACTAACGTCAAGCAACTGGAGGCACGATCTGAAACTAAAAGACGGGAAGCCCCACTTGAATCGAACCTCGACTTTAGCACTGTTCTTGGTATGATATTAGAAAGTGCTACCAAGTGGAGGTATGATCTGGTGTTGTAATTCTTCAGTCACAATTATCGAAAGGCCTTCGAAGGTCTGAAACCTCTTGCTTCGTTAATGGAAAAGGCTGTTAAAAATGACACATTCAGGCCACTTCAAAATGGAGCACTTACTGAGACTACTTTTTGTAAGTGCTCAGTTTTGGAGTGGCTTTGATGGTGTGCAACAGGCAGCTTCACCTACAAAACCTAATAACAATGGTTTTCAGTAGTCTTTTTTTCTGCATTTTCTGAAATACTTGGCTTTTCCTGGATCTTTACTTGAAATCTAACGACTGGCAATGATTTTATTGTAAATTCATGAACCTAATTAGGAATGCTGAAAAGTGACGAATGCCGTCAACACCCACATTTCCATCTGAAACTGGAATGTGCCACAATGCCACAGGGGGCAACAATGAGCACTTCACACCTTTCGACTGGCCGTCTTCGACAGAAACTGCTCAAACCACGGAGGAGTGGTTGTGAAAGGGGGAGTGGCTGCATACGGCTGACACTTTGTTTCACGGCCAACTTAAACATGGCAAGGCGAGGTACGTCAAACCTGTAGGCTGTACATTAACCTCACCTTCAGTGGACACAAGTCTTTCTTCTTCTGAAAGATGAAAGATGAAACGACAAATGGTAAGTCCTGCTTTATCACCATTACACTGGGTTGCACTCTTTAGTGACGCAATTCTTGTTGGGCGTAAGTGCTCCGTCTTGGAGTGGCCTTGATGGCGTAAAAAGACATTTGCAGGGAACATGGTTTTGTGTAAAAGTTGATTTTGAAATCTAACAATTCAGCAATTCTTGTTGGGATATATATTTTCCTAAATATAGGGGAGAATGAAAAGGATCTTGCACTACATGTACAAGGCTACATTAAAAGAACGTATCCAGACTACTTCAAAAAGGAGCACTTGTTTGGAATGCTATCACAGTAGTGCTTCTCTTTGGGGCAGCCTTGAGAGGATCTGGCACAAATCCCTTTTGTTGAGCGTACCTGGAAGTGTGGTTTTGTGTTGCAGTAGTTCCGCTGAAACTACCTGAGGTCTCAAACCTCTCTCCTTTATGATGAAGACTATGCAAAATGACACGTTCAGGCCCCTTCAAAGTGAAGCACTTGCTTGGAATACCTGCATGTAAGTGCTTAGTTTTGGAGTAGCTTTGATGGGGTACAACAGATCCAACGCGAGGAAAAACTGGCATAGGTGCTCTCTTGTACAAATTTACATTGGACGGCACGCGTCAGACTAACGTCAAGCAACTGGAGGCACGATCTGAAACTAAAAGACGGGAAGCCCCACTTGAATCGAACCTCGACTTTAGCACTGTTCTTGGTATGATATTAGAAAGTGCTACCAAGTGGAGGTATGATCTGGTGTTGTAATTCTTCAGTCACAATTATCGAAAGGCCTTCGAAGGTCTGAAACCTCTTGCTTCGTTAATGGAAAAGGCTGTTAAAAATGACACATTCAGGCCACTTCAAAATGGAGCACTTACTGAGACTACTTTTTGTAAGTGCTCAGTTTTGGAGTGGCTTTGATGGTGTGCAACAGGCAGCTTCACCTACAAAACCTAATAACAATGGTTTTCAGTAGTCTTTTTTTCTGCATTTTCTGAAATACTTGGCTTTTCCTGGATCTTTACTTGAAATCTAACGACTGGCAATGATTTTATTGTAAATTCATGAACCTAATTAGGAATGCTGAAAAGTGACGAATGCCGTCAACACCCACATTTCCATCTGAAACTGGAATGTGCCACAATGCCACAGGGGGCAACAATGAGCACTTCACACCTTTCGACTGGCCGTCTTCGACAGAAACTGCTCAAACCACGGAGGAGTGGTTGTGAAAGGGGGAGTGGCTGCATACGGCTGACACTTTGTTTCACGGCCAACTTAAACATGGCAAGGCGAGGTACGTCAAACCTGTAGGCTGTACATTAACCTCACCTTCAGTGGACACAAGTCTTTCTTCTTCTGAAAGATGAAAGATGAAACGACAAATGGTAAGTCCTGCTTTATCACCATTACACTGGGTTGCACTCTTTAGTGACGCAATTCTTGTTGGGCGTAAGTGCTCCGTCTTGGAGTGGCCTTGATGGCGTAAAAAGACATTTGCAGGGAACATGGTTTTGTGTAAAAGTTGATTTTGAAATCTAACAATTCAGCAATTCTTGTTGGGATATATATTTTCCTACATATAGGGGAGAATGAAAAGGATCTTGCACTACATGTACAAGGCTACATTAAAAGAACGTATCCAGACTACTTCAAAAAGGAGCACTTGTTTGGAATGCTATCACAGTAGTGCTTCTCTTTGGGGCAGCCTTGAGAGGATCTGGCACAAATCCCTTTTGTTGAGCGTACCTGGAAGTGTGGTTTTGTGTTGCAGTAGTTCCGCTGAAACTACCTGAGGTCTCAAACCTCTCTCCTTTATGATGAAGACTATGCAAAATGACACGTTCAGGCCCCTTCAAAGTGAAGCACTTGCTTGGAATACCTGCATGTAAGTGCTTAGTTTTGGAGTAGCTTTGATGGGGTACAACAGATCCAACGCGAGGAAAAACTGGCATAGGTGCTCTCTTGTACAAATTTACATTGGACGGCACGCGTCAGACTAACGTCAAGCAACTGGAGGCACGATCTGAAACTAAAAGACGGGAAGCCCCACTTGAATCGAACCTCGACTTTAGCACTGTTCTTGGTATGATATTAGAAAGTGCTACCAAGTGGAGGTATGATCTGGTGTTGTAATTCTTCAGTCACAATTATCGAAAGGCCTTCGAAGGTCTGAAACCTCTTGCTTCGTTAATGGAAAAGGCTGTTAAAAATGACACATTCAGGCCACTTCAAAATGGAGCACTTACTGAGACTACTTTTTGTAAGTGCTCAGTTTTGGAGTGGCTTTGATGGTGTGCAACAGGCAGCTTCACCTACAAAACCTAATAACAATGGTTTTCAGTAGTCTTTTTTTCTGCATTTTCTGAAATACTTGGCTTTTCCTGGATCTTTACTTGAAATCTAACGACTGGCAATGATTTTATTGTAAATTCATGAACCTAATTAGGAATGCTGAAAAGTGACGAATGCCGTCAACACCCACATTTCCATCTGAAACTGGAATGTGCCACAATGCCACAGGGGGCAACAATGAGCACTTCACACCTTTCGACTGGCCGTCTTCGACAGAAACTGCTCAAACCACGGAGGAGTGGTTGTGAAAGGGGGAGTGGCTGCATACGGCTGACACTTTGTTTCACGGCCAACTTAAACATGGCAAGGCGAGGTACGTCAAACCTGTAGGCTGTACATTAACCTCACCTTCAGTGGACACAAGTCTTTCTTCTTCTGAAAGATGAAAGATGAAACGACAAATGGTAAGTCCTGCTTTATCACCATTACACTGGGTTGCACTCTTTAGTGACGCAATTCTTGTTGGGCGTAAGTGCTCCGTCTTGGAGTGGCCTTGATGGCGTAAAAAGACATTTGCAGGGAACATGGTTTTGTGTAAAAGTTGATTTTGAAATCTAACAATTCAGCAATTCTTGTTGGGATATATATTTTCCTACATATAGGGGAGAATGAAAAGGATCTTGCACTACATGTACAAGGCTACATTAAAAGAACGTATCCAGACTACTTCAAAAAGGAGCACTTGTTTGGAATGCTATCACAGTAGTGCTTCTCTTTGGGGCAGCCTTGAGAGGATCTGGCACAAATCCCTTTTGTTGAGCGTACCTGGAAGTATGGTTTTGTGTTGCAGTAGTTCCGCTGAAACTACCTGAGGTCTCAAACCTCTCTCCTTTATGATGAAGACTATGCAAAATGACACGTTCAGGCCCCTTCAAAGTGAAGCACTTGCTTGGAATACCTGCATGTAAGTGCTTAGTTTTGGAGTAGCTTTGATGGGGTACAACAGATCCAACGCGAGGAAAAACTGGCATAGGTGCTCTCTTGTACAAATTTACATTGGACGGCACGCGTCAGACTAACGTCAAGCAACTGGAGGCACGATCTGAAACTAAAAGACGGGAAGCCCCACTTGAATCGAACCTCGACTTTAGCACTGTTCTTGGTATGATATTAGAAAGTGCTACCAAGTGGAGGTATGATCTGGTGTTGTAATTCTTCAGTCACAATTATCGAAAGGCCTTCGAAGGTCTGAAACCTCTTGCTTCGTTAATGGAAAAGGCTGTTAAAAATGACACATTCAGGCCACTTCAAAATGGAGCACTTACTGAGACTACTTTTTGTAAGTGCTCAGTTTTGGAGTGGCTTTGATGGTGTGCAACAGGCAGCTTCACCTACAAAACCTAATAACAATGGTTTTCAGTAGTCTTTTTTTCTGCATTTTCTGAAATACTTGGCTTTTCCTGGATCTTTACTTGAAATCTAACGACTGGCAATGATTTTATTGTAAATTCATGAACCTAATTAGGAATGCTGAAAAGTGACGAATGCCGTCAACACCCACATTTCCATCTGAAACTGGAATGTGCCACAATGCCACAGGGGGCAACAATGAGCACTTCACACCTTTCGACTGGCCGTCTTCGACAGAAACTGCTCAAACCACGGAGGAGTGGTTGTGAAAGGGGGAGTGGCTGCATACGGCTGACACTTTGTTTCACGGCCAACTTAAACATGGCAAGGCGAGGTACGTCAAACCTGTAGGCTGTACATTAACCTCACCTTCAGTGGACACAAGTCTTTCTTCTTCTGAAAGATGAAAGATGAAACGACAAATGGTAAGTCCTGCTTTATCACCATTACACTGGGTTGCACTCTTTAGTGACGCAATTCTTGTTGGGCGTAAGTGCTCCGTCTTGGAGTGGCCTTGATGGCGTAAAAAGACATTTGCAGGGAACATGGTTTTGTGTAAAAGTTGATTTTGAAATCTAACAATTCAGCAATTCTTGTTGGGATATATATTTTCCTAAATATAGGGGAGAATGAAAAGGATCTTGCACTACATGTACAAGGCTACATTAAAAGAACGTATCCAGACTACTTCAAAAAGGAGCACTTGTTTGGAATGCTATCACAGTAGTGCTTCTCTTTGGGGCAGCCTTGAGAGGATCTGGCACAAATCCCTTTTGTTGAGCGTACCTGGAAGTGTGGTTTTGTGTTGCAGTAGTTCCGCTGAAACTACCTGAGGTCTCAAACCTCTCTCCTTTATGATGAAGACTATGCAAAATGACACGTTCAGGCCCCTTCAAAGTGAAGCACTTGCTTGGAATACCTGCATGTAAGTGCTTAGTTTTGGAGTAGCTTTGATGGGGTACAACAGATCCAACGCGAGGAAAAACTGGCATAGGTGCTCTCTTGTACAAATTTACATTGGACGGCACGCGTCAGACTAACGTCAAGCAACTGGAGGCACGATCTGAAACTAAAAGACGGGAAGCCCCACTTGAATCGAACCTCGACTTTAGCACTGTTCTTGGTATGATATTAGAAAGTGCTACCAAGTGGAGGTATGATCTGGTGTTGTAATTCTTCAGTCACAATTATCGAAAGGCCTTCGAAGGTCTGAAACCTCTTGCTTCGTTAATGGAAAAGGCTGTTAAAAATGACACATTCAGGCCACTTCAAAATGGAGCACTTACTGAGACTACTTTTTGTAAGTGCTCAGTTTTGGAGTGGCTTTGATGGTGTGCAACAGGCAGCTTCACCTACAAAACCTAATAACAATGGTTTTCAGTAGTCTTTTTTTCTGCATTTTCTGAAATACTTGGCTTTTCCTGGATCTTTACTTGAAATCTAACGACTGGCAATGATTTTATTGTAAATTCATGAACCTAATTAGGAATGCTGAAAAGTGACGAATGCCGTCAACACCCACATTTCCATCTGAAACTGGAATGTGCCACAATGCCACAGGGGGCAACAATGAGCACTTCACACCTTTCGACTGGCCGTCTTCGACAGAAACTGCTCAAACCACGGAGGAGTGGTTGTGAAAGGGGGAGTGGCTGCATACGGCTGACACTTTGTTTCACGGCCAACTTAAACATGGCAAGGCGAGGTACGTCAAACCTGTAGGCTGTACATTAACCTCACCTTCAGTGGACACAAGTCTTTCTTCTTCTGAAAGATGAAAGATGAAACGACAAATGGTAAGTCCTGCTTTATCACCATTACACTGGGTTGCACTCTTTAGTGACGCAATTCTTGTTGGGCGTAAGTGCTCCGTCTTGGAGTGGCCTTGATGGCGTAAAAAGACATTTGCAGGGAACATGGTTTTGTGTAAAAGTTGATTTTGAAATCTAACAATTCAGCAATTCTTGTTGGGATATATATTTTCCTACATATAGGGGAGAATGAAAAGGATCTTGCACTACATGTACAAGGCTACATTAAAAGAACGTATCCAGACTACTTCAAAAAGGAGCACTTGTTTGGAATGCTATCACAGTAGTGCTTCTCTTTGGGGCAGCCTTGAGAGGATCTGGCACAAATCCCTTTTGTTGAGCGTACCTGGAAGTATGGTTTTGTGTTGCAGTAGTTCCGCTGAAACTACCTGAGGTCTCAAACCTCTCTCCTTTATGATGAAGACTATGCAAAATGACACGTTCAGGCCCCTTCAAAGTGAAGCACTTGCTTGGAATACCTGCATGTAAGTGCTTAGTTTTGGAGTAGCTTTGATGGGGTACAACAGATCCAACGCGAGGAAAAACTGGCATAGGTGCTCTCTTGTACAAATTTACATTGGACGGCACGCGTCAGACTAACGTCAAGCAACTGGAGGCACGATCTGAAACTAAAAGACGGGAAGCCCCACTTGAATCGAACCTCGACTTTAGCACTGTTCTTGGTATGATATTAGAAAGTGCTACCAAGTGGAGGTATGATCTGGTGTTGTAATTCTTCAGTCACAATTATCGAAAGGCCTTCGAAGGTCTGAAACCTCTTGCTTCGTTAATGGAAAAGGCTGTTAAAAATGACACATTCAGGCCACTTCAAAATGGAGCACTTACTGAGACTACTTTTTGTAAGTGCTCAGTTTTGGAGTGGCTTTGATGGTGTGCAACAGGCAGCTTCACCTACAAAACCTAATAACAATGGTTTTCAGTAGTCTTTTTTTCTGCATTTTCTGAAATACTTGGCTTTTCCTGGATCTTTACTTGAAATCTAACGACTGGCAATGATTTTATTGTAAATTCATGAACCTAATTAGGAATGCTGAAAAGTGACGAATGCCGTCAACACCCACATTTCCATCTGAAACTGGAATGTGCCACAATGCCACAGGGGGCAACAATGAGCACTTCACACCTTTCGACTGGCCGTCTTCGACAGAAACTGCTCAAACCACGGAGGAGTGGTTGTGAAAGGGGGAGTGGCTGCATACGGCTGACACTTTGTTTCACGGCCAACTTAAACATGGCAAGGCGAGGTACGTCAAACCTGTAGGCTGTACATTAACCTCACCTTCAGTGGACACAAGTCTTTCTTCTTCTGAAAGATGAAAGATGAAACGACAAATGGTAAGTCCTGCTTTATCACCATTACACTGGGTTGCACTCTTTAGTGACGCAATTCTTGTTGGGCGTAAGTGCTCCGTCTTGGAGTGGCCCTGATGGCGTAAAAAGACATTTGCAGGGAACATGGTTTTGTGTAAAAGTTGATTTTGAAATCTAACAATTCAGCAATTCTTGTTGGGATATATATTTTCCTACATATAGGGGAGAATGAAAAGGATCTTGCACTACATGTACAAGGCTACATTAAAAGAACGTATCCAGACTACTTCAAAAAGGAGCACTTGTTTGGAATGCTATCACAGTAGTGCTTCTCTTTGGGGCAGCCTTGAGAGGATCTGGCACAAATCCCTTTTGTTGAGCGTACCTGGAAGTATGGTTTTGTGTTGCAGTAGTTCCGCTGAAACTACCTGAGGTCTCAAACCTCTCTCCTTTATGATGAAGACTATGCAAAATGACACGTTCAGGCCCCTTCAAAGTGAAGCACTTGCTTGGAATACCTGCATGTAAGTGCTTAGTTTTGGAGTAGCTTTGATGGGGTACAACAGATCCAACGCGAGGAAAAACTGGCATAGGTGCTCTCTTGTACAAATTTACATTGGACGGCACGCGTCAGACTAACGTCAAGCAACTGGAGGCACGATCTGAAACTAAAAGACGGGAAGCCCCACTTGAATCGAACCTCGACTTTAGCACTGTTCTTGGTATGATATTAGAAAGTGCTACCAAGTGGAGGTATGATCTGGTGTTGTAATTCTTCAGTCACAATTATCGAAAGGCCTTCGAAGGTCTGAAACCTCTTGCTTCGTTAATGGAAAAGGCTGTTAAAAATGACACATTCAGGCCACTTCAAAATGGAGCACTTACTGAGACTACTTTTTGTAAGTGCTCAGTTTTGGAGTGGCTTTGATGGTGTGCAACAGGCAGCTTCACCTACAAAACCTAATAACAATGGTTTTCAGTAGTCTTTTTTTCTGCATTTTCTGAAATACTTGGCTTTTCCTGGATCTTTACTTGAAATCTAACGACTGGCAATGATTTTATTGTAAATTCATGAACCTAATTAGGAATGCTGAAAAGTGACGAATGCCGTCAACACCCACATTTCCATCTGAAACTGGAATGTGCCACAATGCCACAGGGGGCAACAATGAGCACTTCACACCTTTCGACTGGCCGTCTTCGACAGAAACTGCTCAAACCACGGAGGAGTGGTTGTGAAAGGGGGAGTGGCTGCATACGGCTGACACTTTGTTTCACGGCCAACTTAAACATGGCAAGGCGAGGTACGTCAAACCTGTAGGCTGTACATTAACCTCACCTTCAGTGGACACAAGTCTTTCTTCTTCTGAAAGATGAAAGATGAAACGACAAATGGTAAGTCCTGCTTTATCACCATTACACTGGGTTGCACTCTTTAGTGACGCAATTCTTGTTGGGCGTAAGTGCTCCGTCTTGGAGTGGCCTTGATGGCGTAAAAAGACATTTGCAGGGAACATGGTTTTGTGTAAAAGTTGATTTTGAAATCTAACAATTCAGCAATTCTTGTTGGGATATATATTTTCCTAAATATAGGGGAGAATGAAAAGGATCTTGCACTACATGTACAAGGCTACATTAAAAGAACGTATCCAGACTACTTCAAAAAGGAGCACTTGTTTGGAATGCTATCACAGTAGTGCTTCTCTTTGGGGCAGCCTTGAGAGGATCTGGCACAAATCCCTTTTGTTGAGCGTACCTGGAAGTATGGTTTTGTGTTGCAGTAGTTCCGCTGAAACTACCTGAGGTCTCAAACCTCTCTCCTTTATGATGAAGACTATGCAAAATGACACGTTCAGGCCCCTTCAAAGTGAAGCACTTGCTTGGAATACCTGCATGTAAGTGCTTAGTTTTGGAGTAGCTTTGATGGGGTACAACAGATCCAACGCGAGGAAAAACTGGCATAGGTGCTCTCTTGTACAAATTTACATTGGACGGCACGCGTCAGACTAACGTCAAGCAACTGGAGGCACGATCTGAAACTAAAAGACGGGAAGCCCCACTTGAATCGAACCTCGACTTTAGCACTGTTCTTGGTATGATATTAGAAAGTGCTACCAAGTGGAGGTATGATCTGGTGTTGTAATTCTTCAGTCACAATTATCGAAAGGCCTTCGAAGGTCTGAAACCTCTTGCTTCGTTAATGGAAAAGGCTGTTAAAAATGACACATTCAGGCCACTTCAAAATGGAGCACTTACTGAGACTACTTTTTGTAAGTGCTCAGTTTTGGAGTGGCTTTGATGGTGTGCAACAGGCAGCTTCACCTACAAAACCTAATAACAATGGTTTTCAGTAGTCTTTTTTTCTGCATTTTCTGAAATACTTGGCTTTTCCTGGATCTTTACTTGAAATCTAACGACTGGCAATGATTTTATTGTAAATTCATGAACCTAATTAGGAATGCTGAAAAGTGACGAATGCCGTCAACACCCACATTTCCATCTGAAACTGGAATGTGCCACAATGCCACAGGGGGCAACAATGAGCACTTCACACCTTTCGACTGGCCGTCTTCGACAGAAACTGCTCAAACCACGGAGGAGTGGTTGTGAAAGGGGGAGTGGCTGCATACGGCTGACACTTTGTTTCACGGCCAACTTAAACATGGCAAGGCGAGGTACGTCAAACCTGTAGGCTGTACATTAACCTCACCTTCAGTGGACACAAGTCTTTCTTCTTCTGAAAGATGAAAGATGAAACGACAAATGGTAAGTCCTGCTTTATCACCATTACACTGGGTTGCACTCTTTAGTGACGCAATTCTTGTTGGGCGTAAGTGCTCCGTCTTGGAGTGGCCTTGATGGCGTAAAAAGACATTTGCAGGGAACATGGTTTTGTGTAAAAGTTGATTTTGAAATCTAACAATTCAGCAATTCTTGTTGGGATATATATTTTCCTAAATATAGGGGAGAATGAAAAGGATCTTGCACTACATGTACAAGGCTACATTAAAAGAACGTATCCAGACTACTTCAAAAAGGAGCACTTGTTTGGAATGCTATCACAGTAGTGCTTCTCTTTGGGGCAGCCTTGAGAGGATCTGGCACAAATCCCTTTTGTTGAGCGTACCTGGAAGTATGGTTTTGTGTTGCAGTAGTTCCGCTGAAACTACCTGAGGTCTCAAACCTCTCTCCTTTATGATGAAGACTATGCAAAATGACACGTTCAGGCCCCTTCAAAGTGAAGCACTTGCTTGGAATACCTGCATGTAAGTGCTTAGTTTTGGAGTAGCTTTGATGGGGTACAACAGATCCAACGCGAGGAAAAACTGGCATAGGTGCTCTCTTGTACAAATTTACATTGGACGGCACGCGTCAGACTAACGTCAAGCAACTGGAGGCACGATCTGAAACTAAAAGACGGGAAGCCCCACTTGAATCGAACCTCGACTTTAGCACTGTTCTTGGTATGATATTAGAAAGTGCTACCAAGTGGAGGTATGATCTGGTGTTGTAATTCTTCAGTCACAATTATCGAAAGGCCTTCGAAGGTCTGAAACCTCTTGCTTCGTTAATGGAAAAGGCTGTTAAAAATGACACATTCAGGCCACTTCAAAATGGAGCACTTACTGAGACTACTTTTTGTAAGTGCTCAGTTTTGGAGTGGCTTTGATGGTGTGCAACAGGCAGCTTCACCTACAAAACCTAATAACAATGGTTTTCAGTAGTCTTTTTTTCTGCATTTTCTGAAATACTTGGCTTTTCCTGGATCTTTACTTGAAATCTAACGACTGGCAATGATTTTATTGTAAATTCATGAACCTGAAAAGCGACGAATGCCGTCAACACCCACATTTCCATCTGAAACTGGAATGTGCCACAATGCCACAGGGGGCAACAATGAGCACTTCACACCTTTCGACTGGCCGTCTTCGACAGAAACTGCTCAAACCACGGAGGAGTGGTTGTGAAAGGTGGAGTGGCTGCATACGGCTGACACTTTGTTTCACGGCCAACTTAAACATGGCAAGGCGAGGTACGTCAAACCTGTAGGCTGTACATTAACCTCACCTTCAGTGGACACAAGTCTTTCTTCTTCTGAAAGATGAAAGATGAAACGACAAATGGTAAGTCCTGCTTTATCACCATTACACTGGGTTGCACTCTTTAGTGACGCAATTCTTGTTGGGCGTAAGTGCTCCGTCTTGGAGTGGCCTTGATGGCGTAAAAAGACATTTGCAGGGAACATGGTTTTGTGTAAAAGTTGATTTTGAAATCTAACAATTCAGCAATTCTTGTTGGGATATATATTTTCCTACATATAGGGGAGAATGAAAAGGATCTTGCACTACATGTACAAGGCTACATTAAAAGAACGTATCCAGACTACTTCAAAAAGGAGCACTTGTTTGGAATGCTATCACAGTAGTGCTTCTCTTTGGGGCAGCCTTGAGAGGATCTGGCACAAATCCCTTTTGTTGAGCGTACCTGGAAGTATGGTTTTGTGTTGCAGTAGTTCCGCTGAAACTACCTGAGGTCTCAAACCTCTCTCCTTTATGATGAAGACTATGCAAAATGACACTATTAGGCCCCTTCAAAGTGAAGCACTTGCTTGGAATACCTGCATGTAAGTGCTTAGTTTTGGAGTAGCTTTGATGGGGTACAACAGATCCAACGCGAGGAAAAACTGGCATAGGTGCTCTCTTGTACAAATTTACATTGGACGGCACGCGTCAGACTAACGTCAAGCAACTGGAGGCACGATCTGAAACTAAAAGACGGGAAGCCCCACTTGAATCGAACCTCGACTTTAGCACTGTTCTTGGTATGATATTAGAAAGTGCTACCAAGTGGAGGTATGATCTGGTGTTGTAATTCTTCAGTCACAATTATCGAAAGGCCTTCGAAGGTCTGAAACCTCTTGCTTCGTTAATGGAAAAGGCTGTTAAAAATGACACATTCAGGCCACTTCAAAATGGAGCACTTACTGAGACTACTTTTTGTAAGTGCTCAGTTTTGGAGTGGCTTTGATGGTGTGCAACAGGCAGCTTCACCTACAAAACCTAATAACAATGGTTTTCAGTAGTCTTTTTTTCTGCATTTTCTGAAATACTTGGCTTTTCCTGGATCTTTACTTGAAATCTAACGACTGGCAATGATTTTATTGTAAATTCATGAACCTAATTAGGAATGCTGAAAAGTGACGAATGCCGTCAACACCCACATTTCCATCTGAAACTGGAATGTGCCACAATGCCACAGGGGGCAACAATGAGCACTTCACACCTTTCGACTGGCCGTCTTCGACAGAAACTGTTCAAACCACGGAGGAGTGGTTGTGAAAGGGGGAGTGGCTGCATACGGCTGACACTTTGTTTCACGGCCAACTTAAACATGGCAAGGTGAGGTACGTCAAACCTGTAGGCTGTACATTAACCTCACCTTCATTGGACACAAGTCTTTCTTCTTCTGAAAGATGAAAGATGAAACGACAAATGGTAAGTCCTGCTTTATCACCATTACACTGGGTTGCACTCTTTAGTGACGCAATTCTTGTTGGGCGTAAGTGCTCCGTCTTGGAGTGGCCTTGATGGCGTAAAAAGACATTTGCAGGGAACATGGTTTTGTGTAAAAGTTGATTTTGAAATCTAACAATTCAGCAATTCTTGTTGGGATATATATTTTCCTAAATATAGGGGAGAATGAAAAGGATCTTGCACTACATGTACAAGGCTACATTAAAAGAACGTATCCAGACTACTTCAAAAAGGAGCACTTGTTTGGAATGCTATCACAGTAGTGCTTCTCTTTGGGGCAGCCTTGAGAGGATCTGGCACAAATCCCCTTTGTTGAGCTTACCTGGAAGTATGGTTTTGTGTTGCAGTAGTTCCGCTGAAACTACCTGAGGTCTCAAACCTCTCTCCTTTATGATGAAGACTATGCAAAATGACACGTTCAGGCCCCTTCAAAGTGAAGCACTTGCTTGGAATACCTGCATGTAAGTGCTTAGTTTTGGAGTAGCTTTGATGGGGTACAACAGATCCAACGCGAGGAAAAACTGGCATAGGTGCTCTCTTGTACAAATTTACATTGGACGGCACGCGTCAGACTAAACGTCAAGCAACTGGAGGCACGATCTGAAACTAAAAGACGGGAAGCCCCACTTGAATCGAACCTCGACTTTAGCACTGTTCTTGGTATGATATTAGAAAGTGCTACCAAGTGGAGGTATGATCTGGTGTTGTAATTCTTCAGTCACAATTATCGAAAGGCCTTCGAAGGTCTGAAACCTCTTGCTTCGTTAATGGAAAAGGCTGTTAAAAATGACACATTCAGGCCACTTCAAAATGGAGCACTTACTGAGACTACTTTTTGTAAGTGCTCAGTTTTGGAGTGGCTTTGATGGTGTGCAACAGGCAGCTTCACCTACAAAACCTAATAACAATGGTTTTCAGTAGTCTTTTTTTCTGCATTTTCTGAAATACTTGGCTTTTCCTGGATCTTTACTTGAAATCTAACGACTGGCAATGATTTTATTGTAAATTCATGAACCTAATTAGGAATGCTGAAAAGTGACGAATGCCGTCAACACCCACATTTCCATCTGAAACTGGAATGTGCCACAATGCCACAGGGGGCAACAATGAGCACTTCACACCTTTCGACTGGCCGTCTTCGACAGAAACTGCTCAAACCACGGAGGAGTGGTTGTGAAAGGGGGAGTGGCTGCATACGGCTGACACTTTGTTTCACGGCCAACTTAAACATGGCAAGGCGAGGTACGTCAAACCTGTAGGCTGTACATTAACCTCACCTTCAGTGGACACAAGTCTTTCTTCTTCTGAAAGATGAAAGATGAAACGACAAATGGTAAGTCCTGCTTTATCACCATTACACTGGGTTGCACTCTTTAGTGACGCAATTCTTGTTGGGCGTAAGTGCTCCGTCTTGGAGTGGCCTTGATGGCGTAAAAAGACATTTGCAGGGAACATGGTTTTGTGTAAAAGTTGATTTTGAAATCTAACAATTCAGCAATTCTTGTTGGGATATATATTTTCCTAAATATAGGGGAGAATGAAAAGGATCTTGCACTACATGTACAAGGCTACATTAAAAGAACGTATCCAGACTACTTCAAAAAGGAGCACTTGTTTGGAATGCTATCACAGTAGTGCTTCTCTTTGGGGCAGCCTTGAGAGGATCTGGCACAAATCCCTTTTGTTGAGCGTACCTGGAAGTATGGTTTTGTGTTGCAGTAGTTCCGCTGAAACTACCTGAGGTCTCAAACCTCTCTCCTTTATGATGAAGACTATGCAAAATGACACGTTCAGGCCCCTTCAAAGTGAAGCACTTGCTTGGAATACCTGCATGTAAGTGCTTAGTTTTGGAGTAGCTTTGATGGGGTACAACAGATCCAACGCGAGGAAAAACTGGCATAGGTGCTCTCTTGTACAAATTTACATTGGACGGCACGCGTCAGACTAACGTCAAGCAACTGGAGGCACGATCTGAAACTAAAAGACGGGAAGCCCCACTTGAATCGAACCTCGACTTTAGCACTGTTCTTGGTATGATATTAGAAAGTGCTACCAAGTGGAGGTATGATCTGGTGTTGTAATTCTTCAGTCACAATTATCGAAAGGCCTTCGAAGGTCTGAAACCTCTTGCTTCGTTAATGGAAAAGGCTGTTAAAAATGACACATTCAGGCCACTTCAAAATGGAGCACTTACTGAGACTACTTTTTGTAAGTGCTCAGTTTTGGAGTGGCTTTGATGGTGTGCAACAGGCAGCTTCACCTACAAAACCTAATAACAATGGTTTTCAGTAGTCTTTTTTTCTGCATTTTCTGAAATACTTGGCTTTTCCTGGATCTTTACTTGAAATCTAACGACTGGCAATGATTTTATTGTAAATTCATGAACCTAATTAGGAATGCTGAAAAGTGACGAATGCCGTCAACACCCACATTTCCATCTGAAACTGGAATGTGCCACAATGCCACAGGGGGCAACAATGAGCACTTCACACCTTTCGACTGGCCGTCTTCGACAGAAACTGCTCAAACCACGGAGGAGTGGTTGTGAAAGGGGGAGTGGCTGCATACGGCTGACACTTTGTTTCACGGCCAACTTAAACATGGCAAGGCGAGGTACGTCAAACCTGTAGGCTGTACATTAACCTCACCTTCAGTGGACACAAGTCTTTCTTCTTCTGAAAGATGAAAGATGAAACGACAAATGGTAAGTCCTGCTTTATCACCATTACACTGGGTTGCACTCTTTAGTGACGCAATTCTTGTTGGGCGTAAGTGCTCCGTCTTGGAGTGGCCTTGATGGCGTAAAAAGACATTTGCAGGGAACATGGTTTTGTGTAAAAGTTGATTTTGAAATCTAACAATTCAGCAATTCTTGTTGGGATATATATTTTCCTAAATATAGGGGAGAATGAAAAGGATCTTGCACTACATGTACAAGGCTACATTAAAAGAACGTATCCAGACTACTTCAAAAAGGAGCACTTGTTTGGAATGCTATCACAGTAGTGCTTCTCTTTGGGGCAGCCTTGAGAGGATCTGGCACAAATCCCTTTTGTTGAGCGTACCTGGAAGTATGGTTTTGTGTTGCAGTAGTTCCGCTGAAACTACCTGAGGTCTCAAACCTCTCTCCTTTATGATGAAGACTATGCAAAATGACACGTTCAGGCCCCTTCAAAGTGAAGCACTTGCTTGGAATACCTGCATGTAAGTGCTTAGTTTTGGAGTAGCTTTGATGGGGTACAACAGATCCAACGCGAGGAAAAACTGGCATAGGTGCTCTCTTGTACAAATTTACATTGGACGGCACGCGTCAGACTAACGTCAAGCAACTGGAGGCACGATCTGAAACTAAAAGACGGGAAGCCCCACTTGAATCGAACCTCGACTTTAGCACTGTTCTTGGTATGATATTAGAAAGTGCTACCAAGTGGAGGTATGATCTGGTGTTGTAATTCTTCAGTCACAATTATCGAAAGGCCTTCGAAGGTCTGAAACCTCTTGCTTCGTTAATGGAAAAGGCTGTTAAAAATGACACATTCAGGCCACTTCAAAATGGAGCACTTACTGAGACTACTTTTTGTAAGTGCTCAGTTTTGGAGTGGCTTTGATGGTGTGCAACAGGCAGCTTCACCTACAAAACCTAATAACAATGGTTTTCAGTAGTCTTTTTTTCTGCATTTTCTGAAATACTTGGCTTTTCCTGGATCTTTACTTGAAATCTAACGACTGGCAATGATTTTATTGTAAATTCATGAACCTAATTAGGAATGCTGAAAAGTGACGAATGCCGTCAACACCCACATTTCCATCTGAAACTGGAATGTGCCACAATGCCACAGGGGGCAACAATGAGCACTTCACACCTTTCGACTGGCCGTCTTCGACAGAAACTGCTCAAACCACGGAGGAGTGGTTGTGAAAGGGGGAGTGGCTGCATACGGCTGACACTTTGTTTCACGGCCAACTTAAACATGGCAAGGCGAGGTACGTCAAACCTGTAGGCTGTACATTAACCTCACCTTCAGTGGACACAAGTCTTTCTTCTTCTGAAAGATGAAAGATGAAACGACAAATGGTAAGTCCTGCTTTATCACCATTACACTGGGTTGCACTCTTTAGTGACGCAATTCTTGTTGGGCGTAAGTGCTCCGTCTTGGAGTGGCCTTGATGGCGTAAAAAGACATTTGCAGGGAACATGGTTTTGTGTAAAAGTTGATTTTGAAATCTAACAATTCAGCAATTCTTGTTGGGATATATATTTTCCTAAATATAGGGGAGAATGAAAAGGATCTTGCACTACATGTACAAGGCTACATTAAAAGAACGTATCCAGACTACTTCAAAAAGGAGCACTTGTTTGGAATGCTATCACAGTAGTGCTTCTCTTTGGGGCAGCCTTGAGAGGATCTGGCACAAATCCCTTTTGTTGAGCGTACCTGGAAGTATGGTTTTGTGTTGCAGTAGTTCCGCTGAAACTACCTGAGGTCTCAAACCTCTCTCCTTTATGATGAAGACTATGCAAAATGACACGTTCAGGCCCCTTCAAAGTGAAGCACTTGCTTGGAATACCTGCATGTAAGTGCTTAGTTTTGGAGTAGCTTTGATGGGGTACAACAGATCCAACGCGAGGAAAAACTGGCATAGGTGCTCTCTTGTACAAATTTACATTGGACGGCACGCGTCAGACTAACGTCAAGCAACTGGAGGCACGATCTGAAACTAAAAGACGGGAAGCCCCACTTGAATCGAACCTCGACTTTAGCACTGTTCTTGGTATGATATTAGAAAGTGCTACCAAGTGGAGGTATGATCTGGTGTTGTAATTCTTCAGTCACAATTATCGAAAGGCCTTCGAAGGTCTGAAACCTCTTGCTTCGTTAATGGAAAAGGCTGTTAAAAATGACACATTCAGGCCACTTCAAAATGGAGCACTTACTGAGACTACTTTTTGTAAGTGCTCAGTTTTGGAGTGGCTTTGATGGTGTGCAACAGGCAGCTTCACCTACAAAACCTAATAACAATGGTTTTCAGTAGTCTTTTTTTCTGCATTTTCTGAAATACTTGGCTTTTCCTGGATCTTTACTTGAAATCTAACGACTGGCAATGATTTTATTGTAAATTCATGAACCTGAAAAGCGACGAATGCCGTCAACACCCACATTTCCATCTGAAACTGGAATGTGCCACAATGCCACAGGGGGCAACAATGAGCACTTCACACCTTTCGACTGGCCGTCTTCGACAGAAACTGCTCAAACCACGGAGGAGTGGTTGTGAAAGGTGGAGTGGCTGCATACGGCTGACACTTTGTTTCACGGCCAACTTAAACATGGCAAGGCGAGGTACGTCAAACCTGTAGGCTGTACATTAACCTCACCTTCAGTGGACACAAGTCTTTCTTCTTCTGAAAGATGAAAGATGAAACGACAAATGGTAAGTCCTGCTTTATCACCATTACACTGGGTTGCACTCTTTAGTGACGCAATTCTTGTTGGGCGTAAGTGCTCCGTCTTGGAGTGGCCTTGATGGCGTAAAAAGACATTTGCAGGGAACATGGTTTTGTGTAAAAGTTGATTTTGAAATCTAACAATTCAGCAATTCTTGTTGGGATATATATTTTCCTACATATAGGGGAGAATGAAAAGGATCTTGCACTACATGTACAAGGCTACATTAAAAGAACGTATCCAGACTACTTCAAAAAGGAGCACTTGTTTGGAATGCTATCACAGTAGTGCTTCTCTTTGGGGCAGCCTTGAGAGGATCTGGCACAAATCCCTTTTGTTGAGCGTACCTGGAAGTATGGTTTTGTGTTGCAGTAGTTCCGCTGAAACTACCTGAGGTCTCAAACCTCTCTCCTTTATGATGAAGACTATGCAAAATGACACTATTAGGCCCCTTCAAAGTGAAGCACTTGCTTGGAATACCTGCATGTAAGTGCTTAGTTTTGGAGTAGCTTTGATGGGGTACAACAGATCCAACGCGAGGAAAAACTGGCATAGGTGCTCTCTTGTACAAATTTACATTGGACGGCACGCGTCAGACTAACGTCAAGCAACTGGAGGCACGATCTGAAACTAAAAGACGGGAAGCCCCACTTGAATCGAACCTCGACTTTAGCACTGTTCTTGGTATGATATTAGAAAGTGCTACCAAGTGGAGGTATGATCTGGTGTTGTAATTCTTCAGTCACAATTATCGAAAGGCCTTCGAAGGTCTGAAACCTCTTGCTTCGTTAATGGAAAAGGCTGTTAAAAATGACACATTCAGGCCACTTCAAAATGGAGCACTTACTGAGACTACTTTTTGTAAGTGCTCAGTTTTGGAGTGGCTTTGATGGTGTGCAACAGGCAGCTTCACCTACAAAACCTAATAACAATGGTTTTCAGTAGTCTTTTTTTCTGCATTTTCTGAAATACTTGGCTTTTCCTGGATCTTTACTTGAAATCTAACGACTGGCAATGATTTTATTGTAAATTCATGAACCTAATTAGGAATGCTGAAAAGTGACGAATGCCGTCAACACCCACATTTCCATCTGAAACTGGAATGTGCCACAATGCCACAGGGGGCAACAATGAGCACTTCACACCTTTCGACTGGCCGTCTTCGACAGAAACTGTTCAAACCACGGAGGAGTGGTTGTGAAAGGGGGAGTGGCTGCATACGGCTGACACTTTGTTTCACGGCCAACTTAAACATGGCAAGGTGAGGTACGTCAAACCTGTAGGCTGTACATTAACCTCACCTTCATTGGACACAAGTCTTTCTTCTTCTGAAAGATGAAAGATGAAACGACAAATGGTAAGTCCTGCTTTATCACCATTACACTGGGTTGCACTCTTTAGTGACGCAATTCTTGTTGGGCGTAAGTGCTCCGTCTTGGAGTGGCCTTGATGGCGTAAAAAGACATTTGCAGGGAACATGGTTTTGTGTAAAAGTTGATTTTGAAATCTAACAATTCAGCAATTCTTGTTGGGATATATATTTTCCTAAATATAGGGGAGAATGAAAAGGATCTTGCACTACATGTACAAGGCTACATTAAAAGAACGTATCCAGACTACTTCAAAAAGGAGCACTTGTTTGGAATGCTATCACAGTAGTGCTTCTCTTTGGGGCAGCCTTGAGAGGATCTGGCACAAATCCCCTTTGTTGAGCTTACCTGGAAGTATGGTTTTGTGTTGCAGTAGTTCCGCTGAAACTACCTGAGGTCTCAAACCTCTCTCCTTTATGATGAAGACTATGCAAAATGACACGTTCAGGCCCCTTCAAAGTGAAGCACTTGCTTGGAATACCTGCATGTAAGTGCTTAGTTTTGGAGTAGCTTTGATGGGGTACAACAGATCCAACGCGAGGAAAAACTGGCATAGGTGCTCTCTTGTACAAATTTACATTGGACGGCACGCGTCAGACTAAACGTCAAGCAACTGGAGGCACGATCTGAAACTAAAAGACGGGAAGCCCCACTTGAATCGAACCTCGACTTTAGCACTGTTCTTGGTATGATATTAGAAAGTGCTACCAAGTGGAGGTATGATCTGGTGTTGTAATTCTTCAGTCACAATTATCGAAAGGCCTTCGAAGGTCTGAAACCTCTTGCTTCGTTAATGGAAAAGGCTGTTAAAAATGACACATTCAGGCCACTTCAAAATGGAGCACTTACTGAGACTACTTTTTGTAAGTGCTCAGTTTTGGAGTGGCTTTGATGGTGTGCAACAGGCAGCTTCACCTACAAAACCTAATAACAATGGTTTTCAGTAGTCTTTTTTTCTGCATTTTCTGAAATACTTGGCTTTTCCTGGATCTTTACTTGAAATCTAACGACTGGCAATGATTTTATTGTAAATTCATGAACCTAATTAGGAATGCTGAAAAGTGACGAATGCCGTCAACACCCACATTTCCATCTGAAACTGGAATGTGCCACAATGCCACAGGGGGCAACAATGAGCACTTCACACCTTTCGACTGGCCGTCTTCGACAGAAACTGCTCAAACCACGGAGGAGTGGTTGTGAAAGGGGGAGTGGCTGCATACGGCTGACACTTTGTTTCACGGCCAACTTAAACATGGCAAGGCGAGGTACGTCAAACCTGTAGGCTGTACATTAACCTCACCTTCAGTGGACACAAGTCTTTCTTCTTCTGAAAGATGAAAGATGAAACGACAAATGGTAAGTCCTGCTTTATCACCATTACACTGGGTTGCACTCTTTAGTGACGCAATTCTTGTTGGGCGTAAGTGCTCCGTCTTGGAGTGGCCTTGATGGCGTAAAAAGACATTTGCAGGGAACATGGTTTTGTGTAAAAGTTGATTTTGAAATCTAACAATTCAGCAATTCTTGTTGGGATATATATTTTCCTAAATATAGGGGAGAATGAAAAGGATCTTGCACTACATGTACAAGGCTACATTAAAAGAACGTATCCAGACTACTTCAAAAAGGAGCACTTGTTTGGAATGCTATCACAGTAGTGCTTCTCTTTGGGGCAGCCTTGAGAGGATCTGGCACAAATCCCTTTTGTTGAGCGTACCTGGAAGTATGGTTTTGTGTTGCAGTAGTTCCGCTGAAACTACCTGAGGTCTCAAACCTCTCTCCTTTATGATGAAGACTATGCAAAATGACACGTTCAGGCCCCTTCAAAGTGAAGCACTTGCTTGGAATACCTGCATGTAAGTGCTTAGTTTTGGAGTAGCTTTGATGGGGTACAACAGATCCAACGCGAGGAAAAACTGGCATAGGTGCTCTCTTGTACAAATTTACATTGGACGGCACGCGTCAGACTAACGTCAAGCAACTGGAGGCACGATCTGAAACTAAAAGACGGGAAGCCCCACTTGAATCGAACCTCGACTTTAGCACTGTTCTTGGTATGATATTAGAAAGTGCTACCAAGTGGAGGTATGATCTGGTGTTGTAATTCTTCAGTCACAATTATCGAAAGGCCTTCGAAGGTCTGAAACCTCTTGCTTCGTTAATGGAAAAGGCTGTTAAAAATGACACATTCAGGCCACTTCAAAATGGAGCACTTACTGAGACTACTTTTTGTAAGTGCTCAGTTTTGGAGTGGCTTTGATGGTGTGCAACAGGCAGCTTCACCTACAAAACCTAATAACAATGGTTTTCAGTAGTCTTTTTTTCTGCATTTTCTGAAATACTTGGCTTTTCCTGGATCTTTACTTGAAATCTAACGACTGGCAATGATTTTATTGTAAATTCATGAACCTAATTAGGAATGCTGAAAAGTGACGAATGCCGTCAACACCCACATTTCCATCTGAAACTGGAATGTGCCACAATGCCACAGGGGGCAACAATGAGCACTTCACACCTTTCGACTGGCCGTCTTCGACAGAAACTGCTCAAACCACGGAGGAGTGGTTGTGAAAGGGGGAGTGGCTGCATACGGCTGACACTTTGTTTCACGGCCAACTTAAACATGGCAAGGCGAGGTACGTCAAACCTGTAGGCTGTACATTAACCTCACCTTCAGTGGACACAAGTCTTTCTTCTTCTGAAAGATGAAAGATGAAACGACAAATGGTAAGTCCTGCTTTATCACCATTACACTGGGTTGCACTCTTTAGTGACGCAATTCTTGTTGGGCGTAAGTGCTCCGTCTTGGAGTGGCCTTGATGGCGTAAAAAGACATTTGCAGGGAACATGGTTTTGTGTAAAAGTTGATTTTGAAATCTAACAATTCAGCAATTCTTGTTGGGATATATATTTTCCTAAATATAGGGGAGAATGAAAAGGATCTTGCACTACATGTACAAGGCTACATTAAAAGAACGTATCCAGACTACTTCAAAAAGGAGCACTTGTTTGGAATGCTATCACAGTAGTGCTTCTCTTTGGGGCAGCCTTGAGAGGATCTGGCACAAATCCCTTTTGTTGAGCGTACCTGGAAGTATGGTTTTGTGTTGCAGTAGTTCCGCTGAAACTACCTGAGGTCTCAAACCTCTCTCCTTTATGATGAAGACTATGCAAAATGACACGTTCAGGCCCCTTCAAAGTGAAGCACTTGCTTGGAATACCTGCATGTAAGTGCTTAGTTTTGGAGTAGCTTTGATGGGGTACAACAGATCCAACGCGAGGAAAAACTGGCATAGGTGCTCTCTTGTACAAATTTACATTGGACGGCACGCGTCAGACTAACGTCAAGCAACTGGAGGCACGATCTGAAACTAAAAGACGGGAAGCCCCACTTGAATCGAACCTCGACTTTAGCACTGTTCTTGGTATGATATTAGAAAGTGCTACCAAGTGGAGGTATGATCTGGTGTTGTAATTCTTCAGTCACAATTATCGAAAGGCCTTCGAAGGTCTGAAACCTCTTGCTTCGTTAATGGAAAAGGCTGTTAAAAATGACACATTCAGGCCACTTCAAAATGGAGCACTTACTGAGACTACTTTTTGTAAGTGCTCAGTTTTGGAGTGGCTTTGATGGTGTGCAACAGGCAGCTTCACCTACAAAACCTAATAACAATGGTTTTCAGTAGTCTTTTTTTCTGCATTTTCTGAAATACTTGGCTTTTCCTGGATCTTTACTTGAAATCTAACGACTGGCAATGATTTTATTGTAAATTCATGAACCTAATTAGGAATGCTGAAAAGTGACGAATGCCGTCAACACCCACATTTCCATCTGAAACTGGAATGTGCCACAATGCCACAGGGGGCAACAATGAGCACTTCACACCTTTCGACTGGCCGTCTTCGACAGAAACTGCTCAAACCACGGAGGAGTGGTTGTGAAAGGGGGAGTGGCTGCATACGGCTGACACTTTGTTTCACGGCCAACTTAAACATGGCAAGGCGAGGTACGTCAAACCTGTAGGCTGTACATTAACCTCACCTTCAGTGGACACAAGTCTTTCTTCTTCTGAAAGATGAAAGATGAAACGACAAATGGTAAGTCCTGCTTTATCACCATTACACTGGGTTGCACTCTTTAGTGACGCAATTCTTGTTGGGCGTAAGTGCTCCGTCTTGGAGTGGCCTTGATGGCGTAAAAAGACATTTGCAGGGAACATGGTTTTGTGTAAAAGTTGATTTTGAAATCTAACAATTCAGCAATTCTTGTTGGGATATATATTTTCCTAAATATAGGGGAGAATGAAAAGGATCTTGCACTACATGTACAAGGCTACATTAAAAGAACGTATCCAGACTACTTCAAAAAGGAGCACTTGTTTGGAATGCTATCACAGTAGTGCTTCTCTTTGGGGCAGCCTTGAGAGGATCTGGCACAAATCCCTTTTGTTGAGCGTACCTGGAAGTATGGTTTTGTGTTGCAGTAGTTCCGCTGAAACTACCTGAGGTCTCAAACCTCTCTCCTTTATGATGAAGACTATGCAAAATGACACGTTCAGGCCCCTTCAAAGTGAAGCACTTGCTTGGAATACCTGCATGTAAGTGCTTAGTTTTGGAGTAGCTTTGATGGGGTACAACAGATCCAACGCGAGGAAAAACTGGCATAGGTGCTCTCTTGTACAAATTTACATTGGACGGCACGCGTCAGACTAACGTCAAGCAACTGGAGGCACGATCTGAAACTAAAAGACGGGAAGCCCCACTTGAATCGAACCTCGACTTTAGCACTGTTCTTGGTATGATATTAGAAAGTGCTACCAAGTGGAGGTATGATCTGGTGTTGTAATTCTTCAGTCACAATTATCGAAAGGCCTTCGAAGGTCTGAAACCTCTTGCTTCGTTAATGGAAAAGGCTGTTAAAAATGACACATTCAGGCCACTTCAAAATGGAGCACTTACTGAGACTACTTTTTGTAAGTGCTCAGTTTTGGAGTGGCTTTGATGGTGTGCAACAGGCAGCTTCACCTACAAAACCTAATAACAATGGTTTTCAGTAGTCTTTTTTTCTGCATTTTCTGAAATACTTGGCTTTTCCTGGATCTTTACTTGAAATCTAACGACTGGCAATGATTTTATTGTAAATTCATGAACCTAATTAGGAATGCTGAAAAGTGACGAATGCCGTCAACACCCACATTTCCATCTGAAACTGGAATGTGCCACAATGCCACAGGGGGCAACAATGAGCACTTCACACCTTTCGACTGGCCGTCTTCGACAGAAACTGCTCAAACCACGGAGGAGTGGTTGTGAAAGGGGGAGTGGCTGCATACGGCTGACACTTTGTTTCACGGCCAACTTAAACATGGCAAGGCGAGGTACGTCAAACCTGTAGGCTGTACATTAACCTCACCTTCAGTGGACACAAGTCTTTCTTCTTCTGAAAGATGAAAGATGAAACGACAAATGGTAAGTCCTGCTTTATCACCATTACACTGGGTTGCACTCTTTAGTGACGCAATTCTTGTTGGGCGTAAGTGCTCCGTCTTGGAGTGGCCTTGATGGCGTAAAAAGACATTTGCAGGGAACATGGTTTTGTGTAAAAGTTGATTTTGAAATCTAACAATTCAGCAATTCTTGTTGGGATATATATTTTCCTACATATAGGGGAGAATGAAAAGGATCTTGCACTACATTTACAAGGCTACATTAAAAGAACGTATCCAGACTACTTCAAAAAGGAGCACTTGTTTGGAATCCTATCACAGTAGTGCTTCTCTTTGGGGCAGCCTTGAGAGGATCTGGCACAAATCCCTTTTGTTGAGCGTACCTGGAAGTATGGTTTTGTGTTGCAGTAGTTCCGCTGAAACTACCTGAGGTCTCAAACCTCTCTCCTTTATGATGAAGACTATGCAAAATGACACGTTCAGGCCCCTTCAAAGTGAAGCACTTGCTTGGAATACCTGCATGTAAGTGCTTAGTTTTGGAGTAGCTTTGATGGGGTACAACAGATCCAACGCGAGGAAAAACTGGCATAGGTGCTCTCTTGTACAAATTTACATTGGACGGCACGCGTCAGACTAACGTCAAGCAACTGGAGGCACGATCTGAAACTAAAAGACGGGAAGCCCCACTTGAATCGAACCTCGACTTTAGCACTGTTCTTGGTATGATATTAGAAAGTGCTACCAAGTGGAGGTATGATCTGGTGTTGTAATTCTTCAGTCACAATTATCGAAAGGCCTTCGAAGGTCTGAAACCTCTTGCTTCGTTAATGGAAAAGGCTGTTAAAAATGACACATTCAGGCCACTTCAAAATGGAGCACTTACTGAGACTACTTTTTGTAAGTGCTCAGTTTTGGAGTGGCTTTGATGGTGTGCAACAGGCAGCTTCACCTACAAAACCTAATAACAATGGTTTTCAGTAGTCTTTTTTTCTGCATTTTCTGAAATACTTGGCTTTTCCTGGATCTTTACTTGAAATCTAACGACTGGCAATGATTTTATTGTAAATTCATGAACCTGAAAAGCGACGAATGCCGTCAACACCCACATTTCCATCTGAAACTGGAATGTGCCACAATGCCACAGGGGGCAACAATGAGCACTTCACACCTTTCGACTGGCCGTCTTCGACAGAAACTGCTCAAACCACGGAGGAGTGGTTGTGAAAGGGGGAGTGGCTGCATACGGCTGACACTTTGTTTCACGGCCAACTTAAACATGGCAAGGCGAGGTACGTCAAACCTGTAGGCTGTACATTAACCTCACCTTCAGTGGACACAAGTCTTTCTTCTTCTGAAAGATGAAAGATGAAACGACAAATGGTAAGTCCTGCTTTATCACCATTACACTGGGTTGCACTCTTTAGTGACGCAATTCTTGTTGGGCGTAAGTGCTCCGTCTTGGAGTGGCCTTGATGGCGTAAAAAGACATTTGCAGGGAACATGGTTTTGTGTAAAAGTTGATTTTGAAATCTAACAATTCAGCAATTCTTGTTGGGATATATATTTTCCTAAATATAGGGGAGAATGAAAAGGATCTTGCACTACATGTACAAGGCTACATTAAAAGAACGTATCCAGACTACTTCAAAAAGGAGCACTTGTTTGGAATGCTATCACAGTAGTGCTTCTCTTTGGGGCAGCCTTGAGAGGATCTGGCACAAATCCCTTTTGTTGAGCGTACCTGGAAGTGTGGTTTTGTGTTGCAGTAGTTCCGCTGAAACTACCTGAGGTCTCAAACCTCTCTCCTTTATGATGAAGACTATGCAAAATGACACGTTCAGGCCCCTTCAAAGTGAAGCACTTGCTTGGAATACCTGCATGTAAGTGCTTAGTTTTGGAGTAGCTTTGATGGGGTACAACAGATCCAACGCGAGGAAAAACTGGCATAGGTGCTCTCTTGTACAAATTTACATTGGACGGCACGCGTCAGACTAACGTCAAGCAACTGGAGGCACGATCTGAAACTAAAAGACGGGAAGCCCCACTTGAATCGAACCTCGACTTTAGCACTGTTCTTGGTATGATATTAGAAAGTGCTACCAAGTGGAGGTATGATCTGGTGTTGTAATTCTTCAGTCACAATTATCGAAAGGCCTTCGAAGGTCTGAAACCTCTTGCTTCGTTAATGGAAAAGGCTGTTAAAAATGACACATTCAGGCCACTTCAAAATGGAGCACTTACTGAGACTACTTTTTGTAAGTGCTCAGTTTTGGAGTGGCTTTGATGGTGTGCAACAGGCAGCTTCACCTACAAAACCTAATAACAATGGTTTTCAGTAGTCTTTTTTTCTGCATTTTCTGAAATACTTGGCTTTTCCTGGATCTTTACTTGAAATCTAACGACTGGCAATGATTTTATTGTAAATTCATGAACCTAATTAGGAATGCTGAAAAGTGACGAATGCCGTCAACACCCACATTTCCATCTGAAACTGGAATGTGCCACAATGCCACAGGGGGCAACAATGAGCACTTCACACCTTTCGACTGGCCGTCTTCGACAGAAACTGCTCAAACCACGGAGGAGTGGTTGTGAAAGGGGGAGTGGCTGCATACGGCTGACACTTTGTTTCACGGCCAACTTAAACATGGCAAGGCGAGGTACGTCAAACCTGTAGGCTGTACATTAACCTCACCTTCAGTGGACACAAGTCTTTCTTCTTCTGAAAGATGAAAGATGAAACGACAAATGGTAAGTCCTGCTTTATCACCATTACACTGGGTTGCACTCTTTAGTGACGCAATTCTTGTTGGGCGTAAGTGCTCCGTCTTGGAGTGGCCTTGATGGCGTAAAAAGACATTTGCAGGGAACATGGTTTTGTGTAAAAGTTGATTTTGAAATCTAACAATTCAGCAATTCTTGTTGGGATATATATTTTCCTACATATAGGGGAGAATGAAAAGGATCTTGCACTACATGTACAAGGCTACATTAAAAGAACGTATCCAGACTACTTCAAAAAGGAGCACTTGTTTGGAATGCTATCACAGTAGTGCTTCTCTTTGGGGCAGCCTTGAGAGGATCTGGCACAAATCCCTTTTGTTGAGCGTACCTGGAAGTATGGTTTTGTGTTGCAGTAGTTCCGCTGAAACTACCTGAGGTCTCAAACCTCTCTCCTTTATGATGAAGACTATGCAAAATGACACTATTAGGCCCCTTCAAAGTGAAGCACTTGCTTGGAATACCTGCATGTAAGTGCTTAGTTTTGGAGTAGCTTTGATGGGGTACAACAGATCCAACGCGAGGAAAAACTGGCATAGGTGCTCTCTTGTACAAATTTACATTGGACGGCACGCGTCAGACTAACGTCAAGCAACTGGAGGCACGATCTGAAACTAAAAGACGGGAAGCCCCACTTGAATCGAACCTCGACTTTAGCACTGTTCTTGGTATGATATTAGAAAGTGCTACCAAGTGGAGGTATGATCTGGTGTTGTAATTCTTCAGTCACAATTATCGAAAGGCCTTCGAAGGTCTGAAACCTCTTGCTTCGTTAATGGAAAAGGCTGTTAAAAATGACACATTCAGGCCACTTCAAAATGGAGCACTTACTGAGACTACTTTTTGTAAGTGCTCAGTTTTGGAGTGGCTTTGATGGTGTGCAACAGGCAGCTTCACCTACAAAACCTAATAACAATGGTTTTCAGTAGTCTTTTTTTCTGCATTTTCTGAAATACTTGGCTTTTCCTGGATCTTTACTTGAAATCTAACGACTGGCAATGATTTTATTGTAAATTCATGAACCTAATTAGGAATGCTGAAAAGTGACGAATGCCGTCAACACCCACATTTCCATCTGAAACTGGAATGTGCCACAATGCCACAGGGGGCAACAATGAGCACTTCACACCTTTCGACTGGCCGTCTTCGACAGAAACTGCTCAAACCACGGAGGAGTGGTTGTGAAAGGGGGAGTGGCTGCATACGGCTGACACTTTGTTTCACGGCCAACTTAAACATGGCAAGGCGAGGTACGTCAAACCTGTAGGCTGTACATTAACCTCACCTTCAGTGGACACAAGTCTTTCTTCTTCTGAAAGATGAAAGATGAAACGACAAATGGTAAGTCCTGCTTTATCACCATTACACTGGGTTGCACTCTTTAGTGACGCAATTCTTGTTGGGCGTAAGTGCTCCGTCTTGGAGTGGCCTTGATGGCGTAAAAAGACATTTGCAGGGAACATGGTTTTGTGTAAAAGTTGATTTTGAAATCTAACAATTCAGCAATTCTTGTTGGGATATATATTTTCCTAAATATAGGGGAGAATGAAAAGGATCTTGCACTACATGTACAAGGCTACATTAAAAGAACGTATCCAGACTACTTCAAAAAGGAGCACTTGTTTGGAATGCTATCACAGTAGTGCTTCTCTTTGGGGCAGCCTTGAGAGGATCTGGCACAAATCCCTTTTGTTGAGCGTACCTGGAAGTATGGTTTTGTGTTGCAGTAGTTCCGCTGAAACTACCTGAGGTCTCAAACCTCTCTCCTTTATGATGAAGACTATGCAAAATGACACGTTCAGGCCCCTTCAAAGTGAAGCACTTGCTTGGAATACCTGCATGTAAGTGCTTAGTTTTGGAGTAGCTTTGATGGGGTACAACAGATCCAACGCGAGGAAAAACTGGCATAGGTGCTCTCTTGTACAAATTTACATTGGACGGCACGCGTCAGACTAACGTCAAGCAACTGGAGGCACGATCTGAAACTAAAAGACGGGAAGCCCCACTTGAATCGAACCTCGACTTTAGCACTGTTCTTGGTATGATATTAGAAAGTGCTACCAAGTGGAGGTATGATCTGGTGTTGTAATTCTTCAGTCACAATTATCGAAAGGCCTTCGAAGGTCTGAAACCTCTTGCTTCGTTAATGGAAAAGGCTGTTAAAAATGACACATTCAGGCCACTTCAAAATGGAGCACTTACTGAGACTACTTTTTGTAAGTGCTCAGTTTTGGAGTGGCTTTGATGGTGTGCAACAGGCAGCTTCACCTACAAAACCTAATAACAATGGTTTTCAGTAGTCTTTTTTTCTGCATTTTCTGAAATACTTGGCTTTTCCTGGATCTTTACTTGAAATCTAACGACTGGCAATGATTTTATTGTAAATTCATGAACCTAATTAGGAATGCTGAAAAGTGACGAATGCCGTCAACACCCACATTTCCATCTGAAACTGGAATGTGCCACAATGCCACAGGGGGCAACAATGAGCACTTCACACCTTTCGACTGGCCGTCTTCGACAGAAACTGCTCAAACCACGGAGGAGTGGTTGTGAAAGGGGGAGTGGCTGCATACGGCTGACACTTTGTTTCACGGCCAACTTAAACATGGCAAGGCGAGGTACGTCAAACCTGTAGGCTGTACATTAACCTCACCTTCAGTGGACACAAGTCTTTCTTCTTCTGAAAGATGAAAGATGAAACGACAAATGGTAAGTCCTGCTTTATCACCATTACACTGGGTTGCACTCTTTAGTGACGCAATTCTTGTTGGGCGTAAGTGCTCCGTCTTGGAGTGGCCTTGATGGCGTAAAAAGACATTTGCAGGGAACATGGTTTTGTGTAAAAGTTGATTTTGAAATCTAACAATTCAGCAATTCTTGTTGGGATATATATTTTCCTAAATATAGGGGAGAATGAAAAGGATCTTGCACTACATGTACAAGGCTACATTAAAAGAACGTATCCAGACTACTTCAAAAAGGAGCACTTGTTTGGAATGCTATCACAGTAGTGCTTCTCTTTGGGGCAGCCTTGAGAGGATCTGGCACAAATCCCTTTTGTTGAGCGTACCTGGAAGTATGGTTTTGTGTTGCAGTAGTTCCGCTGAAACTACCTGAGGTCTCAAACCTCTCTCCTTTATGATGAAGACTATGCAAAATGACACGTTCAGGCCCCTTCAAAGTGAAGCACTTGCTTGGAATACCTGCATGTAAGTGCTTAGTTTTGGAGTAGCTTTGATGGGGTACAACAGATCCAACGCGAGGAAAAACTGGCATAGGTGCTCTCTTGTACAAATTTACATTGGACGGCACGCGTCAGACTAACGTCAAGCAACTGGAGGCACGATCTGAAACTAAAAGACGGGAAGCCCCACTTGAATCGAACCTCGACTTTAGCACTGTTCTTGGTATGATATTAGAAAGTGCTACCAAGTGGAGGTATGATCTGGTGTTGTAATTCTTCAGTCACAATTATCGAAAGGCCTTCGAAGGTCTGAAACCTCTTGCTTCGTTAATGGAAAAGGCTGTTAAAAATGACACATTCAGGCCACTTCAAAATGGAGCACTTACTGAGACTACTTTTTGTAAGTGCTCAGTTTTGGAGTGGCTTTGATGGTGTGCAACAGGCAGCTTCACCTACAAAACCTAATAACAATGGTTTTCAGTAGTCTTTTTTTCTGCATTTTCTGAAATACTTGGCTTTTCCTGGATCTTTACTTGAAATCTAACGACTGGCAATGATTTTATTGTAAATTCATGAACCTAATTAGGAATGCTGAAAAGTGACGAATGCCGTCAACACCCACATTTCCATCTGAAACTGGAATGTGCCACAATGCCACAGGGGGCAACAATGAGCACTTCACACCTTTCGACTGGCCGTCTTCGACAGAAACTGCTCAAACCACGGAGGAGTGGTTGTGAAAGGGGGAGTGGCTGCATACGGCTGACACTTTGTTTCACGGCCAACTTAAACATGGCAAGGCGAGGTACGTCAAACCTGTAGGCTGTACATTAACCTCACCTTCAGTGGACACAAGTCTTTCTTCTTCTGAAAGATGAAAGATGAAACGACAAATGGTAAGTCCTGCTTTATCACCATTACACTGGGTTGCACTCTTTAGTGACGCAATTCTTGTTGGGCGTAAGTGCTCCGTCTTGGAGTGGCCTTGATGGCGTAAAAAGACATTTGCAGGGAACATGGTTTTGTGTAAAAGTTGATTTTGAAATCTAACAATTCAGCAATTCTTGTTGGGATATATATTTTCCTACATATAGGGGAGAATGAAAAGGATCTTGCACTACATTTACAAGGCTACATTAAAAGAACGTATCCAGACTACTTCAAAAAGGAGCACTTGTTTGGAATCCTATCACAGTAGTGCTTCTCTTTGGGGCAGCCTTGAGAGGATCTGGCACAAATCCCTTTTGTTGAGCGTACCTGGAAGTATGGTTTTGTGTTGCAGTAGTTCCGCTGAAACTACCTGAGGTCTCAAACCTCTCTCCTTTATGATGAAGACTATGCAAAATGACACGTTCAGGCCCCTTCAAAGTGAAGCACTTGCTTGGAATACCTGCATGTAAGTGCTTAGTTTTGGAGTAGCTTTGATGGGGTACAACAGATCCAACGCGAGGAAAAACTGGCATAGGTGCTCTCTTGTACAAATTTACATTGGACGGCACGCGTCAGACTAACGTCAAGCAACTGGAGGCACGATCTGAAACTAAAAGACGGGAAGCCCCACTTGAATCGAACCTCGACTTTAGCACTGTTCTTGGTATGATATTAGAAAGTGCTACCAAGTGGAGGTATGATCTGGTGTTGTAATTCTTCAGTCACAATTATCGAAAGGCCTTCGAAGGTCTGAAACCTCTTGCTTCGTTAATGGAAAAGGCTGTTAAAAATGACACATTCAGGCCACTTCAAAATGGAGCACTTACTGAGACTACTTTTTGTAAGTGCTCAGTTTTGGAGTGGCTTTGATGGTGTGCAACAGGCAGCTTCACCTACAAAACCTAATAACAATGGTTTTCAGTAGTCTTTTTTTCTGCATTTTCTGAAATACTTGGCTTTTCCTGGATCTTTACTTGAAATCTAACGACTGGCAATGATTTTATTGTAAATTCATGAACCTGAAAAGCGACGAATGCCGTCAACACCCACATTTCCATCTGAAACTGGAATGTGCCACAATGCCACAGGGGGCAACAATGAGCACTTCACACCTTTCGACTGGCCGTCTTCGACAGAAACTGCTCAAACCACGGAGGAGTGGTTGTGAAAGGGGGAGTGGCTGCATACGGCTGACACTTTGTTTCACGGCCAACTTAAACATGGCAAGGCGAGGTACGTCAAACCTGTAGGCTGTACATTAACCTCACCTTCAGTGGACACAAGTCTTTCTTCTTCTGAAAGATGAAAGATGAAACGACAAATGGTAAGTCCTGCTTTATCACCATTACACTGGGTTGCACTCTTTAGTGACGCAATTCTTGTTGGGCGTAAGTGCTCCGTCTTGGAGTGGCCTTGATGGCGTAAAAAGACATTTGCAGGGAACATGGTTTTGTGTAAAAGTTGATTTTGAAATCTAACAATTCAGCAATTCTTGTTGGGATATATATTTTCCTAAATATAGGGGAGAATGAAAAGGATCTTGCACTACATGTACAAGGCTACATTAAAAGAACGTATCCAGACTACTTCAAAAAGGAGCACTTGTTTGGAATGCTATCACAGTAGTGCTTCTCTTTGGGGCAGCCTTGAGAGGATCTGGCACAAATCCCTTTTGTTGAGCGTACCTGGAAGTGTGGTTTTGTGTTGCAGTAGTTCCGCTGAAACTACCTGAGGTCTCAAACCTCTCTCCTTTATGATGAAGACTATGCAAAATGACACGTTCAGGCCCCTTCAAAGTGAAGCACTTGCTTGGAATACCTGCATGTAAGTGCTTAGTTTTGGAGTAGCTTTGATGGGGTACAACAGATCCAACGCGAGGAAAAACTGGCATAGGTGCTCTCTTGTACAAATTTACATTGGACGGCACGCGTCAGACTAACGTCAAGCAACTGGAGGCACGATCTGAAACTAAAAGACGGGAAGCCCCACTTGAATCGAACCTCGACTTTAGCACTGTTCTTGGTATGATATTAGAAAGTGCTACCAAGTGGAGGTATGATCTGGTGTTGTAATTCTTCAGTCACAATTATCGAAAGGCCTTCGAAGGTCTGAAACCTCTTGCTTCGTTAATGGAAAAGGCTGTTAAAAATGACACATTCAGGCCACTTCAAAATGGAGCACTTACTGAGACTACTTTTTGTAAGTGCTCAGTTTTGGAGTGGCTTTGATGGTGTGCAACAGGCAGCTTCACCTACAAAACCTAATAACAATGGTTTTCAGTAGTCTTTTTTTCTGCATTTTCTGAAATACTTGGCTTTTCCTGGATCTTTACTTGAAATCTAACGACTGGCAATGATTTTATTGTAAATTCATGAACCTAATTAGGAATGCTGAAAAGTGACGAATGCCGTCAACACCCACATTTCCATCTGAAACTGGAATGTGCCACAATGCCACAGGGGGCAACAATGAGCACTTCACACCTTTCGACTGGCCGTCTTCGACAGAAACTGCTCAAACCACGGAGGAGTGGTTGTGAAAGGGGGAGTGGCTGCATACGGCTGACACTTTGTTTCACGGCCAACTTAAACATGGCAAGGCGAGGTACGTCAAACCTGTAGGCTGTACATTAACCTCACCTTCAGTGGACACAAGTCTTTCTTCTTCTGAAAGATGAAAGATGAAACGACAAATGGTAAGTCCTGCTTTATCACCATTACACTGGGTTGCACTCTTTAGTGACGCAATTCTTGTTGGGCGTAAGTGCTCCGTCTTGGAGTGGCCTTGATGGCGTAAAAAGACATTTGCAGGGAACATGGTTTTGTGTAAAAGTTGATTTTGAAATCTAACAATTCAGCAATTCTTGTTGGGATATATATTTTCCTACATATAGGGGAGAATGAAAAGGATCTTGCACTACATGTACAAGGCTACATTAAAAGAACGTATCCAGACTACTTCAAAAAGGAGCACTTGTTTGGAATGCTATCACAGTAGTGCTTCTCTTTGGGGCAGCCTTGAGAGGATCTGGCACAAATCCCTTTTGTTGAGCGTACCTGGAAGTATGGTTTTGTGTTGCAGTAGTTCCGCTGAAACTACCTGAGGTCTCAAACCTCTCTCCTTTATGATGAAGACTATGCAAAATGACACTATTAGGCCCCTTCAAAGTGAAGCACTTGCTTGGAATACCTGCATGTAAGTGCTTAGTTTTGGAGTAGCTTTGATGGGGTACAACAGATCCAACGCGAGGAAAAACTGGCATAGGTGCTCTCTTGTACAAATTTACATTGGACGGCACGCGTCAGACTAACGTCAAGCAACTGGAGGCACGATCTGAAACTAAAAGACGGGAAGCCCCACTTGAATCGAACCTCGACTTTAGCACTGTTCTTGGTATGATATTAGAAAGTGCTACCAAGTGGAGGTATGATCTGGTGTTGTAATTCTTCAGTCACAATTATCGAAAGGCCTTCGAAGGTCTGAAACCTCTTGCTTCGTTAATGGAAAAGGCTGTTAAAAATGACACATTCAGGCCACTTCAAAATGGAGCACTTACTGAGACTACTTTTTGTAAGTGCTCAGTTTTGGAGTGGCTTTGATGGTGTGCAACAGGCAGCTTCACCTACAAAACCTAATAACAATGGTTTTCAGTAGTCTTTTTTTCTGCATTTTCTGAAATACTTGGCTTTTCCTGGATCTTTACTTGAAATCTAACGACTGGCAATGATTTTATTGTAAATTCATGAACCTAATTAGGAATGCTGAAAAGTGACGAATGCCGTCAACACCCACATTTCCATCTGAAACTGGAATGTGCCACAATGCCACAGGGGGCAACAATGAGCACTTCACACCTTTCGACTGGCCGTCTTCGACAGAAACTGCTCAAACCACGGAGGAGTGGTTGTGAAAGGGGGAGTGGCTGCATACGGCTGACACTTTGTTTCACGGCCAACTTAAACATGGCAAGGCGAGGTACGTCAAACCTGTAGGCTGTACATTAACCTCACCTTCAGTGGACACAAGTCTTTCTTCTTCTGAAAGATGAAAGATGAAACGACAAATGGTAAGTCCTGCTTTATCACCATTACACTGGGTTGCACTCTTTAGTGACGCAATTCTTGTTGGGCGTAAGTGCTCCGTCTTGGAGTGGCCTTGATGGCGTAAAAAGACATTTGCAGGGAACATGGTTTTGTGTAAAAGTTGATTTTGAAATCTAACAATTCAGCAATTCTTGTTGGGATATATATTTTCCTAAATATAGGGGAGAATGAAAAGGATCTTGCACTACATGTACAAGGCTACATTAAAAGAACGTATCCAGACTACTTCAAAAAGGAGCACTTGTTTGGAATGCTATCACAGTAGTGCTTCTCTTTGGGGCAGCCTTGAGAGGATCTGGCACAAATCCCTTTTGTTGAGCGTACCTGGAAGTATGGTTTTGTGTTGCAGTAGTTCCGCTGAAACTACCTGAGGTCTCAAACCTCTCTCCTTTATGATGAAGACTATGCAAAATGACACGTTCAGGCCCCTTCAAAGTGAAGCACTTGCTTGGAATACCTGCATGTAAGTGCTTAGTTTTGGAGTAGCTTTGATGGGGTACAACAGATCCAACGCGAGGAAAAACTGGCATAGGTGCTCTCTTGTACAAATTTACATTGGACGGCACGCGTCAGACTAACGTCAAGCAACTGGAGGCACGATCTGAAACTAAAAGACGGGAAGCCCCACTTGAATCGAACCTCGACTTTAGCACTGTTCTTGGTATGATATTAGAAAGTGCTACCAAGTGGAGGTATGATCTGGTGTTGTAATTCTTCAGTCACAATTATCGAAAGGCCTTCGAAGGTCTGAAACCTCTTGCTTCGTTAATGGAAAAGGCTGTTAAAAATGACACATTCAGGCCACTTCAAAATGGAGCACTTACTGAGACTACTTTTTGTAAGTGCTCAGTTTTGGAGTGGCTTTGATGGTGTGCAACAGGCAGCTTCACCTACAAAACCTAATAACAATGGTTTTCAGTAGTCTTTTTTTCTGCATTTTCTGAAATACTTGGCTTTTCCTGGATCTTTACTTGAAATCTAACGACTGGCAATGATTTTATTGTAAATTCATGAACCTAATTAGGAATGCTGAAAAGTGACGAATGCCGTCAACACCCACATTTCCATCTGAAACTGGAATGTGCCACAATGCCACAGGGGGCAACAATGAGCACTTCACACCTTTCGACTGGCCGTCTTCGACAGAAACTGCTCAAACCACGGAGGAGTGGTTGTGAAAGGGGGAGTGGCTGCATACGGCTGACACTTTGTTTCACGGCCAACTTAAACATGGCAAGGCGAGGTACGTCAAACCTGTAGGCTGTACATTAACCTCACCTTCAGTGGACACAAGTCTTTCTTCTTCTGAAAGATGAAAGATGAAACGACAAATGGTAAGTCCTGCTTTATCACCATTACACTGGGTTGCACTCTTTAGTGACGCAATTCTTGTTGGGCGTAAGTGCTCCGTCTTGGAGTGGCCTTGATGGCGTAAAAAGACATTTGCAGGGAACATGGTTTTGTGTAAAAGTTGATTTTGAAATCTAACAATTCAGCAATTCTTGTTGGGATATATATTTTCCTACATATAGGGGAGAATGAAAAGGATCTTGCACTACATTTACAAGGCTACATTAAAAGAACGTATCCAGACTACTTCAAAAAGGAGCACTTGTTTGGAATCCTATCACAGTAGTGCTTCTCTTTGGGGCAGCCTTGAGAGGATCTGGCACAAATCCCTTTTGTTGAGCGTACCTGGAAGTATGGTTTTGTGTTGCAGTAGTTCCGCTGAAACTACCTGAGGTCTCAAACCTCTCTCCTTTATGATGAAGACTATGCAAAATGACACGTTCAGGCCCCTTCAAAGTGAAGCACTTGCTTGGAATACCTGCATGTAAGTGCTTAGTTTTGGAGTAGCTTTGATGGGGTGCAACAGATCCAACGCGAGGAAAAACTGGCATAGGTGCTCTCTTGTACAAATTTACATTGGACGGCACGCGTCAGACTAACGTCAAGCAACTGGAGGCACGATCTGAAACTAAAAGACGGGAAGCCCCACTTGAATCGAACCTCGACTTTAGCACTGTTCTTGGTATGATATTAGAAAGTGCTACCAAGTGGAGGTATGATCTGGTGTTGTAATTCTTCAGTCACAATTATCGAAAGGCCTTCGAAGGTCTGAAACCTCTTGCTTCGTTAATGGAAAAGGCTGTTAAAAATGACACATTCAGGCCACTTCAAAATGGAGCACTTACTGAGACTACTTTTTGTAAGTGCTCAGTTTTGGAGTGGCTTTGATGGTGTGCAACAGGCAGCTTCACCTACAAAACCTAATAACAATGGTTTTCAGTAGTCTTTTTTTCTGCATTTTCTGAAATACTTGGCTTTTCCTGGATCTTTACTTGAAATCTAACGACTGGCAATGATTTTATTGTAAATTCATGAACCTGAAAAGCGACGAATGCCGTCAACACCCACATTTCCATCTGAAACTGGAATGTGCCACAATGCCACAGGGGGCAACAATGAGCACTTCACACCTTTCGACTGGCCGTCTTCGACAGAAACTGCTCAAACCACGGAGGAGTGGTTGTGAAAGGGGGAGTGGCTGCATACGGCTGACACTTTGTTTCACGGCCAACTTAAACATGGCAAGGCGAGGTACGTCAAACCTGTAGGCTGTACATTAACCTCACCTTCAGTGGACACAAGTCTTTCTTCTTCTGAAAGATGAAAGATGAAACGACAAATGGTAAGTCCTGCTTTATCACCATTACACTGGGTTGCACTCTTTAGTGACGCAATTCTTGTTGGGCGTAAGTGCTCCGTCTTGGAGTGGCCTTGATGGCGTAAAAAGACATTTGCAGGGAACATGGTTTTGTGTAAAAGTTGATTTTGAAATCTAACAATTCAGCAATTCTTGTTGGGATATATATTTTCCTACATATAGGGGAGAATGAAAAGGATCTTGCACTACATGTACAAGGCTACATTAAAAGAACGTATCCAGACTACTTCAAAAAGGAGCACTTGTTTGGAATGCTATCACAGTAGTGCTTCTCTTTGGGGCAGCCTTGAGAGGATCTGGCACAAATCCCTTTTGTTGAGCGTACCTGGAAGTATGGTTTTGTGTTGCAGTAGTTCCGCTGAAACTACCTGAGGTCTCAAACCTCTCTCCTTTATGATGAAGACTATGCAAAATGACACGTTCAGGCCCCTTCAAAGTGAAGCACTTGCTTGGAATACCTGCATGTAAGTGCTTAGTTTTGGAGTAGCTTTGATGGGGTACAACAGATCCAACGCGAGGAAAAACTGGCATAGGTGCTCTCTTGTACAAATTTACATTGGACGACACGCGTCAGACTAACGTCAAGCAACTGGAGGCACGATCTGAAACTAAAAGACGGGAAGCCCCACTTGAATCGAACCTCGACTTTAGCACTGTTCTTGGTATGATATTAGAAAGTGCTACCAAGTGGAGGTATGATCTGGTGTTGTAATTCTTCAGTCACAATTATCGAAAGGCCTTCGAAGGTCTGAAACCTCTTGCTTCGTTAATGGAAAAGGCTGTTAAAAATGACACATTCAGGCCACTTCAAAATGGAGCACTTACTGAGACTACTTTTTGTAAGTGCTCAGTTTTGGAGTGGCTTTGATGGTGTGCAACAGGCAGCTTCACCTACAAAACCTAATAACAATGGTTTTCAGTAGTCTTTTTTTCTGCATTTTCTGAAATACTTGGCTTTTCCTGGATCTTTACTTGAAATCTAACGACTGGCAATGATTTTATTGTAAATTCATGAACCTAATTAGGAATGCTGAAAAGTGACGAATGCCGTCAACACCCACATTTCCATCTGAAACTGGAATGTGCCACAATGCCACAGGGGGCAACAATGAGCACTTCACACCTTTCGACTGGCCGTCTTCGACAGAAACTGCTCAAACCACGGAGGAGTGGTTGTGAAAGGGGGAGTGGCTGCATACGGCTGACACTTTGTTTCACGGCCAACTTAAACATGGCAAGGCGAGGTACGTCAAACCTGTAGGCTGTACATTAACCTCACCTTCAGTGGACACAAGTCTTTCTTCTTCTGAAAGATGAAAGATGAAACGACAAATGGTAAGTCCTGCTTTATCACCATTACACTGGGTTGCACTCTTTAGTGACGCAATTCTTGTTGGGCGTAAGTGCTCCGTCTTGGAGTGGCCTTGATGGCGTAAAAAGACATTTGCAGGGAACATGGTTTTGTGTAAAAGTTGATTTTGAAATCTAACAATTCAGCAATTCTTGTTGGGATATATATTTTCCTACATATAGGGGAGAATGAAAAGGATCTTGCACTACATGTACAAGGCTACATTAAAAGAACTTATCCAGACTACTTCAAAAAGGAGCACTTGTTTGGAATGCTATCACAGTAGTGCTTCTCTTTGGGGCAGCCTTGAGAGGATCTGGCACAAATCCCTTTTGTTGAGCGTACCTGGAAGTATGGTTTTGTGTTGCAGTAGTTCCGCTGAAACTACCTGAGGTCTCAAACCTCTCTCCTTTATGATGAAGACTATGCAAAATGACACTATTAGGCCCCTTCAAAGTGAAGCACTTGCTTGGAATACCTGCATGTAAGTGCTTAGTTTTGGAGTAGCTTTGATGGGGTACAACAGATCCAACGCGAGGAAAAACTGGCATAGGTGCTCTCTTGTACAAATTTACATTGGACGGCACGCGTCAGACTAACGTCAAGCAACTGGAGGCACGATCTGAAACTAAAAGACGGGAAGCCCCACTTGAATCGAACCTCGACTTTAGCACTGTTCTTGGTATGATATTAGAAAGTGCTACCAAGTGGAGGTATGATCTGGTGTTGTAATTCTTCAGTCACAATTATCGAAAGGCCTTCGAAGGTCTGAAACCTCTTGCTTCGTTAATGGAAAAGGCTGTTAAAAATGACACATTCAGGCCACTTCAAAATGGAGCACTTACTGAGACTACTTTTTGTAAGTGCTCAGTTTTGGAGTGGCTTTGATGGTGTGCAACAGGCAGCTTCACCTACAAAACCTAATAACAATGGTTTTCAGTAGTCTTTTTTTCTGCATTTTCTGAAATACTTGGCTTTTCCTGGATCTTTACTTGAAATCTAACGACTGGCAATGATTTTATTGTAAATTCATGAACCTAATTAGGAATGCTGAAAAGTGACGAATGCCGTCAACACCCACATTTCCATCTGAAACTGGAATGTGCCACAATGCCACAGGGGGCAACAATGAGCACTTCATTTCGACTGGCCGTCTTCGACAGAAACTGCTCAAACCACGGAGGAGTGGTTGTGAAAGGGGGAGTGGCTGCATACGGCTGACACTTTGTTTCACGGCCAACTTAAACATGGCAAGGCGAGGTACGTCAAACCTGTAGGCTGTACATTAACCTCACCTTCAGTGGACACAAGTCTTTCTTCTTCTGAAAGATGAAAGATGAAACGACAAATGGTAAGTCCTGCTTTATCACCATTACACTGGGTTGCACTCTTTAGTGACGCAATTCTTGTTGGGCGTAAGTGCTCCGTCTTGGAGTGGCCTTGATGGCGTAAAAAGACATTTGCAGGGAACATGGTTTTGTGTAAAAGTTGATTTTGAAATCTAACAATTCAGCAATTCTTGTTGGGATATATATTTTCCTAAATATAGGGGAGAATGAAAAGGATCTTGCACTACATGTACAAGGCTACATTAAAAGAACGTATCCAGACTACTTCAAAAAGGAGCACTTGTTTGGAATGCTATCACAGTAGTGCTTCTCTTTGGGGCAGCCTTGAGAGGATCTGGCACAAATCCCTTTTGTTGAGCGTACCTGGAAGTATGGTTTTGTGTTGCAGTAGTTCCGCTGAAACTACCTGAGGTCTCAAACCTCTCTCCTTTATGATGAAGACTATGCAAAATGACACGTTCAGGCCCCTTCAAAGTGAAGCACTTGCTTGGAATACCTGCATGTAAGTGCTTAGTTTTGGAGTAGCTTTGATGGGGTACAACAGATCCAACGCGAGGAAAAACTGGCATAGGTGCTCTCTTGTACAAATTTACATTGGACGGCACGCGTCAGACTAACGTCAAGCAACTGGAGGCACGATCTGAAACTAAAAGACGGGAAGCCCCACTTGAATCGAACCTCGACTTTAGCACTGTTCTTGGTATGATATTAGAAAGTGCTACCAAGTGGAGGTATGATCTGGTGTTGTAATTCTTCAGTCACAATTATCGAAAGGCCTTCGAAGGTCTGAAACCTCTTGCTTCGTTAATGGAAAAGGCTGTTAAAAATGACACATTCAGGCCACTTCAAAATGGAGCACTTACTGAGACTACTTTTTGTAAGTGCTCAGTTTTGGAGTGGCTTTGATGGTGTGCAACAGGCAGCTTCACCTACAAAACCTAATAACAATGGTTTTCAGTAGTCTTTTTTTCTGCATTTTCTGAAATACTTGGCTTTTCCTGGATCTTTACTTGAAATCTAACGACTGGCAATGATTTTATTGTAAATTCATGAACCTGAAAAGCGACGAATGCCGTCAACACCCACATTTCCATCTGAAACTGGAATGTGCCACAATGCCACAGGGGGCAACAATGAGCACTTCACACCTTTCGACTGGCCGTCTTCGACAGAAACTGCTCAAACCACGGAGGAGTGGTTGTGAAAGGTGGAGTGGCTGCATACGGCTGACACTTTGTTTCACGGCCAACTTAAACATGGCAAGGCGAGGTACGTCAAACCTGTAGGCTGTACATTAACCTCACCTTCAGTGGACACAAGTCTTTCTTCTTCTGAAAGATGAAAGATGAAACGACAAATGGTAAGTCCTGCTTTATCACCATTACACTGGGTTGCACTCTTTAGTGACGCAATTCTTGTTGGGCGTAAGTGCTCCGTCTTGGAGTGGCCTTGATGGCGTAAAAAGACATTTGCAGGGAACATGGTTTTGTGTAAAAGTTGATTTTGAAATCTAACAATTCAGCAATTCTTGTTGGGATATATATTTTCCTAAATATAGGGGAGAATGAAAAGGATCTTGCACTACATGTACAAGGCTACATTAAAAGAACGTATCCAGACTACTTCAAAAAGGAGCACTTGTTTGGAATGCTATCACAGTAGTGCTTCTCTTTGGGGCAGCCTTGAGAGGATCTGGCACAAATCCCTTTTGTTGAGCGTACCTGGAAGTATGGTTTTGTGTTGCAGTAGTTCCGCTGAAACTACCTGAGGTCTCAAACCTCTCTCCTTTATGATGAAGACTATGCAAAATGACACGTTCAGGCCCCTTCAAAGTGAAGCACTTGCTTGGAATACCTGCATGTAAGTGCTTAGTTTTGGAGTAGCTTTGATGGGGTACAACAGATCCAACGCGAGGAAAAACTGGCATAGGTGCTCTCTTGTACAAATTTACATTGGACGGCACGCGTCAGACTAACGTCAAGCAACTGGAGGCACGATCTGAAACTAAAAGACGGGAAGCCCCACTTGAATCGAACCTCGACTTTAGCACTGTTCTTGGTATGATATTAGAAAGTGCTACCAAGTGGAGGTATGATCTGGTGTTGTAATTCTTCAGTCACAATTATCGAAAGGCCTTCGAAGGTCTGAAACCTCTTGCTTCGTTAATGGAAAAGGCTGTTAAAAATGACACATTCAGGCCACTTCAAAATGGAGCACTTACTGAGACTACTTTTTGTAAGTGCTCAGTTTTGGAGTGGCTTTGATGGTGTGCAACAGGCAGCTTCACCTACAAAACCTAATAACAATGGTTTTCAGTAGTCTTTTTTTCTGCATTTTCTGAAATACTTGGCTTTTCCTGGATCTTTACTTGAAATCTAACGACTGGCAATGATTTTATTGTAAATTCATGAACCTGAAAAGCGACGAATGCCGTCAACACCCACATTTCCATCTGAAACTGGAATGTGCCACAATGCCACAGGGGGCAACAATGAGCACTTCACACCTTTCGACTGGCCGTCTTCGACAGAAACTGCTCAAACTACGGAGGAGTGGTTGTGAAAGGGGGAGTGGCTGCATACGGCTGACACTTTGTTTCACGGCCAACTTAAACATGGCAAGGCGAGGTACGTCAAACCTGTAGGCTGTACATTAACCTCACCTTCAGTGGACACAAGTCTTTCTTCTTCTGAAAGATGAAAGATGAAACGACAAATGGTAAGTCCTGCTTTATCACCATTACACTGGGTTGCACTCTTTAGTGACGCAATTCTTGTTGGGCGTAAGTGCTCCGTCTTGGAGTGGCCTTGATGGCGTAAAAAGACATTTGCAGGGAACATGGTTTTGTGTAAAAGTTGATTTTGAAATCTAACAATTCAGCAATTCTTGTTGGGATATATATTTTCCTAAATATAGGGGAGAATGAAAAGGATCTTGCACTACATGTACAAGGCTACATTAAAAGAACTTATCCAGACTACTTCAAAAAGGAGCACTTGTTTGGAATGCTATCACAGTAGTGCTTCTCTTTGGGGCAGCCTTGAGAGGATCTGGCACAAATCCCTTTTGTTGAGCGTACCTGGAAGTGTGGTTTTGTGTTGCAGTAGTTCCGCTGAAACTACCTGAGGTCTCAAACCTCTCTCCTTTATGATGAAGACTATGCAAAATGACACGTTCAGGCCCCTTCAAAGTGAAGCACTTGCTTGGAATACCTGCATGTAAGTGCTTAGTTTTGGAGTAGCTTTGATGGGGTACAACAGATCCAACGCGAGGAAAAACTGGCATAGGTGCTCTCTTGTACAAATTTACATTGGACGGCACGCGTCAGACTAACGTCAAGCAACTGGAGGCACGATCTGAAACTAAAAGACGGGAAGCCCCACTTGAATCGAACCTCGACTTTAGCACTGTTCTTGGTATGATATTAGAAAGTGCTACCAAGTGGAGGTATGATCTGGTGTTGTAATTCTTCAGTCACAATTATCGAAAGGCCTTCGAAGGTCTGAAACCTCTTGCTTCGTTAATGGAAAAGGCTGTTAAAAATGACACATTCAGGCCACTTCAAAATGGAGCACTTACTGAGACTACTTTTTGTAAGTGCTCAGTTTTGGAGTGGCTTTGATGGTGTGCAACAGGCAGCTTCACCTACAAAACCTAATAACAATGGTTTTCAGTAGTCTTTTTTTCTGCATTTTCTGAAATACTTGGCTTTTCCTGGATCTTTACTTGAAATCTAACGACTGGCAATGATTTTATTGTAAATTCATGAACCTGAAAAGCGACGAATGCCGTCAACACCCACATTTCCATCTGAAACTGGAATGTGCCACAATGCCACAGGGGGCAACAATGAGCACTTCACACCTTTCGACTGGCCGTCTTCGACAGAAACTGCTCAAACCACGGAGGAGTGGTTGTGAAAGGTGGAGTGGCTGCATACGGCTGACACTTTGTTTCACGGCCAACTTAAACATGGCAAGGCGAGGTACGTCAAACCTGTAGGCTGTACATTAACCTCACCTTCAGTGGACACAAGTCTTTCTTCTTCTGAAAGATGAAAGATGAAACGACAAATGGTAAGTCCTGCTTTATCACCATTACACTGGGTTGCACTCTTTAGTGACGCAATTCTTGTTGGGCGTAAGTGCTCCGTCTTGGAGTGGCCTTGATGGCGTAAAAAGACATTTGCAGGGAACATGGTTTTGTGTAAAAGTTGATTTTGAAATCTAACAATTCAGCAATTCTTGTTGGGATATATATTTTCCTAAATATAGGGGAGAATGAAAAGGATCTTGCACTACATGTACAAGGCTACATTAAAAGAACGTATCCAGACTACTTCAAAAAGGAGCACTTGTTTGGAATGCTATCACAGTAGTGCTTCTCTTTGGGGCAGCCTTGAGAGGATCTGGCACAAATCCCTTTTGTTGAGCGTACCTGGAAGTATGGTTTTGTGTTGCAGTAGTTCCGCTGAAACTACCTGAGGTCTCAAACCTCTCTCCTTTATGATGAAGACTATGCAAAATGACACGTTCAGGCCCCTTCAAAGTGAAGCACTTGCTTGGAATACCTGCATGTAAGTGCTTAGTTTTGGAGTAGCTTTGATGGGGTACAACAGATCCAACGTGAGGAAAAACTGGCATAGGTGCTCTCTTGTACAAATTTACATTGGACGGCACGCGTCAGACTAACGTCAAGCAACTGGAGGCACGATCTGAAACTAAAAGACGGGAAGCCCCACTTGAATCGAACCTCGACTTTAGCACTGTTCTTGGTATGATATTAGAAAGTGCTACCAAGTGGAGGTATGATCTGGTGTTGTAATTCTTCAGTCACAATTATCGAAAGGCCTTCGAAGGTCTGAAACCTCTTGCTTCGTTAATGGAAAAGGCTGTTAAAAATGACACATTCAGGCCACTTCAAAATGGAGCACTTACTGAGACTACTTTTTGTAAGTGCTCAGTTTTGGAGTGGCTTTGATGGTGTGCAACAGGCAGCTTCACCTACAAAACCTAATAACAATGGTTTTCAGTAGTCTTTTTTTCTGCATTTTCTGAAATACTTGGCTTTTCCTGGATCTTTACTTGAAATCTAACGACTGGCAATGATTTTATTGTAAATTCATGAACCTAATTAGGAATGCTGAAAAGTGACGAATGCCGTCAACACCCACATTTCCATCTGAAACTGGAATGTGCCACAATGCCACAGGGGGCAACAATGAGCACTTCACACCTTTCGACTGGCCGTCTTCGACAGAAACTGCTCAAACCACGGAGGAGTGGTTGTGAAAGGGGGAGTGGCTGCATACGGCTGACACTTTGTTTCACGGCCAACTTAAACATGGCAAGGCGAGGTACGTCAAACCTGTAGGCTGTACATTAACCTCACCTTCAGTGGACACAAGTCTTTCTTCTTCTGAAAGATGAAAGATGAAACGACAAATGGTAAGTCCTGCTTTATCACCATTACACTGGGTTGCACTCTTTAGTGACGCAATTCTTGTTGGGCGTAAGTGCTCCGTCTTGGAGTGGCCTTGATGGCGTAAAAAGACATTTGCAGGGAACATGGTTTTGTGTAAAAGTTGATTTTGAAATCTAACAATTCAGCAATTCTTGTTGGGATATATATTTTCCTAAATATAGGGGAGAATGAAAAGGATCTTGCACTACATGTACAAGGCTACATTAAAAGAACGTATCCAGACTACTTCAAAAAGGAGCACTTGTTTGGAATGCTATCACAGTAGTGCTTCTCTTTGGGGCAGCCTTGAGAGGATCTGGCACAAATCCCTTTTGTTGAGCGTACCTGGAAGTATGGTTTTGTGTTGCAGTAGTTCCGCTGAAACTACCTGAGGTCTCAAACCTCTCTCCTTTATGATGAAGACTATGCAAAATGACACGTTCAGGCCCCTTCAAAGTGAAGCACTTGCTTGGAATACCTGCATGTAAGTGCTTAGTTTTGGAGTAGCTTTGATGGGGTACAACAGATCCAACGCGAGGAAAAACTGGCATAGGTGCTCTCTTGTACAAATTTACATTGGACGGCACGCGTCAGACTAACGTCAAGCAACTGGAGGCACGATCTGAAACTAAAAGACGGGAAGCCCCACTTGAATCGAACCTCGACTTTAGCACTGTTCTTGGTATGATATTAGAAAGTGCTACCAAGTGGAGGTATGATCTGGTGTTGTAATTCTTCAGTCACAATTATCGAAAGGCCTTCGAAGGTCTGAAACCTCTTGCTTCGTTAATGGAAAAGGCTGTTAAAAATGACACATTCAGGCCACTTCAAAATGGAGCACTTACTGAGACTACTTTTTGTAAGTGCTCAGTTTTGGAGTGGCTTTGATGGTGTGCAACAGGCAGCTTCACCTACAAAACCTAATAACAATGGTTTTCAGTAGTCTTTTTTTCTGCATTTTCTGAAATACTTGGCTTTTCCTGGATCTTTACTTGAAATCTAACGACTGGCAATGATTTTATTGTAAATTCATGAACCTGAAAAGCGACGAATGCCGTCAACACCCACATTTCCATCTGAAACTGGAATGTGCCACAATGCCACAGGGGGCAACAATGAGCACTTCACACCTTTCGACTGGCCGTCTTCGACAGAAACTGCTCAAACCACGGAGGAGTGGTTGTGAAAGGTGGAGTGGCTGCATACGGCTGACACTTTGTTTCACGGCCAACTTAAACATGGCAAGGCGAGGTACGTCAAACCTGTAGGCTGTACATTAACCTCACCTTCAGTGGACACAAGTCTTTCTTCTTCTGAAAGATGAAAGATGAAACGACAAATGGTAAGTCCTGCTTTATCACCATTACACTGGGTTGCACTCTTTAGTGACGCAATTCTTGTTGGGCGTAAGTGCTCCGTCTTGGAGTGGCCTTGATGGCGTAAAAAGACATTTGCAGGGAACATGGTTTTGTGTAAAAGTTGATTTTGAAATCTAACAATTCAGCAATTCTTGTTGGGATATATATTTTCCTAAATATAGGGGAGAATGAAAAGGATCTTGCACTACATGTACAAGGCTACATTAAAAGAACGTATCCAGACTACTTCAAAAAGGAGCACTTGTTTGGAATGCTATCACAGTAGTGCTTCTCTTTGGGGCAGCCTTGAGAGGATCTGGCACAAATCCCTTTTGTTGAGCGTACCTGGAAGTATGGTTTTGTGTTGCAGTAGTTCCGCTGAAACTACCTGAGGTCTCAAACCTCTCTCCTTTATGATGAAGACTATGCAAAATGACACGTTCAGGCCCCTTCAAAGTGAAGCACTTGCTTGGAATACCTGCATGTAAGTGCTTAGTTTTGGAGTAGCTTTGATGGGGTACAACAGATCCAACGCGAGGAAAAACTGGCATAGGTGCTCTCTTGTACAAATTTACATTGGACGGCACGCGTCAGACTAACGTCAAGCAACTGGAGGCACGATCTGAAACTAAAAGACGGGAAGCCCCACTTGAATCGAACCTCGACTTTAGCACTGTTCTTGGTATGATATTAGAAAGTGCTACCAAGTGGAGGTATGATCTGGTGTTGTAATTCTTCAGTCACAATTATCGAAAGGCCTTCGAAGGTCTGAAACCTCTTGCTTCGTTAATGGAAAAGGCTGTTAAAAATGACACATTCAGGCCACTTCAAAATGGAGCACTTACTGAGACTACTTTTTGTAAGTGCTCAGTTTTGGAGTGGCTTTGATGGTGTGCAACAGGCAGCTTCACCTACAAAACCTAATAACAATGGTTTTCAGTAGTCTTTTTTTCTGCATTTTCTGAAATACTTGGCTTTTCCTGGATCTTTACTTGAAATCTAACGACTGGCAATGATTTTATTGTAAATTCATGAACCTGAAAAGCGACGAATGCCGTCAACACCCACATTTCCATCTGAAACTGGAATGTGCCACAATGCCACAGGGGGCAACAATGAGCACTTCACACCTTTCGACTGGCCGTCTTCGACAGAAACTGCTCAAACTACGGAGGAGTGGTTGTGAAAGGGGGAGTGGCTGCATACGGCTGACACTTTGTTTCACGGCCAACTTAAACATGGCAAGGCGAGGTACGTCAAACCTGTAGGCTGTACATTAACCTCACCTTCAGTGGACACAAGTCTTTCTTCTTCTGAAAGATGAAAGATGAAACGACAAATGGTAAGTCCTGCTTTATCACCATTACACTGGGTTGCACTCTTTAGTGACGCAATTCTTGTTGGGCGTAAGTGCTCCGTCTTGGAGTGGCCTTGATGGCGTAAAAAGACATTTGCAGGGAACATGGTTTTGTGTAAAAGTTGATTTTGAAATCTAACAATTCAGCAATTCTTGTTGGGATATATATTTTCCTAAATATAGGGGAGAATGAAAAGGATCTTGCACTACATGTACAAGGCTACATTAAAAGAACTTATCCAGACTACTTCAAAAAGGAGCACTTGTTTGGAATGCTATCACAGTAGTGCTTCTCTTTGGGGCAGCCTTGAGAGGATCTGGCACAAATCCCTTTTGTTGAGCGTACCTGGAAGTGTGGTTTTGTGTTGCAGTAGTTCCGCTGAAACTACCTGAGGTCTCAAACCTCTCTCCTTTATGATGAAGACTATGCAAAATGACACGTTCAGGCCCCTTCAAAGTGAAGCACTTGCTTGGAATACCTGCATGTAAGTGCTTAGTTTTGGAGTAGCTTTGATGGGGTACAACAGATCCAACGCGAGGAAAAACTGGCATAGGTGCTCTCTTGTACAAATTTACATTGGACGGCACGCGTCAGACTAACGTCAAGCAACTGGAGGCACGATCTGAAACTAAAAGACGGGAAGCCCCACTTGAATCGAACCTCGACTTTAGCACTGTTCTTGGTATGATATTAGAAAGTGCTACCAAGTGGAGGTATGATCTGGTGTTGTAATTCTTCAGTCACAATTATCGAAAGGCCTTCGAAGGTCTGAAACCTCTTGCTTCGTTAATGGAAAAGGCTGTTAAAAATGACACATTCAGGCCACTTCAAAATGGAGCACTTACTGAGACTACTTTTTGTAAGTGCTCAGTTTTGGAGTGGCTTTGATGGTGTGCAACAGGCAGCTTCACCTACAAAACCTAATAACAATGGTTTTCAGTAGTCTTTTTTTCTGCATTTTCTGAAATACTTGGCTTTTCCTGGATCTTTACTTGAAATCTAACGACTGGCAATGATTTTATTGTAAATTCATGAACCTGAAAAGCGACGAATGCCGTCAACACCCACATTTCCATCTGAAACTGGAATGTGCCACAATGCCACAGGGGGCAACAATGAGCACTTCACACCTTTCGACTGGCCGTCTTCGACAGAAACTGCTCAAACCACGGAGGAGTGGTTGTGAAAGGTGGAGTGGCTGCATACGGCTGACACTTTGTTTCACGGCCAACTTAAACATGGCAAGGCGAGGTACGTCAAACCTGTAGGCTGTACATTAACCTCACCTTCAGTGGACACAAGTCTTTCTTCTTCTGAAAGATGAAAGATGAAACGACAAATGGTAAGTCCTGCTTTATCACCATTACACTGGGTTGCACTCTTTAGTGACGCAATTCTTGTTGGGCGTAAGTGCTCCGTCTTGGAGTGGCCTTGATGGCGTAAAAAGACATTTGCAGGGAACATGGTTTTGTGTAAAAGTTGATTTTGAAATCTAACAATTCAGCAATTCTTGTTGGGATATATATTTTCCTAAATATAGGGGAGAATGAAAAGGATCTTGCACTACATGTACAAGGCTACATTAAAAGAACGTATCCAGACTACTTCAAAAAGGAGCACTTGTTTGGAATGCTATCACAGTAGTGCTTCTCTTTGGGGCAGCCTTGAGAGGATCTGGCACAAATCCCTTTTGTTGAGCGTACCTGGAAGTATGGTTTTGTGTTGCAGTAGTTCCGCTGAAACTACCTGAGGTCTCAAACCTCTCTCCTTTATGATGAAGACTATGCAAAATGACACGTTCAGGCCCCTTCAAAGTGAAGCACTTGCTTGGAATACCTGCATGTAAGTGCTTAGTTTTGGAGTAGCTTTGATGGGGTACAACAGATCCAACGTGAGGAAAAACTGGCATAGGTGCTCTCTTGTACAAATTTACATTGGACGGCACGCGTCAGACTAACGTCAAGCAACTGGAGGCACGATCTGAAACTAAAAGACGGGAAGCCCCACTTGAATCGAACCTCGACTTTAGCACTGTTCTTGGTATGATATTAGAAAGTGCTACCAAGTGGAGGTATGATCTGGTGTTGTAATTCTTCAGTCACAATTATCGAAAGGCCTTCGAAGGTCTGAAACCTCTTGCTTCGTTAATGGAAAAGGCTGTTAAAAATGACACATTCAGGCCACTTCAAAATGGAGCACTTACTGAGACTACTTTTTGTAAGTGCTCAGTTTTGGAGTGGCTTTGATGGTGTGCAACAGGCAGCTTCACCTACAAAACCTAATAACAATGGTTTTCAGTAGTCTTTTTTTCTGCATTTTCTGAAATACTTGGCTTTTCCTGGATCTTTACTTGAAATCTAACGACTGGCAATGATTTTATTGTAAATTCATGAACCTAATTAGGAATGCTGAAAAGTGACGAATGCCGTCAACACCCACATTTCCATCTGAAACTGGAATGTGCCACAATGCCACAGGGGGCAACAATGAGCACTTCACACCTTTCGACTGGCCGTCTTCGACAGAAACTGCTCAAACCACGGAGGAGTGGTTGTGAAAGGGGGAGTGGCTGCATACGGCTGACACTTTGTTTCACGGCCAACTTAAACATGGCAAGGCGAGGTACGTCAAACCTGTAGGCTGTACATTAACCTCACCTTCAGTGGACACAAGTCTTTCTTCTTCTGAAAGATGAAAGATGAAACGACAAATGGTAAGTCCTGCTTTATCACCATTACACTGGGTTGCACTCTTTAGTGACGCAATTCTTGTTGGGCGTAAGTGCTCCGTCTTGGAGTGGCCTTGATGGCGTAAAAAGACATTTGCAGGGAACATGGTTTTGTGTAAAAGTTGATTTTGAAATCTAACAATTCAGCAATTCTTGTTGGGATATATATTTTCCTACATATAGGGGAGAATGAAAAGGATCTTGCACTACATGTACAAGGCTACATTAAAAGAACGTATCCAGACTACTTCAAAAAGGAGCACTTGTTTGGAATCCTATCACAGTAGTGCTTCTCTTTGGGGCAGCCTTGAGAGGATCTGGCACAAATCCCTTTTGTTGAGCGTACCTGGAAGTATGGTTTTGTGTTGCAGTAGTTCCGCTGAAACTACCTGAGGTCTCAAACCTCTCTCCTTTATGATGAAGACTATGCAAAATGACACGTTCAGGCCCCTTCAAAGTGAAGCACTTGCTTGGAATACCTGCATGTAAGTGCTTAGTTTTGGAGTAGCTTTGATGGGGTACAACAGATCCAACGCGAGGAAAAACTGGCATAGGTGCTCTCTTGTACAAATTTACATTGGACGGCACGCGTCAGACTAACGTCAAGCAACTGGAGGCACGATCTGAAACTAAAAGACGGGAAGCCCCACTTGAATCGAACCTCGACTTTAGCACTGTTCTTGGTATTGTAGTGATTCATAGCCGTTCAGGGACGCCAAATATCATAGTGGCTCTCTGAAGGCACCAGTTCTGTAGGGTTTGGGCATTTACTGAGACAATTATTAATTGTAGCAGTAAATCACAAAGTTGATTCTTTTGGTGGCTTTAGAATCCAACCATGCGATATAACTCAAACAACGCACACCCACAGGTACTAATACACGAGGATACATTTATTAATACATAGAATATGCATATAAACCTAACAGATCTTATCGAGAGGGTTATCAGAATACAAAAGGTATATTCGGTCAGTTACAAAGAGTTACACATCAAGAGGACATACGTTCAGTATATCATTCATTAAGACCGTTTCGTAAAGTGAACTTGGTTACAACTTCTACATTAGATACTCAAACAAGTACATAACTCTTAGGAATTAAATTGATATCAACTGGTTGGGATAACAATTGAATTCTCGAGCTGTAATGCATTGAAGTTGAATACTCATCCAATCTCTGGGGATTCAGATCTCCTGCGGGCACAAAGAAACAGTTGCAGGCTGTTGCTGTCCAATCCGCGCTCTCTGGCTCGGTGCCAGGCTGTGATGTGCGGCTTGCGACGGTGCGCTGCTGATGCTCACTGTTGGCTTTAACTAGCAAAGTTTGTGCACAGGAGAAAAGATGACTGTGGGTCCCAGCAAGTCAGGAAGAGGACCGGTTCGTTTATGATGAAGAGCTAGTTCTGAATAGTGATTCAGCTGTCCACAGTTCCGACCTGTTCACGAGGCCTGCTGCTGGTTACTCTCTGGCAACCTCCACTCTAGACTCTTAGAACAAAGGAAAGTTCTGGCACTCGGACACACTGGCCGTTCCGTGGTTGTCCGGGCTGAGTCTCAGGATGGTCAGGAGGCGCGCTGCGAGAATGTCCTGCCCTTGGGAGCCTTCTGCTCCTGGGCCGTCCTGCCCTGGAATTCTCCTTTGAATTCCCTTTAGAATTGTTGGATCTGAATCTGAATCTTGTTGAATCTCAATCTGAATCTCTCAGGCTCTCTGTGTTGCCTGTTTTTACCTGGAGGAACTTCAGCTCATTGATTGGCTGAAAGTTCCATGGGCATCAGAGTCCCACGTGGGTTACTCGGCCCTACCAGTCCCTGATTGGTTGATCAAGGTGAGATATGAGTCACTTAGTCCTGACACTTAGGAATGCAATCCAGATGTCCAACTCGCACTCCCTAGACAGATAGGCACCAATGGATGACCATTGATCATGATAGCCAGGCTTAGCTAAGTGCATCCCCCTGTGGGAGCTGTCCTTATCAAAAGAAAACATCTTAAATCAGCTTGCATGAATTCTTTCTCTGTGGCTGCACCACAGAGATGAACAGAGAAATTAGGCCTAATTTGGGAAAGCTCAGAAACACTTAATTCTGCCTTATTAATAAGCCTCACCGCTACATATCCCCCCTTTTTGAAGGCCACGAGGTACCGAGGCATTGTTGCCTTCAAAACAAAACAGAGTTAAGTGATGTCCCTTGCCATTAGAACATTAATCTTAAATGTCTACATTACTCCTCGAGAATTCATACCGGAACCAGCATTGGATACAAACAGGATGAATAACATCTGGAGTATGTATAAACACGGTAGGAGACATTATCTAAGTCTAGGAATTACACATCAGGAAGTTCACTGTCAATATCTGATACCTCTGTGGTAGATATTTGGGGAGAAGTCACTTCCTTTCTTTTGACATGCTACCTTTGACTCATTCATGCTACCCAGAGTACATTTTGATGCAAGAGTACAGCATTCAGAGTACACTGTCAGTCATGATCCGGCTACTCGGCAGTAGTGTTACAATAACAACGGTTCCTGTTCCCAGCCCTCCGATAAACCACAACACCTGTGTTGGGTATCTGCTAGGGTGGTTTGGAGGTTTGTTCCATTAAAGCAAACTAACTACCTGTACCTCTTCAGGGCTTACTGTTTCTTGGATTTCTATCCAATTCAATAGTGTGGCACCTGAAGGCATCCAAGACCTCAAGTTTGGTCTTATATCGTCTGGTTCCAGACCGTACAGTGTTAAGTTACCATGCTGTACTATGGCCTCCTCGGGAACTTGCAGGAAAACTGTTTGATTAGGTAGCTGCATTGCGGTAGCTGTATCATGCCTGTCACAAGTCATAGTGTCAGTTAAATGTGGTGTACTGACCAGCCATTTACTTCCCACCTGCTCTTCATGGAGTTCATTAACCTCCCTCTGCCCGTTAGTAGCTTTACACCCTTCATTGGTGAATCGTTTAGACACAGCCAATGGATAGCTTTGGTAGCCATACCCATCTCAAGACTTGGAACCGAATTCAATCTTGGATTGCCTTCTGGGTGAGCTATGAGCGATGGGGTTAATGTCACATACTCCTCTACTGAGAAGAGTGGAATCAAGTGGGTTGGGAATTGTGCCATGGCTAGACTGGCCAAAGTGGCACTAAACTCCCTTAACAGGTCTTGTGTCAACATTCTGGCCTGTTGCACACAAGCATAAACCCACTGTATAACACCAACAATCATGTCCACTGTTTGGGGAATAAGGTTTAACCCTGTTGCATAGGAAGTTGCCTGTAGGGTTTTCCCTAAGCTTTCCAACTTTTGCTGCTGTCGATACAGTCTGTCACTACCCTCTGGCCTCTCTGACACCTGCCTTCTTGGGGCAGTCAGGGTGAGAGTGCCAGTAGCACACAAACCTACCAGAAAAAGCAAACGTGCAACAGTGGCGGCAGCAATCAGTCCTCCCAAAAGTCTTTTCGGGTGGCTGATCCCAGTCATCTCCTTCTGAGTGACTGTTGCCTTTCTAAGCTGGTGCAGCGTGTACATGGTGTCTTTCTCAGTATGCCATGTGGCATCTTGGGCACCAACATCCTGGAAATCTGGGGAGATCTGACGCAGCTGCTGATGCTGCTCCTCCTTTTCCAGGGCATTTGCTTTTTCGATTTGTTCATGCCTGTGCTCTAGGAACCCTGCAGGGGGCGGTGCAGCGGTGGAGCATGCCTGACCCTCGGCTGAGTGGTCATCTGGAGCACCTGAGTGATCTGGGATTGTTATCCCATTCTCACTGTTCAGGTCCACCCTGCACACTTCCTGATTGAGGAATCCTTCTATCGGCATGTTTACAATCGTTCTCTGGGGGTAGGTGTAGGACACCTGCTCGCTCCCCCCTTCCCTCGCTAGGGGTTCAGGGAGCTGCCCCAGCAGTGGGATAGCTAGTTCACTGTCTTTGAACTCACTATCACTCACCAGGCCCATGTCAGTGCAGGCGGGGATTCTGACACCTCTCTTTGCGATGTCCTGCACTGGCAGGCGGGTGACTTTACCATCCAGCTCCAGTCTGGCTGAACCACTGTTGGTCAGACTCAGACTGACAGACTGAGCTGGTGGCTGTAAGAAAACCGGCTCGGCTTTCATTCCCTGTCCCTTCTGGGGGACTGGGTGTGTTGGAAACCCTGCCGTTGAGGCAGGAACAATCAGGTCAGTCTCACTCACCTGGTAGTCGTGAGAAATAATGTTACCTGACTGCAGGTTCCCTGGGTCAAAGCAGAGGGAATCAGCACCTGGGATCAGGTGTGTCCACAGCGCAGTAGTCTCAGCGTCCAGCTGGACCTCCTGTCTAACCTGTGAATGTTGCACCAGGGGCACCTGGCGGTGGCCCTGCGACAGCTGCTCAAGCAGATCCTCACTAATAGAGGACCTCTCAGGGCTAAGGGTGAGGGCTACATCACCAACCTGCTCTCCTGCCATCTGGATCCCTTCCACCACTGCAGGGTGGTGGTCCTGACCCCTCTTGGGTGCCAGGGTGCACAGGGAAAGCTCCTTTTCATCACCAGGTGGGGAGATCTGCTCCTCTTTAGGGATGTAAAAGGTGTGTGCTTTACCTGGTGGATCAGGCGGCTGCTTGGAGCACCGCTCCTGTGGCAGGGAGGCTGTTGAGACCTCGGCCGGGACACGACTTCCCTGTATATTCGGGGAACAAGAAAATATTTTTATTTCTTGTCCAGAGGGAACAGAAGGAATCTCCGCATGGGCTTCTGTGTTCGGTGAGCACTGTGTGAGCACAGTCTGCCTCTTGGCCCCCCTTTCCTTCTGTACAGAAGACTTAGGAGCCTTGACCTGTTTCCACACTTTGCCTTTCTGGTGATCCACCAAAGGTTCCTCTCTGAGTCGCATGCCCTTTTCTTTTTCTACCCGTTTGAGCTTGCCGTGTGACATCAAACACCTTTCAACCTCAGTGTCAATCAGTGTCTCACTGGGTAAGACATCTCCCATGGCAGCCTTGAGGTAAAAGCTTCCTGCTTTTCCTCTCTGTTTTACTGCCTGCTCTGTGACTTCAGGGGTGGAGTCAGCACTTGCTTGGGAGTGGCTGACCTTATCCAGGCAGGAACTCTTCCGCTCAATCAGATAGACTGAGGGAGGGAGAGGGGGCGGGTCTCCGCCTCCTCCAGTGGAGAGTATCAGCTCATTCACGCTTCCGGCAGCCTTGGGGAGCGGTTGTCCCTGTCCTAATAAAGCTTGTTCCAGCCTGGCCAGGCGGGCGGCTACTGAATCCTTTTGTTCAGCCTTTTCTAGCCCTTTCCCTCCCCCGGTGTTCTCATGGCACTTAGGACGCTGGGTGCGGTCCTGTGTGAGTGCTTTGGAACGGGGCTTAGCCAGCTCAGGAGCCTGTGCTCCTTCGAGCAGGGGGGAATTAACCCTGCTGGCTCTGACGGCGAACGCAGTCGCTTTAGCAACTTTTTGCTCAGAGCGACTTTGGACATCATACTCCCAGGCTTTCTGCACGAATCTCTTAATATCAGTCATTTTCATGGTCTGTGCATCTGTATGCATTAAGATCATCTTTCTGACTGACGGGTGGAGATTCGCAATGAATAAACCCTTGAAATGTGTGTTCTCTTCGCAACCCTCATCATTTCGCCCTGCAAAATAAGTTCGTCTAAGTCTCTCGTAATATTCGCGAGGGGACTCTGCTCTCTCGTGCTTAATGTTAAGAGCGGCGGCTATCGCAGCAGTCGGGTCAATAAACGCACTGTATTCTTCGATAAGTGCTTGACATAGCTGCTCAAAGTCATTACAGACTTCTTTCATCTGCCTAGCCATCCACTCATGTACAGCTCTGCTGGTAGTTTTCCTGACCAGAAACACTTTCTCCTGTTCTGTGGCGTTTGGCAGGTACTGCAGGTTATACCTGAGGTCCTGAATATAACTCTCGATATTATTCTCTGACACTGCCGGGTCAAATCTCTCTATGTCCTTCGCTAGCTCTCTCAGAGAATGGAGATTTATCCTTCTAGCTTCTCCGCTGACGGAGATATGGAAGAGATCGTGGTCAGACCTGTCGCTGCTAGAGAGAGTGCTTAATAGCGACTCGAACTCAGACCTTTTAGCAACCATCGTTAAACTTAAAGAGTATTACTTTTAAGTACGAAATCACAGTTTTACCACAGAAAACCACAAGATCAAGTATGCAATCAACCCGGTAGATTGCAAAAGATCACAAAACAATCAAGCACTGCTTAAAGAGCAAGGGGAACTTTTTTCCTTTCGGCTTTCAGCACACTGTATTGTCGTGTATGAAACCCGCGGCGTTTTATATTGAATTATTCCGCTTGGTTGACTCATTTCAGTCTTGCCACGCCCACCCAGGGACGCCAAATAAATGTAGTGATTCATAGCCGTTCAGGGACGCCAAATATCATAGTGGCTCTCTGAAGGCACCAGTTCTGTAGGGTTTGGGCATTTACTGAGACAATTATTAATTGTAGCAGTAAATCACAAAGTTGATTCTTTTGGTGGCTTTAGAATCCAACCATGCGATATAACTCAAACAACGCACACCCACAGGTACTAATACACGAGGATACATTTATTAATACATAGAATATGCATATAAACCTAACAGATCTTATCGAGAGGGTTATCAGAATACAAAAGGTATATTCGGTCAGTTACAAAGAGTTACACATCAAGAGGACATACGTTCAGTATATCATTCATTAAGACCGTTTCGTAAAGTGAACTTGGTTACAACTTCTACATTAGATACTCAAACAAGTACATAACTCTTAGGAATTAAATTGATATCAACTGGTTGGGATAACAATTGAATTCTCGAGCTGTAATGCATTGAAGTTGAATACTCATCCAATCTCTGGGGATTCAGATCTCCTGCGGGCACAAAGAAACAGTTGCAGGCTGTTGCTGTCCAATCCGCGCTCTCTGGCTCGGTGCCAGGCTGTGATGTGCGGCTTGCGACGGTGCGCTGCTGATGCTCACTGTTGGCTTTAACTAGCAAAGTTTGTGCACAGGAGAAAAGATGACTGTGGGTCCCAGCAAGTCAGGAAGAGGACCGGTTCGTTTATGATGAAGAGCTAGTTCTGAATAGTGATTCAGCTGTCCACAGTTCCGACCTGTTCACGAGGCCTGCTGCTGGTTACTCTCTGGCAACCTCCACTCTAGACTCTTAGAACAAAGGAAAGTTCTGGCACTCGGACACACTGGCCGTTCCGTGGTTGTCCGGGCTGAGTCTCAGGATGGTCAGGAGGCGCGCTGCGAGAATGTCCTGCCCTTGGGAGCCTTCTGCTCCTGGGCCGTCCTGCCCTGGAATTCTCCTTTGAATTCCCTTTAGAATTGTTGGATCTGAATCTGAATCTTGTTGAATCTCAATCTGAATCTCTCAGGCTCTCTGTGTTGCCTGTTTTTACCTGGAGGAACTTCAGCTCATTGATTGGCTGAAAGTTCCATGGGCATCAGAGTCCCACGTGGGTTACTCGGCCCTACCAGTCCCTGATTGGTTGATCAAGGTGAGATATGAGTCACTTAGTCCTGACACTTAGGAATGCAATCCAGATGTCCAACTCGCACTCCCTAGACAGATAGGCACCAATGGATGACCATTGATCATGATAGCCAGGCTTAGCTAAGTGCATCCCCCTGTGGGAGCTGTCCTTATCAAAAGAAAACATCTTAAATCAGCTTGCATGAATTCTTTCTCTGTGGCTGCACCACAGAGATGAACAGAGAAATTAGGCCTAATTTGGGAAAGCTCAGAAACACTTAATTCTGCCTTATTAATAAGCCTCACCGCTACAGTATGATATTAGAAAGTGCTACCAAGTGGAGGTATGATCTGGTGTTGTAATTCTTCAGTCACAATTATCGAAAGGCCTTCGAAGGTCTGAAACCTCTTGCTTCGTTAATGGAAAAGGCTGTTAAAAATGACACATTCAGGCCACTTCAAAATGGAGCACTTACTGAGACTACTTTTTGTAAGTGCTCAGTTTTGGAGTGGCTTTGATGGTGTGCAACAGGCAGCTTCACCTACAAAACCTAATAACAATGGTTTTCAGTAGTCTTTTTTTCTGCATTTTCTGAAATACTTGGCTTTTCCTGGATCTTTACTTGAAATCTAACGACTGGCAATGATTTTATTGTAAATTCATGAACCTAATTAGGAATGCTGAAAAGTGACGAATGCCGTCAACACCCACATTTCCATCTGAAACTGGAATGTGCCACAATGCCACAGGGGGCAACAATGAGCACTTCACACCTTTCGACTGGCCGTCTTCGACAGAAACTGCTCAAACCACGGAGGAGTGGTTGTGAAAGGGGGAGTGGCTGCATACGGCTGACACTTTGTTTCACGGCCAACTTAAACATGGCAAGGCGAGGTACGTCAAACCTGTAGGCTGTACATTAACCTCACCTTCAGTGGACACAAGTCTTTCTTCTTCTGAAAGATGAAAGATGAAACGACAAATGGTAAGTCCTGCTTTATCACCATTACACTGGGTTGCACTCTTTAGTGACGCAATTCTTGTTGGGCGTAAGTGCTCCGTCTTGGAGTGGCCTTGATGGCGTAAAAAGACATTTGCAGGGAACATGGTTTTGTGTAAAAGTTGATTTTGAAATCTAACAATTCAGCAATTCTTGTTGGGATATATATTTTCCTACATATAGGGGAGAATGAAAAGGATCTTGCACTACATGTACAAGGCTACATTAAAAGAACGTATCCAGACTACTTCAAAAAGGAGCACTTGTTTGGAATCCTATCACAGTAGTGCTTCTCTTTGGGGCAGCCTTGAGAGGATCTGGCACAAATCCCTTTTGTTGAGCGTACCTGGAAGTATGGTTTTGTGTTGCAGTAGTTCCGCTGAAACTACCTGAGGTCTCAAACCTCTCTCCTTTATGATGAAGACTATGCAAAATGACACGTTCAGGCCCCTTCAAAGTGAAGCACTTGCTTGGAATACCTGCATGTAAGTGCTTAGTTTTGGAGTAGCTTTGATGGGGTACAACAGATCCAACGCGAGGAAAAACTGGCATAGGTGCTCTCTTGTACAAATTTACATTGGACGGCACGCGTCAGACTAACGTCAAGCAACTGGAGGCACGATCTGAAACTAAAAGACGGGAAGCCCCACTTGAATCGAACCTCGACTTTAGCACTGTTCTTGGTATGATATTAGAAAGTGCTACCAAGTGGAGGTATGATCTGGTGTTGTAATTCTTCAGTCACAATTATCGAAAGGCCTTCGAAGGTCTGAAACCTCTTGCTTCGTTAATGGAAAAGGCTGTTAAAAATGACACATTCAGGCCACTTCAAAATGGAGCACTTACTGAGACTACTTTTTGTAAGTGCTCAGTTTTGGAGTGGCTTTGATGGTGTGCAACAGGCAGCTTCACCTACAAAACCTAATAACAATGGTTTTCAGTAGTCTTTTTTTCTGCATTTTCTGAAATACTTGGCTTTTCCTGGATCTTTACTTGAAATCTAACGACTGGCAATGATTTTATTGTAAATTCATGAACCTAATTAGGAATGCTGAAAAGTGACGAATGCCGTCAACACCCACATTTCCATCTGAAACTGGAATGTGCCACAATGCCACAGGGGGCAACAATGAGCACTTCACACCTTTCGACTGGCCGTCTTCGACAGAAACTGCTCAAACCACGGAGGAGTGGTTGTGAAAGGGGGAGTGGCTGCATACGGCTGACACTTTGTTTCACGGCCAACTTAAACATGGCAAGGCGAGGTACGTCAAACCTGTAGGCTGTACATTAACCTCACCTTCAGTGGACACAAGTCTTTCTTCTTCTGAAAGATGAAAGATGAAACGACAAATGGTAAGTCCTGCTTTATCACCATTACACTGGGTTGCACTCTTTAGTGACGCAATTCTTGTTGGGCGTAAGTGCTCCGTCTTGGAGTGGCCTTGATGGCGTAAAAAGACATTTGCAGGGAACATGGTTTTGTGTAAAAGTTGATTTTGAAATCTAACAATTCAGCAATTCTTGTTGGGATATATATTTTCCTACATATAGGGGAGAATGAAAAGGATCTTGCACTACATTTACAAGGCTACATTAAAAGAACGTATCCAGACTACTTCAAAAAGGAGCACTTGTTTGGAATCCTATCACAGTAGTGCTTCTCTTTGGGGCAGCCTTGAGAGGATCTGGCACAAATCCCTTTTGTTGAGCGTACCTGGAAGTATGGTTTTGTGTTGCAGTAGTTCCGCTGAAACTACCTGAGGTCTCAAACCTCTCTCCTTTATGATGAAGACTATGCAAAATGACACGTTCAGGCCCCTTCAAAGTGAAGCACTTGCTTGGAATACCTGCATGTAAGTGCTTAGTTTTGGAGTAGCTTTGATGGGGTACAACAGATCCAACGCGAGGAAAAACTGGCATAGGTGCTCTCTTGTACAAATTTACATTGGACGGCACGCGTCAGACTAACGTCAAGCAACTGGAGGCACGATCTGAAACTAAAAGACGGGAAGCCCCACTTGAATCGAACCTCGACTTTAGCACTGTTCTTGGTATGATATTAGAAAGTGCTACCAAGTGGAGGTATGATCTGGTGTTGTAATTCTTCAGTCACAATTATCGAAAGGCCTTCGAAGGTCTGAAACCTCTTGCTTCGTTAATGGAAAAGGCTGTTAAAAATGACACATTCAGGCCACTTCAAAATGGAGCACTTACTGAGACTACTTTTTGTAAGTGCTCAGTTTTGGAGTGGCTTTGATGGTGTGCAACAGGCAGCTTCACCTACAAAACCTAATAACAATGGTTTTCAGTAGTCTTTTTTTCTGCATTTTCTGAAATACTTGGCTTTTCCTGGATCTTTACTTGAAATCTAACGACTGGCAATGATTTTATTGTAAATTCATGAACCTGAAAAGCGACGAATGCCGTCAACACCCACATTTCCATCTGAAACTGGAATGTGCCACAATGCCACAGGGGGCAACAATGAGCACTTCACACCTTTCGACTGGCCGTCTTCGACAGAAACTGCTCAAACCACGGAGGAGTGGTTGTGAAAGGGGGAGTGGCTGCATACGGCTGACACTTTGTTTCACGGCCAACTTAAACATGGCAAGGCGAGGTACGTCAAACCTGTAGGCTGTACATTAACCTCACCTTCAGTGGACACAAGTCTTTCTTCTTCTGAAAGATGAAAGATGAAACGACAAATGGTAAGTCCTGCTTTATCACCATTACACTGGGTTGCACTCTTTAGTGACGCAATTCTTGTTGGGCGTAAGTGCTCCGTCTTGGAGTGGCCTTGATGGCGTAAAAAGACATTTGCAGGGAACATGGTTTTGTGTAAAAGTTGATTTTGAAATCTAACAATTCAGCAATTCTTGTTGGGATATATATTTTCCTAAATATAGGGGAGAATGAAAAGGATCTTGCACTACATGTACAAGGCTACATTAAAAGAACTTATCCAGACTACTTCAAAAAGGAGCACTTGTTTGGAATGCTATCACAGTAGTGCTTCTCTTTGGGGCAGCCTTGAGAGGATCTGGCACAAATCCCTTTTGTTGAGCGTACCTGGAAGTGTGGTTTTGTGTTGCAGTAGTTCCGCTGAAACTACCTGAGGTCTCAAACCTCTCTCCTTTATGATGAAGACTATGCAAAATGACACGTTCAGGCCCCTTCAAAGTGAAGCACTTGCTTGGAATACCTGCATGTAAGTGCTTAGTTTTGGAGTAGCTTTGATGGGGTACAACAGATCCAACGCGAGGAAAAACTGGCATAGGTGCTCTCTTGTACAAATTTACATTGGACGGCACGCGTCAGACTAACGTCAAGCAACTGGAGGCACGATCTGAAACTAAAAGACGGGAAGCCCCACTTGAATCGAACCTCGACTTTAGCACTGTTCTTGGTATGATATTAGAAAGTGCTACCAAGTGGAGGTATGATCTGGTGTTGTAATTCTTCAGTCACAATTATCGAAAGGCCTTCGAAGGTCTGAAACCTCTTGCTTCGTTAATGGAAAAGGCTGTTAAAAATGACACATTCAGGCCACTTCAAAATGGAGCACTTACTGAGACTACTTTTTGTAAGTGCTCAGTTTTGGAGTGGCTTTGATGGTGTGCAACAGGCAGCTTCACCTACAAAACCTAATAACAATGGTTTTCAGTAGTCTTTTTTTCTGCATTTTCTGAAATACTTGGCTTTTCCTGGATCTTTACTTGAAATCTAACGACTGGCAATGATTTTATTGTAAATTCATGAACCTAATTAGGAATGCTGAAAAGTGACGAATGCCGTCAACACCCACATTTCCATCTGAAACTGGAATGTGCCACAATGCCACAGGGGGCAACAATGAGCACTTCACACCTTTCGACTGGCCGTCTTCGACAGAAACTGCTCAAACCACGGAGGAGTGGTTGTGAAAGGGGGAGTGGCTGCATACGGCTGACACTTTGTTTCACGGCCAACTTAAACATGGCAAGGCGAGGTACGTCAAACCTGTAGGCTGTACATTAACCTCACCTTCAGTGGACACAAGTCTTTCTTCTTCTGAAAGATGAAAGATGAAACGACAAATGGTAAGTCCTGCTTTATCACCATTACACTGGGTTGCACTCTTTAGTGACGCAATTCTTGTTGGGCGTAAGTGCTCCGTCTTGGAGTGGCCTTGATGGCGTAAAAAGACATTTGCAGGGAACATGGTTTTGTGTAAAAGTTGATTTTGAAATCTAACAATTCAGCAATTCTTGTTGGGATATATATTTTCCTACATATAGGGGAGAATGAAAAGGATCTTGCACTACATGTACAAGGCTACATTAAAAGAACGTATCCAGACTACTTCAAAAAGGAGCACTTGTTTGGAATCCTATCACAGTAGTGCTTCTCTTTGGGGCAGCCTTGAGAGGATCTGGCACAAATCCCTTTTGTTGAGCGTACCTGGAAGTATGGTTTTGTGTTGCAGTAGTTCCGCTGAAACTACCTGAGGTCTCAAACCTCTCTCCTTTATGATGAAGACTATGCAAAATGACACGTTCAGGCCCCTTCAAAGTGAAGCACTTGCTTGGAATACCTGCATGTAAGTGCTTAGTTTTGGAGTAGCTTTGATGGGGTACAACAGATCCAACGCGAGGAAAAACTGGCATAGGTGCTCTCTTGTACAAATTTACATTGGACGGCACGCGTCAGACTAACGTCAAGCAACTGGAGGCACGATCTGAAACTAAAAGACGGGAAGCCCCACTTGAATCGAACCTCGACTTTAGCACTGTTCTTGGTATGATATTAGAAAGTGCTACCAAGTGGAGGTATGATCTGGTGTTGTAATTCTTCAGTCACAATTATCGAAAGGCCTTCGAAGGTCTGAAACCTCTTGCTTCGTTAATGGAAAAGGCTGTTAAAAATGACACATTCAGGCCACTTCAAAATGGAGCACTTACTGAGACTACTTTTTGTAAGTGCTCAGTTTTGGAGTGGCTTTGATGGTGTGCAACAGGCAGCTTCACCTACAAAACCTAATAACAATGGTTTTCAGTAGTCTTTTTTTCTGCATTTTCTGAAATACTTGGCTTTTCCTGGATCTTTACTTGAAATCTAACGACTGGCAATGATTTTATTGTAAATTCATGAACCTAATTAGGAATGCTGAAAAGTGACGAATGCCGTCAACACCCACATTTCCATCTGAAACTGGAATGTGCCACAATGCCACAGGGGGCAACAATGAGCACTTCACACCTTTCGACTGGCCGTCTTCGACAGAAACTGCTCAAACCACGGAGGAGTGGTTGTGAAAGGGGGAGTGGCTGCATACGGCTGACACTTTGTTTCACGGCCAACTTAAACATGGCAAGGCGAGGTACGTCAAACCTGTAGGCTGTACATTAACCTCACCTTCAGTGGACACAAGTCTTTCTTCTTCTGAAAGATGAAAGATGAAACGACAAATGGTAAGTCCTGCTTTATCACCATTACACTGGGTTGCACTCTTTAGTGACGCAATTCTTGTTGGGCGTAAGTGCTCCGTCTTGGAGTGGCCTTGATGGCGTAAAAAGACATTTGCAGGGAACATGGTTTTGTGTAAAAGTTGATTTTGAAATCTAACAATTCAGCAATTCTTGTTGGGATATATATTTTCCTACATATAGGGGAGAATGAAAAGGATCTTGCACTACATGTACAAGGCTACATTAAAAGAACGTATCCAGACTACTTCAAAAAGGAGCACTTGTTTGGAATCCTATCACAGTAGTGCTTCTCTTTGGGGCAGCCTTGAGAGGATCTGGCACAAATCCCTTTTGTTGAGCGTACCTGGAAGTATGGTTTTGTGTTGCAGTAGTTCCGCTGAAACTACCTGAGGTCTCAAACCTCTCTCCTTTATGATGAAGACTATGCAAAATGACACGTTCAGGCCCCTTCAAAGTGAAGCACTTGCTTGGAATACCTGCATGTAAGTGCTTAGTTTTGGAGTAGCTTTGATGGGGTACAACAGATCCAACGCGAGGAAAAACTGGCATAGGTGCTCTCTTGTACAAATTTACATTGGACGGCACGCGTCAGACTAACGTCAAGCAACTGGAGGCACGATCTGAAACTAAAAGACGGGAAGCCCCACTTGAATCGAACCTCGACTTTAGCACTGTTCTTGGTATGATATTAGAAAGTGCTACCAAGTGGAGGTATGATCTGGTGTTGTAATTCTTCAGTCACAATTATCGAAAGGCCTTCGAAGGTCTGAAACCTCTTGCTTCGTTAATGGAAAAGGCTGTTAAAAATGACACATTCAGGCCACTTCAAAATGGAGCACTTACTGAGACTACTTTTTGTAAGTGCTCAGTTTTGGAGTGGCTTTGATGGTGTGCAACAGGCAGCTTCACCTACAAAACCTAATAACAATGGTTTTCAGTAGTCTTTTTTTCTGCATTTTCTGAAATACTTGGCTTTTCCTGGATCTTTACTTGAAATCTAACGACTGGCAATGATTTTATTGTAAATTCATGAACCTAATTAGGAATGCTGAAAAGTGACGAATGCCGTCAACACCCACATTTCCATCTGAAACTGGAATGTGCCACAATGCCACAGGGGGCAACAATGAGCACTTCACACCTTTCGACTGGCCGTCTTCGACAGAAACTGCTCAAACCACGGAGGAGTGGTTGTGAAAGGGGGAGTGGCTGCATACGGCTGACACTTTGTTTCACGGCCAACTTAAACATGGCAAGGCGAGGTACGTCAAACCTGTAGGCTGTACATTAACCTCACCTTCAGTGGACACAAGTCTTTCTTCTTCTGAAAGATGAAAGATGAAACGACAAATGGTAAGTCCTGCTTTATCACCATTACACTGGGTTGCACTCTTTAGTGACGCAATTCTTGTTGGGCGTAAGTGCTCCGTCTTGGAGTGGCCTTGATGGCGTAAAAAGACATTTGCAGGGAACATGGTTTTGTGTAAAAGTTGATTTTGAAATCTAACAATTCAGCAATTCTTGTTGGGATATATATTTTCCTACATATAGGGGAGAATGAAAAGGATCTTGCACTACATGTACAAGGCTACATTAAAAGAACGTATCCAGACTACTTCAAAAAGGAGCACTTGTTTGGAATCCTATCACAGTAGTGCTTCTCTTTGGGGCAGCCTTGAGAGGATCTGGCACAAATCCCTTTTGTTGAGCGTACCTGGAAGTATGGTTTTGTGTTGCAGTAGTTCCGCTGAAACTACCTGAGGTCTCAAACCTCTCTCCTTTATGATGAAGACTATGCAAAATGACACGTTCAGGCCCCTTCAAAGTGAAGCACTTGCTTGGAATACCTGCATGTAAGTGCTTAGTTTTGGAGTAGCTTTGATGGGGTACAACAGATCCAACGCGAGGAAAAACTGGCATAGGTGCTCTCTTGTACAAATTTACATTGGACGGCACGCGTCAGACTAACGTCAAGCAACTGGAGGCACGATCTGAAACTAAAAGACGGGAAGCCCCACTTGAATCGAACCTCGACTTTAGCACTGTTCTTGGTATGATATTAGAAAGTGCTACCAAGTGGAGGTATGATCTGGTGTTGTAATTCTTCAGTCACAATTATCGAAAGGCCTTCGAAGGTCTGAAACCTCTTGCTTCGTTAATGGAAAAGGCTGTTAAAAATGACACATTCAGGCCACTTCAAAATGGAGCACTTACTGAGACTACTTTTTGTAAGTGCTCAGTTTTGGAGTGGCTTTGATGGTGTGCAACAGGCAGCTTCACCTACAAAACCTAATAACAATGGTTTTCAGTAGTCTTTTTTTCTGCATTTTCTGAAATACTTGGCTTTTCCTGGATCTTTACTTGAAATCTAACGACTGGCAATGATTTTATTGTAAATTCATGAACCTAATTAGGAATGCTGAAAAGTGACGAATGCCGTCAACACCCACATTTCCATCTGAAACTGGAATGTGCCACAATGCCACAGGGGGCAACAATGAGCACTTCACACCTTTCGACTGGCCGTCTTCGACAGAAACTGCTCAAACCACGGAGGAGTGGTTGTGAAAGGGGGAGTGGCTGCATACGGCTGACACTTTGTTTCACGGCCAACTTAAACATGGCAAGGCGAGGTACGTCAAACCTGTAGGCTGTACATTAACCTCACCTTCAGTGGACACAAGTCTTTCTTCTTCTGAAAGATGAAAGATGAAACGACAAATGGTAAGTCCTGCTTTATCACCATTACACTGGGTTGCACTCTTTAGTGACGCAATTCTTGTTGGGCGTAAGTGCTCCGTCTTGGAGTGGCCTTGATGGCGTAAAAAGACATTTGCAGGGAACATGGTTTTGTGTAAAAGTTGATTTTGAAATCTAACAATTCAGCAATTCTTGTTGGGATATATATTTTCCTACATATAGGGGAGAATGAAAAGGATCTTGCACTACATTTACAAGGCTACATTAAAAGAACGTATCCAGACTACTTCAAAAAGGAGCACTTGTTTGGAATCCTATCACAGTAGTGCTTCTCTTTGGGGCAGCCTTGAGAGGATCTGGCACAAATCCCTTTTGTTGAGCGTACCTGGAAGTATGGTTTTGTGTTGCAGTAGTTCCGCTGAAACTACCTGAGGTCTCAAACCTCTCTCCTTTATGATGAAGACTATGCAAAATGACACGTTCAGGCCCCTTCAAAGTGAAGCACTTGCTTGGAATACCTGCATGTAAGTGCTTAGTTTTGGAGTAGCTTTGATGGGGTACAACAGATCCAACGCGAGGAAAAACTGGCATAGGTGCTCTCTTGTACAAATTTACATTGGACGGCACGCGTCAGACTAACGTCAAGCAACTGGAGGCACGATCTGAAACTAAAAGACGGGAAGCCCCACTTGAATCGAACCTCGACTTTAGCACTGTTCTTGGTATGATATTAGAAAGTGCTACCAAGTGGAGGTATGATCTGGTGTTGTAATTCTTCAGTCACAATTATCGAAAGGCCTTCGAAGGTCTGAAACCTCTTGCTTCGTTAATGGAAAAGGCTGTTAAAAATGACACATTCAGGCCACTTCAAAATGGAGCACTTACTGAGACTACTTTTTGTAAGTGCTCAGTTTTGGAGTGGCTTTGATGGTGTGCAACAGGCAGCTTCACCTACAAAACCTAATAACAATGGTTTTCAGTAGTCTTTTTTTCTGCATTTTCTGAAATACTTGGCTTTTCCTGGATCTTTACTTGAAATCTAACGACTGGCAATGATTTTATTGTAAATTCATGAACCTGAAAAGCGACGAATGCCGTCAACACCCACATTTCCATCTGAAACTGGAATGTGCCACAATGCCACAGGGGGCAACAATGAGCACTTCACACCTTTCGACTGGCCGTCTTCGACAGAAACTGCTCAAACCACGGAGGAGTGGTTGTGAAAGGGGGAGTGGCTGCATACGGCTGACACTTTGTTTCACGGCCAACTTAAACATGGCAAGGCGAGGTACGTCAAACCTGTAGGCTGTACATTAACCTCACCTTCAGTGGACACAAGTCTTTCTTCTTCTGAAAGATGAAAGATGAAACGACAAATGGTAAGTCCTGCTTTATCACCATTACACTGGGTTGCACTCTTTAGTGACGCAATTCTTGTTGGGCGTAAGTGCTCCGTCTTGGAGTGGCCTTGATGGCGTAAAAAGACATTTGCAGGGAACATGGTTTTGTGTAAAAGTTGATTTTGAAATCTAACAATTCAGCAATTCTTGTTGGGATATATATTTTCCTAAATATAGGGGAGAATGAAAAGGATCTTGCACTACATGTACAAGGCTACATTAAAAGAACTTATCCAGACTACTTCAAAAAGGAGCACTTGTTTGGAATGCTATCACAGTAGTGCTTCTCTTTGGGGCAGCCTTGAGAGGATCTGGCACAAATCCCTTTTGTTGAGCGTACCTGGAAGTGTGGTTTTGTGTTGCAGTAGTTCCGCTGAAACTACCTGAGGTCTCAAACCTCTCTCCTTTATGATGAAGACTATGCAAAATGACACGTTCAGGCCCCTTCAAAGTGAAGCACTTGCTTGGAATACCTGCATGTAAGTGCTTAGTTTTGGAGTAGCTTTGATGGGGTACAACAGATCCAACGCGAGGAAAAACTGGCATAGGTGCTCTCTTGTACAAATTTACATTGGACGGCACGCGTCAGACTAACGTCAAGCAACTGGAGGCACGATCTGAAACTAAAAGACGGGAAGCCCCACTTGAATCGAACCTCGACTTTAGCACTGTTCTTGGTATGATATTAGAAAGTGCTACCAAGTGGAGGTATGATCTGGTGTTGTAATTCTTCAGTCACAATTATCGAAAGGCCTTCGAAGGTCTGAAACCTCTTGCTTCGTTAATGGAAAAGGCTGTTAAAAATGACACATTCAGGCCACTTCAAAATGGAGCACTTACTGAGACTACTTTTTGTAAGTGCTCAGTTTTGGAGTGGCTTTGATGGTGTGCAACAGGCAGCTTCACCTACAAAACCTAATAACAATGGTTTTCAGTAGTCTTTTTTTCTGCATTTTCTGAAATACTTGGCTTTTCCTGGATCTTTACTTGAAATCTAACGACTGGCAATGATTTTATTGTAAATTCATGAACCTAATTAGGAATGCTGAAAAGTGACGAATGCCGTCAACACCCACATTTCCATCTGAAACTGGAATGTGCCACAATGCCACAGGGGGCAACAATGAGCACTTCACACCTTTCGACTGGCCGTCTTCGACAGAAACTGCTCAAACCACGGAGGAGTGGTTGTGAAAGGGGGAGTGGCTGCATACGGCTGACACTTTGTTTCACGGCCAACTTAAACATGGCAAGGCGAGGTACGTCAAACCTGTAGGCTGTACATTAACCTCACCTTCAGTGGACACAAGTCTTTCTTCTTCTGAAAGATGAAAGATGAAACGACAAATGGTAAGTCCTGCTTTATCACCATTACACTGGGTTGCACTCTTTAGTGACGCAATTCTTGTTGGGCGTAAGTGCTCCGTCTTGGAGTGGCCTTGATGGCGTAAAAAGACATTTGCAGGGAACATGGTTTTGTGTAAAAGTTGATTTTGAAATCTAACAATTCAGCAATTCTTGTTGGGATATATATTTTCCTACATATAGGGGAGAATGAAAAGGATCTTGCACTACATGTACAAGGCTACATTAAAAGAACGTATCCAGACTACTTCAAAAAGGAGCACTTGTTTGGAATGCTATCACAGTAGTGCTTCTCTTTGGGGCAGCCTTGAGAGGATCTGGCACAAATCCCTTTTGTTGAGCGTACCTGGAAGTATGGTTTTGTGTTGCAGTAGTTCCGCTGAAACTACCTGAGGTCTCAAACCTCTCTCCTTTATGATGAAGACTATGCAAAATGACACGTTCAGGCCCCTTCAAAGTGAAGCACTTGATTGGAATACCTGCATGTAAGTGCTTAGTTTTGGAGTAGCTTTGATGGGGTACAACAGATCCAACGCGAGGAAAAACTGGCATAGGTGCTCTCTTGTACAAATTTACATTGGACGGCACGCGTCAGACTAACGTCAAGCAACTGGAGGCACGATCTGAAACTAAAAGACGGGAAGCCCCACTTGAATCGAACCTCGACTTTAGCACTGTTCTTGGTATGATATTAGAAAGTGCTACCAAGTGGAGGTATGATCTGGTGTTGTAATTCTTCAGTCACAATTATCGAAAGGCCTTCGAAGGTCTGAAACCTCTTGCTTCGTTAATGGAAAAGGCTGTTAAAAATGACACATTCAGGCCACTTCAAAATGGAGCACTTACTGAGACTACTTTTTGTAAGTGCTCAGTTTTGGAGTGGCTTTGATGGTGTGCAACAGGCAGCTTCACCTACAAAACCTAATAACAATGGTTTTCAGTAGTCTTTTTTTCTGCATTTTCTGAAATACTTGGCTTTTCCTGGATCTTTACTTGAAATCTAACGACTGGCAATGATTTTATTGTAAATTCATGAACCTAATTAGGAATGCTGAAAAGTGACGAATGCCGTCAACACCCACATTTCCATCTGAAACTGGAATGTGCCACAATGCCACAGGGGGCAACAATGAGCACTTCACACCTTTCGACTGGCCGTCTTCGACAGAAACTGCTCAAACCACGGAGGAGTGGTTGTGAAAGGGGGAGTGGCTGCATACGGCTGACACTTTGTTTCACGGCCAACTTAAACATGGCAAGGCGAGGTACGTCAAACCTGTAGGCTGTACATTAACCTCACCTTCAGTGGACACAAGTCTTTCTTCTTCTGAAAGATGAAAGATGAAACGACAAATGGTAAGTCCTGCTTTATCACCATTACACTGGGTTGCACTCTTTAGTGACGCAATTCTTGTTGGGCGTAAGTGCTCCGTCTTGGAGTGGCCTTGATGGCGTAAAAAGACATTTGCAGGGAACATGGTTTTGTGTAAAAGTTGATTTTGAAATCTAACAATTCAGCAATTCTTGTTGGGATATATATTTTCCTACATATAGGGGAGAATGAAAAGGATCTTGCACTACATGTACAAGGCTACATTAAAAGAACGTATCCAGACTACTTCAAAAAGGAGCACTTGTTTGGAATGCTATCACAGTAGTGCTTCTCTTTGGGGCAGCCTTGAGAGGATCTGGCACAAATCCCTTTTGTTGAGCGTACCTGGAAGTATGGTTTTGTGTTGCAGTAGTTCCGCTGAAACTACCTGAGGTCTCAAACCTCTCTCCTTTATGATGAAGACTGTGCAAAATGACACTATTAGGCCCCTTCAAAGTGAAGCACTTGCTTGGAATACCTGCATGTAAGTGCTTAGTTTTGGAGTAGCTTTGATGGGGTACAACAGATCCAACGCGAGGAAAAACTGGCATAGGTGCTCTCTTGTACAAATTTACATTGGACGGCACGCGTCAGACTAACGTCAAGCAACTGGAGGCACGATCTGAAACTAAAAGACGGGAAGCCCCACTTGAATCGAACCTCGACTTTAGCACTGTTCTTGGTATGATATTAGAAAGTGCTACCAAGTGGAGGTATGATCTGGTGTTGTAATTCTTCAGTCACAATTATCGAAAGGCCTTCGAAGGTCTGAAACCTCTTGCTTCGTTAATGGAAAAGGCTGTTAAAAATGACACATTCAGGCCACTTCAAAATGGAGCACTTACTGAGACTACTTTTTGTAAGTGCTCAGTTTTGGAGTGGCTTTGATGGTGTGCAACAGGCAGCTTCACCTACAAAACCTAATAACAATGGTTTTCAGTAGTCTTTTTTTCTGCATTTTCTGAAATACTTGGCTTTTCCTGGATCTTTACTTGAAATCTAACGACTGGCAATGATTTTATTGTAAATTCATGAACCTAATTAGGAATGCTGAAAAGTGACGAATGCCGTCAACACCCACATTTCCATCTGAAACTGGAATGTGCCACAATGCCACAGGGGGCAACAATGAGCACTTCACACCTTTCGACTGGCCGTCTTCGACAGAAACTGCTCAAACCACGGAGGAGTGGTTGTGAAAGGGGGAGTGGCTGCATACGGCTGACACTTTGTTTCACGGCCAACTTAAACATGGCAAGGCGAGGTACGTCAAACCTGTAGGCTGTACATTAACCTCACCTTCAGTGGACACAAGTCTTTCTTCTTCTGAAAGATGAAAGATGAAACGACAAATGGTAAGTCCTGCTTTATCACCATTACACTGGGTTGCACTCTTTAGTGACGCAATTCTTGTTGGGCGTAAGTGCTCCGTCTTGGAGTGGCCTTGATGGCGTAAAAAGACATTTGCAGGGAACATGGTTTTGTGTAAAAGTTGATTTTGAAATCTAACAATTCAGCAATTCTTGTTGGGATATATATTTTCCTAAATATAGGGGAGAATGAAAAGGATCTTGCACTACATGTACAAGGCTACATTAAAAGAACGTATCCAGACTACTTCAAAAAGGAGCACTTGTTTGGAATGCTATCACAGTAGTGCTTCTCTTTGGGGCAGCCTTGAGAGGATCTGGCACAAATCCCTTTTGTTGAGCGTACCTGGAAGTATGGTTTTGTGTTGCAGTAGTTCCGCTGAAACTACCTGAGGTCTCAAACCTCTCTCCTTTATGATGAAGACTATGCAAAATGACACTATTAGGCCCCTTCAAAGTGAAGCACTTGCTTGGAATACCTGCATGTAAGTGCTTAGTTTTGGAGTAGCTTTGATGGGGTACAACAGATCCAACGCGAGGAAAAACTGGCATAGGTGCTCTCTTGTACAAATTTACATTGGACGGCACGCGTCAGACTAACGTCAAGCAACTGGAGGCACGATCTGAAACTAAAAGACGGGAAGCCCCACTTGAATCGAACCTCGACTTTAGCACTGTTCTTGGTATGATATTAGAAAGTGCTACCAAGTGGAGGTATGATCTGGTGTTGTAATTCTTCAGTCACAATTATCGAAAGGCCTTCGAAGGTCTGAAACCTCTTGCTTCGTTAATGGAAAAGGCTGTTAAAAATGACACATTCAGGCCACTTCAAAATGGAGCACTTACTGAGACTACTTTTTGTAAGTGCTCAGTTTTGGAGTGGCTTTGATGGTGTGCAACAGGCAGCTTCACCTACAAAACCTAATAACAATGGTTTTCAGTAGTCTTTTTTTCTGCATTTTCTGAAATACTTGGCTTTTCCTGGATCTTTACTTGAAATCTAACGACTGGCAATGATTTTATTGTAAATTCATGAACCTGAAAAGCGACGAATGCCGTCAACACCCACATTTCCATCTGAAACTGGAATGTGCCACAATGCCACAGGGGGCAACAATGAGCACTTCACACCTTTCGACTGGCCGTCTTCGACAGAAACTGCTCAAACCACGGAGGAGTGGTTGTGAAAGGTGGAGTGGCTGCATACGGCTGACACTTTGTTTCACGGCCAACTTAAACATGGCAAGGCGAGGTACGTCAAACCTGTAGGCTGTACATTAACCTCACCTTCAGTGGACACAAGTCTTTCTTCTTCTGAAAGATGAAAGATGAAACGACAAATGGTAAGTCCTGCTTTATCACCATTACACTGGGTTGCACTCTTTAGTGACGCAATTCTTGTTGGGTGTAAGTGCTCCGTCTTGGAGTGGCCTTGATGGCGTAAAAAGACATTTGCAGGGAACATGGTTTTGTGTAAAAGTTGATTTTGAAATCTAACAATTCAGCAATTCTTGTTGGGATATATATTTTCCTAAATATAGGGGAGAATGAAAAGGATCTTGCACTACATGTACAAGGCTACATTAAAAGAACGTATCCAGACTACTTCAAAAAGGAGCACTTGTTTGGAATGCTATCACAGTAGTGCTTCTCTTTGGGGCAGCCTTGAGAGGATCTGGCACAAATCCCTTTTGTTGAGCGTACCTGGAAGTATGGTTTTGTGTTGCAGTAGTTCCGCTGAAACTACCTGAGGTCTCAAACCTCTCTCCTTTATGATGAAGACTATGCAAAATGACACGTTCAGGCCCCTTCAAAGTGAAGCACTTGCTTGGAATACCTGCATGTAAGTGCTTAGTTTTGGAGTAGCTTTGATGGGGTACAACAGATCCAACGCGAGGAAAAACTGGCATAGGTGCTCTCTTGTACAAATTTACATTGGACGGCACGCGTCAGACTAACGTCAAGCAACTGGAGGCACGATCTGAAACTAAAAGACGGGAAGCCCCACTTGAATCGAACCTCGACTTTAGCACTGTTCTTGGTATGATATTAGAAAGTGCTACCAAGTGGAGGTATGATCTGGTGTTGTAATTCTTCAGTCACAATTATCGAAAGGCCTTCGAAGGTCTGAAACCTCTTGCTTCGTTAATGGAAAAGGCTGTTAAAAATGACACATTCAGGCCACTTCAAAATGGAGCACTTACTGAGACTACTTTTTGTAAGTGCTCAGTTTTGGAGTGGCTTTGATGGTGTGCAACAGGCAGCTTCACCTACAAAACCTAATAACAATGGTTTTCAGTAGTCTTTTTTTCTGCATTTTCTGAAATACTTGGCTTTTCCTGGATCTTTACTTGAAATCTAACGACTGGCAATGATTTTATTGTAAATTCATGAACCTAATTAGGAATGCTGAAAAGTGACGAATGCCGTCAACACCCACATTTCCATCTGAAACTGGAATGTGCCACAATGCCACAGGGGGCAACAATGAGCACTTCACACCTTTCGACTGGCCGTCTTCGACAGAAACTGCTCAAACCACGGAGGAGTGGTTGTGAAAGGGGGAGTGGCTGCATACGGCTGACACTTTGTTTCACGGCCAACTTAAACATGGCAAGGCGAGGTACGTCAAACCTGTAGGCTGTACATTAACCTCACCTTCAGTGGACACAAGTCTTTCTTCTTCTGAAAGATGAAAGATGAAACGACAAATGGTAAGTCCTGCTTTATCACCATTACACTGGGTTGCACTCTTTAGTGACGCAATTCTTGTTGGGCGTAAGTGCTCCGTCTTGGAGTGGCCTTGATGGCGTAAAAAGACATTTGCAGGGAACATGGTTTTGTGTAAAAGTTGATTTTGAAATCTAACAATTCAGCAATTCTTGTTGGGATATATATTTTCCTACATATAGGGGAGAATGAAAAGGATCTTGCACTACATGTACAAGGCTACATTAAAAGAACGTATCCAGACTACTTCAAAAAGGAGCACTTGTTTGGAATGCTATCACAGTAGTGCTTCTCTTTGGGGCAGCCTTGAGAGGATCTGGCACAAATCCCTTTTGTTGAGCGTACCTGGAAGTATGGTTTTGTGTTGCAGTAGTTCCGCTGAAACTACCTGAGGTCTCAAACCTCTCTCCTTTATGATGAAGACTATGCAAAATGACACGTTCAGGCCCCTTCAAAGTGAAGCACTTGCTTGGAATACCTGCATGTAAGTGCTTAGTTTTGGAGTAGCTTTGATGGGGTACAACAGATCCAACGCGAGGAAAAACTGGCATAGGTGCTCTCTTGTACAAATTTACATTGGACGGCACGCGTCAGACTAACGTCAAGCAACTGGAGGCACGATCTGAAACTAAAAGACGGGAAGCCCCACTTGAATCGAACCTCGACTTTAGCACTGTTCTTGGTATGATATTAGAAAGTGCTACCAAGTGGAGGTATGATCTGGTGTTGTAATTCTTCAGTCACAATTATCGAAAGGCCTTCGAAGGTCTGAAACCTCTTGCTTCGTTAATGGAAAAGGCTGTTAAAAATGACACATTCAGGCCACTTCAAAATGGAGCACTTACTGAGACTACTTTTTGTAAGTGCTCAGTTTTGGAGTGGCTTTGATGGTGTGCAACAGGCAGCTTCACCTACAAAACCTAATAACAATGGTTTTCAGTAGTCTTTTTTTCTGCATTTTCTGAAATACTTGGCTTTTCCTGGATCTTTACTTGAAATCTAACGACTGGCAATGATTTTATTGTAAATTCATGAACCTAATTAGGAATGCTGAAAAGTGACGAATGCCGTCAACACCCACATTTCCATCTGAAACTGGAATGTGCCACAATGCCACAGGGGGCAACAATGAGCACTTCACACCTTTCGACTGGCCGTCTTCGACAGAAACTGCTCAAACCACGGAGGAGTGGTTGTGAAAGGGGGAGTGGCTGCATACGGCTGACACTTTGTTTCACGGCCAACTTAAACATGGCAAGGCGAGGTATGTCAAACCTGTAGGCTGTACATTAACCTCACCTTCAGTGGACACAAGTCTTTCTTCTTCTGAAAGATGAAAGATGAAACGACAAATGGTAAGTCCTGCTTTATCACCATTACACTGGGTTGCACTCTTTAGTGACGCAATTCTTGTTGGGCGTAAGTGCTCCGTCTTGGAGTGGCCTTGATGGCGTAAAAAGACATTTGCAGGGAACATGGTTTTGTGTAAAAGTTGATTTTGAAATCTAACAATTCAGCAATTCTTGTTGGGATATATATTTTCCTAAATATAGGGGAGAATGAAAAGGATCTTGCACTACATGTACAAGGCTACATTAAAAGAACGTATCCAGACTACTTCAAAAAGGAGCACTTGTTTGGAATGCTATCACAGTAGTGCTTCTCTTTGGGGCAGCCTTGAGAGGATCTGGCACAAATCCCTTTTGTTGAGCGTACCTGGAAGTATGGTTTTGTGTTGCAGTAGTTCCGCTGAAACTACCTGAGGTCTCAAACCTCTCTCCTTTATGATGAAGACTATGCAAAATGACACTATTAGGCCCCTTCAAAGTGAAGCACTTGCTTGGAATACCTGCATGTAAGTGCTTAGTTTTGGAGTAGCTTTGATGGGGTACAACAGATCCAACGCGAGGAAAAACTGGCATAGGTGCTCTCTTGTACAAATTTACATTGGACGGCACGCGTCAGACTAACGTCAAGCAACTGGAGGCACGATCTGAAACTAAAAGACGGGAAGCCCCACTTGAATCGAACCTCGACTTTAGCACTGTTCTTGGTATGATATTAGAAAGTGCTACCAAGTGGAGGTATGATCTGGTGTTGTAATTCTTCAGTCACAATTATCGAAAGGCCTTCGAAGGTCTGAAACCTCTTGCTTCGTTAATGGAAAAGGCTGTTAAAAATGACACATTCAGGCCACTTCAAAATGGAGCACTTACTGAGACTACTTTTTGTAAGTGCTCAGTTTTGGAGTGGCTTTGATGGTGTGCAACAGGCAGCTTCACCTACAAAACCTAATAACAATTGTTTTCAGTAGTCTTTTTTTCTGCATTTTCTGAAATACTTGGCTTTTCCTGGATCTTTACTTGAAATCTAACGACTGGCAATGATTTTATTGTAAATTCATGAACCTAATTAGGAATGCTGAAAAGTGACGAATGCCGTCAACACCCACATTTCCATCTGAAACTGGAATGTGCCACAATGCCACAGGGGGCAACAATGAGCACTTCACACCTTTCGACTGGCCGTCTTCGACAGAAACTGCTCAAACCACGGAGGAGTGGTTGTGAAAGGGGGAGTGGCTGCATACGGCTGACACTTTGTTTCACGGCCAACTTAAACATGGCAAGGCGAGGTACGTCAAACCTGTAGGCTGTACATTAACCTCACCTTCAGTGGACACAAGTCTTTCTTCTTCTGAAAGATGAAAGATGAAACGACAAATGGTAAGTCCTGCTTTATCACCATTACACTGGGTTGCACTCTTTAGTGACGCAATTCTTGTTGGGCGTAAGTGCTCCGTCTTGGAGTGGCCTTGATGGCGTAAAAAGACATTTGCAGGGAACATGGTTTTGTGTAAAAGTTGATTTTGAAATCTAACAATTCAGCAATTCTTGTTGGGATATATATTTTCCTACATATAGGGGAGAATGAAAAGGATCTTGCACTACATGTACAAGGCTACATTAAAAGAACGTATCCAGACTACTTCAAAAAGGAGCACTTGTTTGGAATGCTATCACAGTAGTGCTTCTCTTTGGGGCAGCCTTGAGAGGATCTGGCACAAATCCCTTTTGTTGAGCGTACCTGGAAGTATGGTTTTGTGTTGCAGTAGTTCCGCTGAAACTACCTGAGGTCTCAAACCTCTCTCCTTTATGATGAAGACTATGCAAAATGACACGTTCAGGCCCCTTCAAAGTGAAGCACTTGCTTGGAATACCTGCATGTAAGTGCTTAGTTTTGGAGTAGCTTTGATGGGGTACAACAGATCCAACGCGAGGAAAAACTGGCATAGGTGCTCTCTTGTACAAATTTACATTGGACGGCACGCGTCAGACTAACGTCAAGCAACTGGAGGCACGATCTGAAACTAAAAGACGGGAAGCCCCACTTGAATCGAACCTCGACTTTAGCACTGTTCTTGGTATGATATTAGAAAGTGCTACCAAGTGGAGGTATGATCTGGTGTTGTAATTCTTCAGTCACAATTATCGAAAGGCCTTCGAAGGTCTGAAACCTCTTGCTTCGTTAATGGAAAAGGCTGTTAAAAATGACACATTCAGGCCACTTCAAAATGGAGCACTTACTGAGACTACTTTTTGTAAGTGCTCAGTTTTGGAGTGGCTTTGATGGTGTGCAACAGGCAGCTTCACCTACAAAACCTAATAACAATGGTTTTCAGTAGTCTTTTTTTCTGCATTTTCTGAAATACTTGGCTTTTCCTGGATCTTTACTTGAAATCTAACGACTGGCAATGATTTTATTGTAAATTCATGAACCTAATTAGGAATGCTGAAAAGTGACGAATGCCGTCAACACCCACATTTCCATCTGAAACTGGAATGTGCCACAATGCCACAGGGGGCAACAATGAGCACTTCACACCTTTCGACTGGCCGTCTTCGACAGAAACTGCTCAAACCACGGAGGAGTGGTTGTGAAAGGGGGAGTGGCTGCATACGGCTGACACTTTGTTTCACGGCCAACTTAAACATGGCAAGGCGAGGTACGTCAAACCTGTAGGCTGTACATTAACCTCACCTTCAGTGGACACAAGTCTTTCTTCTTCTGAAAGATGAAAGATGAAACGACAAATGGTAAGTCCTGCTTTATCACCATTACACTGGGTTGCACTCTTTAGTGACGCAATTCTTGTTGGGCGTAAGTGCTCCATCTTGGAGTGGCCTTGATGGCGTAAAAAGACATTTGCAGGGAACATGGTTTTGTGTAAAAGTTGATTTTGAAATCTAACAATTCAGCAATTCTTGTTGGGATATATATTTTCCTAAATATAGGGGAGAATGAAAAGGATCTTGCACTACATGTACAAGGCTACATTAAAAGAACGTATCCAGACTACTTCAAAAAGGAGCACTTGTTTGGAATGCTATCACAGTAGTGCTTCTCTTTGGGGCAGCCTTGAGAGGATCTGGCACAAATCCCTTTTGTTGAGCGTACCTGGAAGTATGGTTTTGTGTTGCAGTAGTTCCGCTGAAACTACCTGAGGTCTCAAACCTCTCTCCTTTATGATGAAGACTATGCAAAATGACACGTTCAGGCCCCTTCAAAGTGAAGCACTTGCTTGGAATACCTGCATGTAAGTGCTTAGTTTTGGAGTAGCTTTGATGGGGTACAACAGATCCAACGCGAGGAAAAACTGGCATAGGTGCTCTCTTGTACAAATTTACATTGGACGGCACGCGTCAGACTAACGTCAAGCAACTGGAGGCACGATCTGAAACTAAAAGACGGGAAGCCCCACTTGAATCGAACCTCGACTTTAGCACTGTTCTTGGTATGATATTAGAAAGTGCTACCAAGTGGAGGTATGATCTGGTGTTGTAATTCTTCAGTCACAATTATCGAAAGGCCTTCGAAGGTCTGAAACCTCTTGCTTCGTTAATGGAAAAGGCTGTTAAAAATGACACATTCAGGCCACTTCAAAATGGAGCACTTACTGAGACTACTTTTTGTAAGTGCTCAGTTTTGGAGTGGCTTTGATGGTGTGCAACAGGCAGCTTCACCTACAAAACCTAATAACAATGGTTTTCAGTAGTCTTTTTTTCTGCATTTTCTGAAATACTTGGCTTTTCCTGGATCTTTACTTGAAATCTAACGACTGGCAATGATTTTATTGTAAATTCATGAACCTGAAAAGCGACGAATGCCGTCAACACCCACATTTCCATCTGAAACTGGAATGTGCCACAATGCCACAGGGGGCAACAATGAGCACTTCACACCTTTCGACTGGCCGTCTTCGACAGAAACTGCTCAAACCACGGAGGAGTGGTTGTGAAAGGTGGAGTGGCTGCATACGGCTGACACTTTGTTTCACGGCCAACTTAAACATGGCAAGGCGAGGTACGTCAAACCTGTAGGCTGTACATTAACCTCACCTTCAGTGGACACAAGTCTTTCTTCTTCTGAAAGATGAAAGATGAAACGACAAATGGTAAGTCCTGCTTTATCACCATTACACTGGGTTGCACTCTTTAGTGACGCAATTCTTGTTGGGCGTAAGTGCTCCGTCTTGGAGTGGCCTTGATGGCGTAAAAAGACATTTGCAGGGAACATGGTTTTGTGTAAAAGTTGATTTTGAAATCTAACAATTCAGCAATTCTTGTTGGGATATATATTTTCCTAAATATAGGGGAGAATGAAAAGGATCTTGCACTACATGTAGAAGGCTACATTAAAAGAACGTATGCAGACTACTTTAAAAAGGAGCACTTGTTTGGAATGCTATCACAGTAGTGCTTCTCTTTGGGGCAGCCTTGAGAGGATCTGGCACAAATCCCTTTTGTTGAGCGTACCTGGAAGTATGGTTTTGTGTTGCAGTAGTTCCGCTGAAACTACCTGAGGTCTCAAACCTCTCTCCTTTATGATGAAGACTATGCAAAATGACACGTTCAGGCCCCTTCAAAGTGAAGCACTTGCTTGGAATACCTGCATGTAAGTGCTTAGTTTTGGAGTAGCTTTGATGGGGTACAACAGATCCAACGCGAGGAAAAACTGGCATAGGTGCTCTCTTGTACAAATTTACATTGGACGGCACGCGTCAGACTAAACGTCAAGCAACTGGAGGCACGATCTGAAACTAAAAGACGGGAAGCCCCACTTGAATCGAACCTCGACTTTAGCACTGTTCTTGGTATGATATTAGAAAGTGCTACCAAGTGGAGGTATGATCTGGTGTTGTAATTCTTCAGTCACAATTATCGAAAGGCCTTCGAAGGTCTGAAACCTCTTGCTTCGTTAATGGAAAAGGCTGTTAAAAATGACACATTCAGGCCACTTCAAAATGGAGCACTTACTGAGACTACTTTTTGTAAGTGCTCAGTTTTGGAGTGGCTTTGATGGTGTGCAACAGGCAGCTTCACCTACAAAACCTAATAACAATGGTTTTCAGTAGTCTTTTTTTCTGCATTTTCTGAAATACTTGGCTTTTCCTGGATCTTTACTTGAAATCTAACGACTGGCAATGATTTTATTGTAAATTCATGAACCTAATTAGGAATGCTGAAAAGTGACGAATGCCGTCAACACCCACATTTCCATCTGAAACTGGAATGTGCCACAATGCCACAGGGGGCAACAATGAGCACTTCACACCTTTCGACTGGCCGTCTTCGACAGAAACTGCTCAAACCACGGAGGAGTGGTTGTGAAAGGGGGAGTGGCTGCATACGGCTGACACTTTGTTTCACGGCCAACTTAAACATGGCAAGGCGAGGTACGTCAAACCTGTAGGCTGTACATTAACCTCACCTTCAGTGGACACAAGTCTTTCTTCTTCTGAAAGATGAAAGATGAAACGACAAATGGTAAGTCCTGCTTTATCACCATTACACTGGGTTGCACTCTTTAGTGACGCAATTCTTGTTGGGCGTAAGTGCTCCGTCTTGGAGTGGCCTTGATGGCGTAAAAAGACATTTGCAGGGAACATGGTTTTGTGTAAAAGTTGATTTTGAAATCTAACAATTCAGCAATTCTTGTTGGGATATATATTTTCCTAAATATAGGGGAGAATGAAAAGGATCTTGCACTACATGTACAAGGCTACATTAAAAGAACGTATCCAGACTACTTCAAAAAGGAGCACTTGTTTGGAATGCTATCACAGTAGTGCTTCTCTTTGGGGCAGCCTTGAGAGGATCTGGCACAAATCCCTTTTGTTGAGCGTACCTGGAAGTATGGTTTTGTGTTGCAGTAGTTCCGCTGAAACTACCTGAGGTCTCAAACCTCTCTCCTTTATGATGAAGACTATGCAAAATGACACGTTCAGGCCCCTTCAAAGTGAAGCACTTGCTTGGAATACCTGCATGTAAGTGCTTAGTTTTGGAGTAGCTTTGATGGGGTACAACAGATCCAACGCGAGGAAAAACTGGCATAGGTGCTCTCTTGTACAAATTTACATTGGACGGCACGCGTCAGACTAACGTCAAGCAACTGGAGGCACGATCTGAAACTAAAAGACGGGAAGCCCCACTTGAATCGAACCTCGACTTTAGCACTGTTCTTGGTATGATATTAGAAAGTGCTACCAAGTGGAGGTATGATCTGGTGTTGTAATTCTTCAGTCACAATTATCGAAAGGCCTTCGAAGGTCTGAAACCTCTTGCTTCGTTAATGGAAAAGGCTGTTAAAAATGACACATTCAGGCCACTTCAAAATGGAGCACTTACTGAGACTACTTTTTGTAAGTGCTCAGTTTTGGAGTGGCTTTGATGGTGTGCAACAGGCAGCTTCACCTACAAAACCTAATAACAATGGTTTTCAGTAGTCTTTTTTTCTGCATTTTCTGAAATACTTGGCTTTTCCTGGATCTTTACTTGAAATCTAACGACTGGCAATGATTTTATTGTAAATTCATGAACCTAATTAGGAATGCTGAAAAGTGACGAATGCCGTCAACACCCACATTTCCATCTGAAACTGGAATGTGCCACAATGCCACAGGGGGCAACAATGAGCACTTCACACCTTTCGACTGGCCGTCTTCGACAGAAACTGCTCAAACCACGGAGGAGTGGTTGTGAAAGGGGGAGTGGCTGCATACGGCTGACACTTTGTTTCACGGCCAACTTAAACATGGCAAGGCGAGGTACGTCAAACCTGTAGGCTGTACATTAACCTCACCTTCAGTGGACACAAGTCTTTCTTCTTCTGAAAGATGAAAGATGAAACGACAAATGGTAAGTCCTGCTTTATCACCATTACACTGGGTTGCACTCTTTAGTGACGCAATTCTTGTTGGGCGTAAGTGCTCCGTCTTGGAGTGGCCTTGATGGCGTAAAAAGACATTTGCAGGGAACATGGTTTTGTGTAAAAGTTGATTTTGAAATCTAACAATTCAGCAATTCTTGTTGGGATATATATTTTCCTACATATAGGGGAGAATGAAAAGGATCTTGCACTACATGTACAAGGCTACATTAAAAGAACGTATCCAGACTACTTCAAAAAGGAGCACTTGTTTGGAATGCTATCACAGTAGTGCTTCTCTTTGGGGCAGCCTTGAGAGGATCTGGCACAAATCCCTTTTGTTGAGCGTACCTGGAAGTATGGTTTTGTGTTGCAGTAGTTCCGCTGAAACTACCTGAGGTCTCAAACCTCTCTCCTTTATGATGAAGACTATGCAAAATGACACGTTCAGGCCCCTTCAAAGTGAAGCACTTGCTTGGAATACCTGCATGTAAGTGCTTAGTTTTGGAGTAGCTTTGATGGGGTACAACAGATCCAACGCGAGGAAAAACTGGCATAGGTGCTCTCTTGTACAAATTTACATTGGACGGCACGCGTCAGACTAACGTCAAGCAACTGGAGGCACGATCTGAAACTAAAAGACGGGAAGCCCCACTTGAATCGAACCTCGACTTTAGCACTGTTCTTGGTATGATATTAGAAAGTGCTACCAAGTGGAGGTATGATCTGGTGTTGTAATTCTTCAGTCACAATTATCGAAAGGCCTTCGAAGGTCTGAAACCTCTTGCTTCGTTAATGGAAAAGGCTGTTAAAAATGACACATTCAGGCCACTTCAAAATGGAGCACTTACTGAGACTACTTTTTGTAAGTGCTCAGTTTTGGAGTGGCTTTGATGGTGTGCAACAGGCAGCTTCACCTACAAAACCTAATAACAATGGTTTTCAGTAGTCTTTTTTTCTGCATTTTCTGAAATACTTGGCTTTTCCTGGATCTTTACTTGAAATCTAACGACTGGCAATGATTTTATTGTAAATTCATGAACCTAATTAGGAATGCTGAAAAGTGACGAATGCCGTCAACACCCACATTTCCATCTGAAACTGGAATGTGCCACAATGCCACAGGGGGCAACAATGAGCACTTCACACCTTTCGACTGGCCGTCTTCGACAGAAACTGCTCAAACCACGGAGGAGTGGTTGTGAAAGGGGGAGTGGCTGCATACGGCTGACACTTTGTTTCACGGCCAACTTAAACATGGCAAGGCGAGGTACGTCAAACCTGTAGGCTGTACATTAACCTCACCTTCAGTGGACACAAGTCTTTCTTCTTCTGAAAGATGAAAGATGAAACGACAAATGGTAAGTCCTGCTTTATTACCATTACACTGGGTTGCACTCTTTAGTGACGCAATTCTTGTTGGGCGTAAGTGCTCCGTCTTGGAGTGGCCTTGATGGCGTAAAAAGACATTTGCAGGGAACATGGTTTTGTGTAAAAGTTGATTTTGAAATCTAACAATTCAGCAATTCTTGTTGGGATATATATTTTCCTAAATATAGGGGAGAATGAAAAGGATCTTGCACTACATGTACAAGGCTACATTAAAAGAACGTATCCAGACTACTTCAAAAAGGAGCACTTGTTTGGAATGCTATCACAGTAGTGCTTCTCTTTGGGGCAGCCTTGAGAGGATCTGGCACAAATCCCTTTTGTTGAGCGTACCTGGAAGTATGGTTTTGTGTTGCAGTAGTTCCGCTGAAACTACCTGAGGTCTCAAACCTCTCTCCTTTATGATGAAGACTATGCAAAATGACACGTTCAGGCCCCTTCAAAGTGAAGCACTTGCTTGGAATACCTGCATGTAAGTGCTTAGTTTTGGAGTAGCTTTGATGGGGTACAACAGATCCAACGCGAGGAAAAACTGGCATAGGTGCTCTCTTGTACAAATTTACATTGGACGGCACGCGTCAGACTAACGTCAAGCAACTGGAGGCACGATCTGAAACTAAAAGACGGGAAGCCCCACTTGAATCGAACCTCGACTTTAGCACTGTTCTTGGTATGATATTAGAAAGTGCTACCAAGTGGAGGTATGATCTGGTGTTGTAATTCTTCAGTCACAATTATCGAAAGGCCTTCGAAGGTCTGAAACCTCTTGCTTCGTTAATGGAAAAGGCTGTTAAAAATGACACATTCAGGCCACTTCAAAATGGAGCACTTACTGAGACTACTTTTTGTAAGTGCTCAGTTTTGGAGTGGCTTTGATGGTGTGCAACAGGCAGCTTCACCTACAAAACCTAATAACAATGGTTTTCAGTAGTCTTTTTTTCTGCATTTTCTGAAATACTTGGCTTTTCCTGGATCTTTACTTGAAATCTAACGACTGGCAATGATTTTATTGTAAATTCATGAACCTGAAAAGCGACGAATGCCGTCAACACCCACATTTCCATCTGAAACTGGAATGTGCCACAATGCCACAGGGGGCAACAATGAGCACTTCACACCTTTCGACTGGCCGTCTTCGACAGAAACTGCTCAAACCACGGAGGAGTGGTTGTGAAAGGGGGAGTGGCTGCATACGGCTGACACTTTGTTTCACGGCCAACTTAAACATGGCAAGGCGAGGTACGTCAAACCTGTAGGCTGTACATTAACCTCACCTTCAGTGGACACAAGTCTTTCTTCTTCTGAAAGATGAAAGATGAAACGACAAATGGTAAGTCCTGCTTTATCACCATTACACTGGGTTGCACTCTTTAGTGACGCAATTCTTGTTGGGCGTAAGTGCTCCGTCTTGGAGTGGCCTTGATGGCGTAAAAAGACATTTGCAGGGAACATGGTTTTGTGTAAAAGTTGATTTTGAAATCTAACAATTCAGCAATTCTTGTTGGGATATATATTTTCCTACATATAGGGGAGAATGAAAAGGATCTTGCACTACATGTACAAGGCTACATTAAAAGAACGTATCCAGACTACTTCAAAAAGGAGCACTTGTTTGGAATGCTATCACAGTAGTGCTTCTCTTTGGGGCAGCCTTGAGAGGATCTGGCACAAATCCCTTTTGTTGAGCGTACCTGGAAGTATGGTTTTGTGTTGCAGTAGTTCCGCTGAAACTACCTGAGGTCTCAAACCTCTCTCCTTTATGATGAAGACTATGCAAAATGACACGTTCAGGCCCCTTCAAAGTGAAGCACTTGCTTGGAATACCTGCATGTAAGTGCTTAGTTTTGGAGTAGCTTTGATGGGGTACAACAGATCCAACGCGAGGAAAAACTGGCATAGGTGCTCTCTTGTACAAATTTACATTGGACGGCACGCGTCAGACTAACGTCAAGCAACTGGAGGCACGATCTGAAACTAAAAGACGGGAAGCCCCACTTGAATCGAACCTCGACTTTAGCACTGTTCTTGGTATGATATTAGAAAGTGCTACCAAGTGGAGGTATGATCTGGTGTTGTAATTCTTCAGTCACAATTATCGAAAGGCCTTCGAAGGTCTGAAACCTCTTGCTTCGTTAATGGAAAAGGCTGTTAAAAATGACACATTCAGGCCACTTCAAAATGGAGCACTTACTGAGACTACTTTTTGTAAGTGCTCAGTTTTGGAGTGGCTTTGATGGTGTGCAACAGGCAGCTTCACCTACAAAACCTAATAACAATGGTTTTCAGTAGTCTTTTTTTCTGCATTTTCTGAAATACTTGGCTTTTCCTGGATCTTTACTTGAAATCTAACGACTGGCAATGATTTTATTGTAAATTCATGAACCTAATTAGGAATGCTGAAAAGTGACGAATGCCGTCAACACCCACATTTCCATCTGAAACTGGAATGTGCCACAATGCCACAGGGGGCAACAATGAGCACTTCACACCTTTCGACTGGCCGTCTTCGACAGAAACTGCTCAAACCACGGAGGAGTGGTTGTGAAAGGGGGAGTGGCTGCATACGGCTGACACTTTGTTTCACGGCCAACTTAAACATGGCAAGGCGAGGTACGTCAAACCTGTAGGCTGTACATTAACCTCACCTTCAGTGGACACAAGTCTTTCTTCTTCTGAAAGATGAAAGATGAAACGACAAATGGTAAGTCCTGCTTTATTACCATTACACTGGGTTGCACTCTTTAGTGACGCAATTCTTGTTGGGCGTAAGTGCTCCGTCTTGGAGTGGCCTTGATGGCGTAAAAAGACATTTGCAGGGAACATGGTTTTGTGTAAAAGTTGATTTTGAAATCTAACAATTCAGCAATTCTTGTTGGGATATATATTTTCCTAAATATAGGGGAGAATGAAAAGGATCTTGCACTACATGTACAAGGCTACATTAAAAGAACGTATCCAGACTACTTCAAAAAGGAGCACTTGTTTGGAATGCTATCACAGTAGTGCTTCTCTTTGGGGCAGCCTTGAGAGGATCTGGCACAAATCCCTTTTGTTGAGCGTACCTGGAAGTATGGTTTTGTGTTGCAGTAGTTCCGCTGAAACTACCTGAGGTCTCAAACCTCTCTCCTTTATGATGAAGACTATGCAAAATGACACGTTCAGGCCCCTTCAAAGTGAAGCACTTGCTTGGAATACCTGCATGTAAGTGCTTAGTTTTGGAGTAGCTTTGATGGGGTACAACAGATCCAACGCGAGGAAAAACTGGCATAGGTGCTCTCTTGTACAAATTTACATTGGACGGCACGCGTCAGACTAACGTCAAGCAACTGGAGGCACGATCTGAAACTAAAAGACGGGAAGCCCCACTTGAATCGAACCTCGACTTTAGCACTGTTCTTGGTATGATATTAGAAAGTGCTACCAAGTGGAGGTATGATCTGGTGTTGTAATTCTTCAGTCACAATTATCGAAAGGCCTTCGAAGGTCTGAAACCTCTTGCTTCGTTAATGGAAAAGGCTGTTAAAAATGACACATTCAGGCCACTTCAAAATGGAGCACTTACTGAGACTACTTTTTGTAAGTGCTCAGTTTTGGAGTGGCTTTGATGGTGTGCAACAGGCAGCTTCACCTACAAAACCTAATAACAATGGTTTTCAGTAGTCTTTTTTTCTGCATTTTCTGAAATACTTGGCTTTTCCTGGATCTTTACTTGAAATCTAACGACTGGCAATGATTTTATTGTAAATTCATGAACCTGAAAAGCGACGAATGCCGTCAACACCCACATTTCCATCTGAAACTGGAATGTGCCACAATGCCACAGGGGGCAACAATGAGCACTTCACACCTTTCGACTGGCCGTCTTCGACAGAAACTGCTCAAACCACGGAGGAGTGGTTGTGAAAGGTGGAGTGGCTGCATACGGCTGACACTTTGTTTCACGGCCAACTTAAACATGGCAAGGCGAGGTACGTCAAACCTGTAGGCTGTACATTAACCTCACCTTCAGTGGACACAAGTCTTTCTTCTTCTGAAAGATGAAAGATGAAACGACAAATGGTAAGTCCTGCTTTATCACCATTACACTGGGTTGCACTCTTTAGTGACGCAATTCTTGTTGGGCGTAAGTGCTCCGTCTTGGAGTGGCCTTGATGGCGTAAAAAGACATTTGCAGGGAACATGGTTTTGTGTAAAAGTTGATTTTGAAATCTAACAATTCAGCAATTCTTGTTGGGATATATATTTTCCTAAATATAGGGGAGAATGAAAAGGATCTTGCACTACATGTAGAAGGCTACATTAAAAGAACGTATGCAGACTACTTCAAAAAGGAGCACTTGTTTGGAATGCTATCACAGTAGTGCTTCTCTTTGGGGCAGCCTTGAGAGGATCTGGCACAAATCCCTTTTGTTGAGCGTACCTGGAAGTATGGTTTTGTGTTGCAGTAGTTCCGCTGAAACTACCTGAGGTCTCAAACCTCTCTCCTTTATGATGAAGACTATGCAAAATGACACGTTCAGGCCCCTTCAAAGTGAAGCACTTGCTTGGAATACCTGCATGTAAGTGCTTAGTTTTGGAGTAGCTTTGATGGGGTACAACAGATCCAACGCGAGGAAAAACTGGCATAGGTGCTCTCTTGTACAAATTTACATTGGACGGCACGCGTCAGACTAACGTCAAGCAACTGGAGGCACGATCTGAAACTAAAAGACGGGAAGCCCCACTTGAATCGAACCTCGACTTTAGCACTGTTCTTGGTATGATATTAGAAAGTGCTACCAAGTGGAGGTATGATCTGGTGTTGTAATTCTTCAGTCACAATTATCGAAAGGCCTTCGAAGGTCTGAAACCTCTTGCTTCGTTAATGGAAAAGGCTGTTAAAAATGACACATTCAGGCCACTTCAAAATGGAGCACTTACTGAGACTACTTTTTGTAAGTGCTCAGTTTTGGAGTGGCTTTGATGGTGTGCAACAGGCAGCTTCACCTACAAAACCTAATAACAATGGTTTTCAGTAGTCTTTTTTTCTGCATTTTCTGAAATACTTGGCTTTTCCTGGATCTTTACTTGAAATCTAACGACTGGCAATGATTTTATTGTAAATTCATGAACCTAATTAGGAATGCTGAAAAGTGACGAATGCCGTCAACACCCACATTTCCATCTGAAACTGGAATGTGCCACAATGCCACAGGGGGCAACAATGAGCACTTCACACCTTTCGACTGGCCGTCTTCGACAGAAACTGCTCAAACCACGGAGGAGTGGTTGTGAAAGGGGGAGTGGCTGCATACGGCTGACACTTTGTTTCACGGCCAACTTAAACATGGCAAGGCGAGGTACGTCAAACCTGTAGGCTGTACATTAACCTCACCTTCAGTGGACACAAGTCTTTCTTCTTCTGAAAGATGAAAGATGAAACGACAAATGGTAAGTCCTGCTTTATCACCATTACACTGGGTTGCACTCTTTAGTGACGCAATTCTTGTTGGGCGTAAGTGCTCCGTCTTGGAGTGGCCTTGATGGCGTAAAAAGACATTTGCAGGGAACATGGTTTTGTGTAAAAGTTGATTTTGAAATCTAACAATTCAGCAATTCTTGTTGGGATATATATTTTCCTACATATAGGGGAGAATGAAAAGGATCTTGCACTACATGTACAAGGCTACATTAAAAGAACGTATCCAGACTACTTCAAAAAGGAGCACTTGTTTGGAATGCTATCACAGTAGTGCTTCTCTTTGGGGCAGCCTTGAGAGGATCTGGCACAAATCCCTTTTGTTGAGCGTACCTGGAAGTATGGTTTTGTGTTGCAGTAGTTCCGCTGAAACTACCTGAGGTCTCAAACCTCTCTCCTTTATGATGAAGACTATGCAAAATGACACGTTCAGGCCCCTTCAAAGTGAAGCACTTGCTTGGAATACCTGCATGTAAGTGCTTAGTTTTGGAGTAGCTTTGATGGGGTACAACAGATCCAACGCGAGGAAAAACTGGCATAGGTGCTCTCTTGTACAAATTTACATTGGACGGCACGCGTCAGACTAACGTCAAGCAACTGGAGGCACGATCTGAAACTAAAAGACGGGAAGCCCCACTTGAATCGAACCTCGACTTTAGCACTGTTCTTGGTATGATATTAGAAAGTGCTACCAAGTGGAGGTATGATCTGGTGTTGTAATTCTTCAGTCACAATTATCGAAAGGCCTTCGAAGGTCTGAAACCTCTTGCTTCGTTAATGGAAAAGGCTGTTAAAAATGACACATTCAGGCCACTTCAAAATGGAGCACTTACTGAGACTACTTTTTGTAAGTGCTCAGTTTTGGAGTGGCTTTGATGGTGTGCAACAGGCAGCTTCACCTACAAAACCTAATAACAATGGTTTTCAGTAGTCTTTTTTTCTGCATTTTCTGAAATACTTGGCTTTTCCTGGATCTTTACTTGAAATCTAACGACTGGCAATGATTTTATTGTAAATTCATGAACCTAATTAGGAATGCTGAAAAGTGACGAATGCCGTCAACACCCACATTTCCATCTGAAACTGGAATGTGCCACAATGCCACAGGGGGCAACAATGAGCACTTCACACCTTTCGACTGGCCGTCTTCGACAGAAACTGCTCAAACCACGGAGGAGTGGTTGTGAAAGGGGGAGTGGCTGCATACGGCTGACACTTTGTTTCACGGCCAACTTAAACATGGCAAGGCGAGGTACGTCAAACCTGTAGGCTGTACATTAACCTCACCTTCAGTGGACACAAGTCTTTCTTCTTCTGAAAGATGAAAGATGAAACGACAAATGGTAAGTCCTGCTTTATCACCATTACACTGGGTTGCACTCTTTAGTGACGCAATTCTTGTTGGGCGTAAGTGCTCCGTCTTGGAGTGGCCTTGATGGCGTAAAAAGACATTTGCAGGGAACATGGTTTTGTGTAAAAGTTGATTTTGAAATCTAACAATTCAGCAATTCTTGTTGGGATATATATTTTCCTAAATATAGGGGAGAATGAAAAGGATCTTGCACTACATGTAGAAGGCTACATTAAAAGAACGTATGCAGACTACTTCAAAAAGGAGCACTTGTTTGGAATGCTATCACAGTAGTGCTTCTCTTTGGGGCAGCCTTGAGAGGATCTGGCACAAATCCCTTTTGTTGAGCGTACCTGGAAGTATGGTTTTGTGTTGCAGTAGTTCCGCTGAAACTACCTGAGGTCTCAAACCTCTCTCCTTTATGATGAAGACTATGCAAAATGACACGTTCAGGCCCCTTCAAAGTGAAGCACTTGCTTGGAATACCTGCATGTAAGTGCTTAGTTTTGGAGTAGCTTTGATGGGGTACAACAGATCCAACGCGAGGAAAAACTGGCATAGGTGCTCTCTTGTACAAATTTACATTGGACGGCACGCGTCAGACTAACGTCAAGCAACTGGAGGCACGATCTGAAACTAAAAGACGGGAAGCCCCACTTGAATCGAACCTCGACTTTAGCACTGTTCTTGGTATGATATTAGAAAGTGCTACCAAGTGGAGGTATGATCTGGTGTTGTAATTCTTCAGTCACAATTATCGAAAGGCCTTCGAAGGTCTGAAACCTCTTGCTTCGTTAATGGAAAAGGCTGTTAAAAATGACACATTCAGGCCACTTCAAAATGGAGCACTTACTGAGACTACTTTTTGTAAGTGCTCAGTTTTGGAGTGGCTTTGATGGTGTGCAACAGGCAGCTTCACCTACAAAACCTAATAACAATGGTTTTCAGTAGTCTTTTTTTCTGCATTTTCTGAAATACTTGGCTTTTCCTGGATCTTTACTTGAAATCTAACGACTGGCAATGATTTTATTGTAAATTCATGAACCTAATTAGGAATGCTGAAAAGTGACGAATGCCGTCAACACCCACATTTCCATCTGAAACTGGAATGTGCCACAATGCCACAGGGGGCAACAATGAGCACTTCACACCTTTCGACTGGCCGTCTTCGACAGAAACTGCTCAAACCACGGAGGAGTGGTTGTGAAAGGGGGAGTGGCTGCATACGGCTGACACTTTGTTTCACGGCCAACTTAAACATGGCAAGGCGAGGTACGTCAAACCTGTAGGCTGTACATTAACCTCACCTTCAGTGGACACAAGTCTTTCTTCTTCTGAAAGATGAAAGATGAAACGACAAATGGTAAGTCCTGCTTTATCACCATTACACTGGGTTGCACTCTTTAGTGACGCAATTCTTGTTGGGCGTAAGTGCTCCGTCTTGGAGTGGCCTTGATGGCGTAAAAAGACATTTGCAGGGAACATGGTTTTGTGTAAAAGTTGATTTTGAAATCTAACAATTCAGCAATTCTTGTTGGGATATATATTTTCCTACATATAGGGGAGAATGAAAAGGATCTTGCACTACATGTACAAGGCTACATTAAAAGAACGTATCCAGACTACTTCAAAAAGGAGCACTTGTTTGGAATGCTATCACAGTAGTGCTTCTCTTTGGGGCAGCCTTGAGAGGATCTGGCACAAATCCCTTTTGTTGAGCGTACCTGGAAGTATGGTTTTGTGTTGCAGTAGTTCCGCTGAAACTACCTGAGGTCTCAAACCTCTCTCCTTTATGATGAAGACTATGCAAAATGACACGTTCAGGCCCCTTCAAAGTGAAGCACTTGCTTGGAATACCTGCATGTAAGTGCTTAGTTTTGGAGTAGCTTTGATGGGGTACAACAGATCCAACGCGAGGAAAAACTGGCATAGGTGCTCTCTTGTACAAATTTACATTGGACGGCACGCGTCAGACTAACGTCAAGCAACTGGAGGCACGATCTGAAACTAAAAGACGGGAAGCCCCACTTGAATCGAACCTCGACTTTAGCACTGTTCTTGGTATGATATTAGAAAGTGCTACCAAGTGGAGGTATGATCTGGTGTTGTAATTCTTCAGTCACAATTATCGAAAGGCCTTCGAAGGTCTGAAACCTCTTGCTTCGTTAATGGAAAAGGCTGTTAAAAATGACACATTCAGGCCACTTCAAAATGGAGCACTTACTGAGACTACTTTTTGTAAGTGCTCAGTTTTGGAGTGGCTTTGATGGTGTGCAACAGGCAGCTTCACCTACAAAACCTAATAACAATGGTTTTCAGTAGTCTTTTTTTCTGCATTTTCTGAAATACTTGGCTTTTCCTGGATCTTTACTTGAAATCTAACGACTGGCAATGATTTTATTGTAAATTCATGAACCTAATTAGGAATGCTGAAAAGTGACGAATGCCGTCAACACCCACATTTCCATCTGAAACTGGAATGTGCCACAATGCCACAGGGGGCAACAATGAGCACTTCACACCTTTCGACTGGCCGTCTTCGACAGAAACTGCTCAAACCACGGAGGAGTGGTTGTGAAAGGGGGAGTGGCTGCATACGGCTGACACTTTGTTTCACGGCCAACTTAAACATGGCAAGGCGAGGTACGTCAAACCTGTAGGCTGTACATTAACCTCACCTTCATTGGACACAAGTCTTTCTTCTTCTGAAAGATGAAAGATGAAACGACAAATGGTAAGTCCTGCTTTATCACCATTACACTGGGTTGCACTCTTTAGTGACGCAATTCTTGTTGGGCGTAAGTGCTCCGTCTTGGAGTGGCCTTGATGGCGTAAAAAGACATTTGCAGGGAACATGGTTTTGTGTAAAAGTTGATTTTGAAATCTAACAATTCAGCAATTCTTGTTGGGATATATATTTTCCTAAATATAGGGGAGAATGAAAAGGATCTTGCACTACATGTACAAGGCTACATTAAAAGAACGTATCCAGACTACTTCAAAAAGGAGCACTTGTTTGGAATGCTATCACAGTAGTGCTTCTCTTTGGGGCAGCCTTGAGAGGATCTGGCACAAATCCCTTTTGTTGAGCGTACCTGGAAGTATGGTTTTGTGTTGCAGTAGTTCCGCTGAAACTACCTGAGGTCTCAAACCTCTCTCCTTTATGATGAAGACTATGCAAAATGACACGTTCAGGCCCCTTCAAAGTGAAGCACTTGCTTGGAATACCTGCATGTAAGTGCTTAGTTTTGGAGTAGCTTTGATGGGGTACAACAGATCCAACGCGAGGAAAAACTGGCATAGGTGCTCTCTTGTACAAATTTACATTGGACGGCACGCGTCAGACTAACGTCAAGCAACTGGAGGCACGATCTGAAACTAAAAGACGGGAAGCCCCACTTGAATCGAACCTCGACTTTAGCACTGTTCTTGGTATGATATTAGAAAGTGCTACCAAGTGGAGGTATGATCTGGTGTTGTAATTCTTCAGTCACAATTATCGAAAGGCATTCGAAGGTCTGAAACCTCTTGCTTCGTTAATGGAAAAGGCTGTTAAAAATGACACATTCAGGCCACTTCAAAATGGAGCACTTACTGAGACTACTTTTTGTAAGTGCTCAGTTTTGGAGTGGCTTTGATGGTGTGCAACAGGCAGCTTCACCTACAAAACCTAATAACAATGGTTTTCAGTAGTCTTTTTTTCTGCATTTTCTGAAATACTTGGCTTTTCCTGGATCTTTACTTGAAATCTAACGACTGGCAATGATTTTATTGTAAATTCATGAACCTGAAAAGCGACGAATGCCGTCAACACCCACATTTCCATCTGAAACTGGAATGTGCCACAATGCCACAGGGGGCAACAATGAGCACTTCACACCTTTCGACTGGCCGTCTTCGACAGAAACTGCTCAAACCACGGAGGAGTGGTTGTGAAAGGTGGAGTGGCTGCATACGGCTGACACTTTGTTTCACGGCCAACTTAAACATGGCAAGGCGAGGTACGTCAAACCTGTAGGCTGTACATTAACCTCACCTTCAGTGGACACAAGTCTTTCTTCTTCTGAAAGATGAAAGATGAAACGACAAATGGTAAGTCCTGCTTTATCACCATTACACTGGGTTGCACTCTTTAGTGACGCAATTCTTGTTGGGCGTAAGTGCTCCGTCTTGGAGTGGCCTTGATGGCGTAAAAAGACATTTGCAGGGAACATGGTTTTGTGTAAAAGTTGATTTTGAAATCTAACAATTCAGCAATTCTTGTTGGGATATATATTTTCCTAAATATAGGGGAGAATGAAAAGGATCTTGCACTACATGTAGAAGGCTACATTAAAAGAACGTATGCAGACTACTTCAAAAAGGAGCACTTGTTTGGAATGCTATCACAGTAGTGCTTCTCTTTGGGGCAGCCTTGAGAGGATCTGGCACAAATCCCTTTTGTTGAGCGTACCTGGAAGTATGGTTTTGTGTTGCAGTAGTTCCGCTGAAACTACCTGAGGTCTCAAACCTCTCTCCTTTATGATGAAGACTATGCAAAATGACACGTTCAGGCCCCTTCAAAGTGAAGCACTTGCTTGGAATACCTGCATGTAAGTGCTTAGTTTTGGAGTAGCTTTGATGGGGTACAACAGATCCAACGCGAGGAAAAACTGGCATAGGTGCTCTCTTGTACAAATTTACATTGGACGGCACGCGTCAGACTAACGTCAAGCAACTGGAGGCACGATCTGAAACTAAAAGACGGGAAGCCCCACTTGAATCGAACCTCGACTTTAGCACTGTTCTTGGTATGATATTAGAAAGTGCTACCAAGTGGAGGTATGATCTGGTGTTGTAATTCTTCAGTCACAATTATCGAAAGGCCTTCGAAGGTCTGAAACCTCTTGCTTCGTTAATGGAAAAGGCTGTTAAAAATGACACATTCAGGCCACTTCAAAATGGAGCACTTACTGAGACTACTTTTTGTAAGTGCTCAGTTTTGGAGTGGCTTTGATGGTGTGCAACAGGCAGCTTCACCTACAAAACCTAATAACAATGGTTTTCAGTAGTCTTTTTTTCTGCATTTTCTGAAATACTTGGCTTTTCCTGGATCTTTACTTGAAATCTAACGACTGGCAATGATTTTATTGTAAATTCATGAACCTAATTAGGAATGCTGAAAAGTGACGAATGCCGTCAACACCCACATTTCCATCTGAAACTGGAATGTGCCACAATGCCACAGGGGGCAACAATGAGCACTTCACACCTTTCGACTGGCCGTCTTCGACAGAAACTGCTCAAACCACGGAGGAGTGGTTGTGAAAGGGGGAGTGGCTGCATACGGCTGACACTTTGTTTCACGGCCAACTTAAACATGGCAAGGCGAGGTACGTCAAACCTGTAGGCTGTACATTAACCTCACCTTCATTGGACACAAGTCTTTCTTCTTCTGAAAGATGAAAGATGAAACGAAAAATGGTAAGTCCTGCTTTATCACCATTACACTGGGTTGCACTCTTTAGTGACGCAATTCTTGTTGGGCGTAAGTGCTCCGTCTTGGAGTGGCCTTGATGGCGTAAAAAGACATTTGCAGGGAACATGGTTTTGTGTAAAAGTTGATTTTGAAATCTAACAATTCAGCAATTCTTGTTGGGATATATATTTTCCTAAATATAGGGGAGAATGAAAAGGATCTTGCACTACATGTACAAGGCTACATTAAAAGAACGTATCCAGACTACTTCAAAAAGGAGCACTTGTTTGGAATGCTATCACAGTAGTGCTTCTCTTTGGGGCAGCCTTGAGAGGATCTGGCACAAATCCCCTTTGTTGAGCGTACCTGGAAGTATGGTTTTGTGTTGCAGTAGTTCCGCTGAAACTACCTGAGGTCTCAAACCTCTCTCCTTTATGATGAAGACTATGCAAAATGACACGTTCAGGCCCCTTCAAAGTGAAGCACTTGCTTGGAATACCTGCATGTAAGTGCTTAGTTTTGGAGTAGCTTTGATGGGGTACAACAGATCCAACGCGAGGAAAAACTGGCATAGGTGCTCTCTTGTACAAATTTACATTGGACGGCACGCGTCAGACTAAACGTCAAGCAACTGGAGGCACGATCTGAAACTAAAAGACGGGAAGCCCCACTTGAATCGAACCTCGACTTTAGCACTGTTCTTGGTATGATATTAGAAAGTGCTACCAAGTGGAGGTATGATCTGGTGTTGTAATTCTTCAGTCACAATTATCGAAAGGCCTTCGAAGGTCTGAAACCTCTTGCTTCGTTAATGGAAAAGGCTGTTAAAAATGACACATTCAGGCCACTTCAAAATGGAGCACTTACTGAGACTACTTTTTGTAAGTGCTCAGTTTTGGAGTGGCTTTGATGGTGTGCAACAGGCAGCTTCACCTACAAAACCTAATAACAATGGTTTTCAGTAGTCTTTTTTTCTGCATTTTCTGAAATACTTGGCTTTTCCTGGATCTTTACTTGAAATCTAACGACTGGCAATGATTTTATTGTAAATTCATGAACCTAATTAGGAATGCTGAAAAGTGACGAATGCCGTCAACACCCACATTTCCATCTGAAACTGGAATGTGCCACAATGCCACAGGGGGCAACAATGAGCACTTCACACCTTTCGACTGGCCGTCTTCGACAGAAACTGCTCAAACCACGGAGGAGTGGTTGTGAAAGGGGGAGTGGCTGCATACGGCTGACACTTTGTTTCACGGCCAACTTAAACATGGCAAGGCGAGGTACGTCAAACCTGTAGGCTGTACATTAACCTCACCTTCAGTGGACACAAGTCTTTCTTCTTCTGAAAGATGAAAGATGAAACGACAAATGGTAAGTCCTGCTTTATCACCATTACACTGGGTTGCACTCTTTAGTGACGCAATTCTTGTTGGGCGTAAGTGCTCCGTCTTGGAGTGGCCTTGATGGCGTAAAAAGACATTTGCAGGGAACATGGTTTTGTGTAAAAGTTGATTTTGAAATCTAACAATTCAGCAATTCTTGTTGGGATATATATTTTCCTACATATAGGGGAGAATGAAAAGGATCTTGCACTACATGTACAAGGCTACATTAAAAGAACGTATCCAGACTACTTCAAAAAGGAGCACTTGTTTGGAATGCTATCACAGTAGTGCTTCTCTTTGGGGCAGCCTTGAGAGGATCTGGCACAAATCCCTTTTGTTGAGCGTACCTGGAAGTATGGTTTTGTGTTGCAGTAGTTCCGCTGAAACTACCTGAGGTCTCAAACCTCTCTCCTTTATGATGAAGACTATGCAAAATGACACGTTCAGGCCCCTTCAAAGTGAAGCACTTGCTTGGAATACCTGCATGTAAGTGCTTAGTTTTGGAGTAGCTTTGATGGGGTACAACAGATCCAACGCGAGGAAAAACTGGCATAGGTGCTCTCTTGTACAAATTTACATTGGACGGCACGCGTCAGACTAACGTCAAGCAACTGGAGGCACGATCTGAAACTAAAAGACGGGAAGCCCCACTTGAATCGAACCTCGACTTTAGCACTGTTCTTGGTATGATATTAGAAAGTGCTACCAAGTGGAGGTATGATCTGGTGTTGTAATTCTTCAGTCACAATTATCGAAAGGCCTTCGAAGGTCTGAAACCTCTTGCTTCGTTAATGGAAAAGGCTGTTAAAAATGACACATTCAGGCCACTTCAAAATGGAGCACTTACTGAGACTACTTTTTGTAAGTGCTCAGTTTTGGAGTGGCTTTGATGGTGTGCAACAGGCAGCTTCACCTACAAAACCTAATAACAATGGTTTTCAGTAGTCTTTTTTTCTGCATTTTCTGAAATACTTGGCTTTTCCTGGATCTTTACTTGAAATCTAACGACTGGCAATGATTTTATTGTAAATTCATGAACCTAATTAGGAATGCTGAAAAGTGACGAATGCCGTCAACACCCACATTTCCATCTGAAACTGGAATGTGCCACAATGCCACAGGGGGCAACAATGAGCACTTCACACCTTTCGACTGGCCGTCTTCGACAGAAACTGCTCAAACCACGGAGGAGTGGTTGTGAAAGGGGGAGTGGCTGCATACGGCTGACACTTTGTTTCACGGCCAACTTAAACATGGCAAGGCGAGGTACGTCAAACCTGTAGGCTGTACATTAACCTCACCTTCAGTGGACACAAGTCTTTCTTCTTCTGAAAGATGAAAGATGAAACGACAAATGGTAAGTCCTGCTTTATCACCATTACACTGGGTTGCACTCTTTAGTGACGCAATTCTTGTTGGGCGTAAGTGCTCCGTCTTGGAGTGGCCTTGATGGCGTAAAAAGACATTTGCAGGGAACATGGTTTTGTGTAAAAGTTGATTTTGAAATCTAACAATTCAGCAATTCTTGTTGGGATATATATTTTCCTACATATAGGGGAGAATGAAAAGGATCTTGCACTACATGTACAAGGCTACATTAAAAGAACGTATCCAGACTACTTCAAAAAGGAGCACTTGTTTGGAATGCTATCACAGTAGTGCTTCTCTTTGGGGCAGCCTTGAGAGGATCTGGCACAAATCCCTTTTGTTGAGCGTACCTGGAAGTATGGTTTTGTGTTGCAGTAGTTCCGCTGAAACTACCTGAGGTCTCAAACCTCTCTCCTTTATGATGAAGACTATGCAAAATGACACGTTCAGGCCCCTTCAAAGTGAAGCACTTGCTTGGAATACCTGCATGTAAGTGCTTAGTTTTGGAGTAGCTTTGATGGGGTACAACAGATCCAACGCGAGGAAAAACTGGCATAGGTGCTCTCTTGTACAAATTTACATTGGACGGCACGCGTCAGACTAACGTCAAGCAACTGGAGGCACGATCTGAAACTAAAAGACGGGAAGCCCCACTTGAATCGAACCTCGACTTTAGCACTGTTCTTGGTATGATATTAGAAAGTGCTACCAAGTGGAGGTATGATCTGGTGTTGTAATTCTTCAGTCACAATTATCGAAAGGCCTTCGAAGGTCTGAAACCTCTTGCTTCGTTAATGGAAAAGGCTGTTAAAAATGACACATTCAGGCCACTTCAAAATGGAGCACTTACTGAGACTACTTTTTGTAAGTGCTCAGTTTTGGAGTGGCTTTGATGGTGTGCAACAGGCAGCTTCACCTACAAAACCTAATAACAATGGTTTTCAGTAGTCTTTTTTTCTGCATTTTCTGAAATACTTGGCTTTTCCTGGATCTTTACTTGAAATCTAACGACTGGCAATGATTTTATTGTAAATTCATGAACCTAATTAGGAATGCTGAAAAGTGACGAATGCCGTCAACACCCACATTTCCATCTGAAACTGGAATGTGCCACAATGCCACAGGGGGCAACAATGAGCACTTCACACCTTTCGACTGGCCGTCTTCGACAGAAACTGCTCAAACCACGGAGGAGTGGTTGTGAAAGGGGGAGTGGCTGCATACGGCTGACACTTTGTTTCACGGCCAACTTAAACATGGCAAGGCGAGGTACGTCAAACCTGTAGGCTGTACATTAACCTCACCTTCAGTGGACACAAGTCTTTCTTCTTCTGAAAGATGAAAGATGAAACGACAAATGGTAAGTCCTGCTTTATCACCATTACACTGGGTTGCACTCTTTAGTGACGCAATTCTTGTTGGGCGTAAGTGCTCCGTCTTGGAGTGGCCTTGATGGCGTAAAAAGACATTTGCAGGGAACATGGTTTTGTGTAAAAGTTGATTTTGAAATCTAACAATTCAGCAATTCTTGTTGGGATATATATTTTCCTAAATATAGGGGAGAATGAAAAGGATCTTGCACTACATGTACAAGGCTACATTAAAAGAACGTATCCAGACTACTTCAAAAAGGAGCACTTGTTTGGAATGCTATCACAGTAGTGCTTCTCTTTGGGGCAGCCTTGAGAGGATCTGGCACAAATCCCTTTTGTTGAGCGTACCTGGAAGTATGGTTTTGTGTTGCAGTAGTTCCGCTGAAACTACCTGAGGTCTCAAACCTCTCTCCTTTATGATGAAGACTATGCAAAATGACACGTTCAGGCCCCTTCAAAGTGAAGCACTTGCTTGGAATACCTGCATGTAAGTGCTTAGTTTTGGAGTAGCTTTGATGGGGTACAACAGATCCAACGCGAGGAAAAACTGGCATAGGTGCTCTCTTGTACAAATTTACATTGGACGGCACGCGTCAGACTAACGTCAAGCAACTGGAGGCACGATCTGAAACTAAAAGACGGGAAGCCCCACTTGAATCGAACCTCGACTTTAGCACTGTTCTTGGTATGATATTAGAAAGTGCTACCAAGTGGAGGTATGATCTGGTGTTGTAATTCTTCAGTCACAATTATCGAAAGGCCTTCGAAGGTCTGAAACCTCTTGCTTCGTTAATGGAAAAGGCTGTTAAAAATGACACATTCAGGCCACTTCAAAATGGAGCACTTACTGAGACTACTTTTTGTAAGTGCTCAGTTTTGGAGTGGCTTTGATGGTGTGCAACAGGCAGCTTCACCTACAAAACCTAATAACAATGGTTTTCAGTAGTCTTTTTTTCTGCATTTTCTGAAATACTTGGCTTTTCCTGGATCTTTACTTGAAATCTAACGACTGGCAATGATTTTATTGTAAATTCATGAACCTAATTAGGAATGCTGAAAAGTGACGAATGCCGTCAACACCCACATTTCCATCTGAAACTGGAATGTGCCACAATGCCACAGGGGGCAACAATGAGCACTTCACACCTTTCGACTGGCCGTCTTCGACAGAAACTGCTCAAACCACGGAGGAGTGGTTGTGAAAGGGGGAGTGGCTGCATACGGCTGACACTTTGTTTCACGGCCAACTTAAACATGGCAAGGCGAGGTACGTCAAACCTGTAGGCTGTACATTAACCTCACCTTCAGTGGACACAAGTCTTTCTTCTTCTGAAAGATGAAAGATGAAACGACAAATGGTAAGTCCTGCTTTATCACCATTACACTGGGTTGCACTCTTTAGTGACGCAATTCTTGTTGGGCGTAAGTGCTCCGTCTTGGAGTGGCCTTGATGGCGTAAAAAGACATTTGCAGGGAACATGGTTTTGTGTAAAAGTTGATTTTGAAATCTAACAATTCAGCAATTCTTGTTGGGATATATATTTTCCTACATATAGGGGAGAATGAAAAGGATCTTGCACTACATGTACAAGGCTACATTAAAAGAACGTATCCAGACTACTTCAAAAAGGAGCACTTGTTTGGAATGCTATCACAGTAGTGCTTCTCTTTGGGGCAGCCTTGAGAGGATCTGGCACAAATCCCTTTTGTTGAGCGTACCTGGAAGTATGGTTTTGTGTTGCAGTAGTTCCGCTGAAACTACCTGAGGTCTCAAACCTCTCTCCTTTATGATGAAGACTATGCAAAATGACACGTTCAGGCCCCTTCAAAGTGAAGCACTTGCTTGGAATACCTGCATGTAAGTGCTTAGTTTTGGAGTAGCTTTGATGGGGTACAACAGATCCAACGCGAGGAAAAACTGGCATAGGTGCTCTCTTGTACAAATTTACATTGGACGGCACGCGTCAGACTAACGTCAAGCAACTGGAGGCACGATCTGAAACTAAAAGACGGGAAGCCCCACTTGAATCGAACCTCGACTTTAGCACTGTTCTTGGTATGATATTAGAAAGTGCTACCAAGTGGAGGTATGATCTGGTGTTGTAATTCTTCAGTCACAATTATCGAAAGGCCTTCGAAGGTCTGAAACCTCTTGCTTCGTTAATGGAAAAGGCTGTTAAAAATGACACATTCAGGCCACTTCAAAATGGAGCACTTACTGAGACTACTTTTTGTAAGTGCTCAGTTTTGGAGTGGCTTTGATGGTGTGCAACAGGCAGCTTCACCTACAAAACCTAATAACAATGGTTTTCAGTAGTCTTTTTTTCTGCATTTTCTGAAATACTTGGCTTTTCCTGGATCTTTACTTGAAATCTAACGACTGGCAATGATTTTATTGTAAATTCATGAACCTAATTAGGAATGCTGAAAAGTGACGAATGCCGTCAACACCCACATTTCCATCTGAAACTGGAATGTGCCACAATGCCACAGGGGGCAACAATGAGCACTTCACACCTTTCGACTGGCCGTCTTCGACAGAAACTGCTCAAACCACGGAGGAGTGGTTGTGAAAGGGGGAGTGGCTGCATACGGCTGACACTTTGTTTCACGGCCAACTTAAACATGGCAAGGCGAGGTACGTCAAACCTGTAGGCTGTACATTAACCTCACCTTCAGTGGACACAAGTCTTTCTTCTTCTGAAAGATGAAAGATGAAACGACAAATGGTAAGTCCTGCTTTATCACCATTACACTGGGTTGCACTCTTTAGTGACGCAATTCTTGTTGGGCGTAAGTGCTCCGTCTTGGAGTGGCCTTGATGGCGTAAAAAGACATTTGCAGGGAACATGGTTTTGTGTAAAAGTTGATTTTGAAATCTAACAATTCAGCAATTCTTGTTGGGATATATATTTTCCTACATATAGGGGAGAATGAAAAGGATCTTGCACTACATGTACAAGGCTACATTAAAAGAACGTATCCAGACTACTTCAAAAAGGAGCACTTGTTTGGAATGCTATCACAGTAGTGCTTCTCTTTGGGGCAGCCTTGAGAGGATCTGGCACAAATCCCTTTTGTTGAGCGTACCTGGAAGTATGGTTTTGTGTTGCAGTAGTTCCGCTGAAACTACCTGAGGTCTCAAACCTCTCTCCTTTATGATGAAGACTATGCAAAATGACACGTTCAGGCCCCTTCAAAGTGAAGCACTTGCTTGGAATACCTGCATGTAAGTGCTTAGTTTTGGAGTAGCTTTGATGGGGTACAACAGATCCAACGCGAGGAAAAACTGGCATAGGTGCTCTCTTGTACAAATTTACATTGGACGGCACGCGTCAGACTAACGTCAAGCAACTGGAGGCACGATCTGAAACTAAAAGACGGGAAGCCCCACTTGAATCGAACCTCGACTTTAGCACTGTTCTTGGTATGATATTAGAAAGTGCTACCAAGTGGAGGTATGATCTGGTGTTGTAATTCTTCAGTCACAATTATCGAAAGGCCTTCGAAGGTCTGAAACCTCTTGCTTCGTTAATGGAAAAGGCTGTTAAAAATGACACATTCAGGCCACTTCAAAATGGAGCACTTACTGAGACTACTTTTTGTAAGTGCTCAGTTTTGGAGTGGCTTTGATGGTGTGCAACAGGCAGCTTCACCTACAAAACCTAATAACAATGGTTTTCAGTAGTCTTTTTTTCTGCATTTTCTGAAATACTTGGCTTTTCCTGGATCTTTACTTGAAATCTAACGACTGGCAATGATTTTATTGTAAATTCATGAACCTAATTAGGAATGCTGAAAAGTGACGAATGCCGTCAACACCCACATTTCCATCTGAAACTGGAATGTGCCACAATGCCACAGGGGGCAACAATGAGCACTTCACACCTTTCGACTGGCCGTCTTCGACAGAAACTGCTCAAACCACGGAGGAGTGGTTGTGAAAGGGGGAGTGGCTGCATACGGCTGACACTTTGTTTCACGGCCAACTTAAACATGGCAAGGCGAGGTACGTCAAACCTGTAGGCTGTACATTAACCTCACCTTCAGTGGACACAAGTCTTTCTTCTTCTGAAAGATGAAAGATGAAACGACAAATGGTAAGTCCTGCTTTATCACCATTACACTGGGTTGCACTCTTTAGTGACGCAATTCTTGTTGGGCGTAAGTGCTCCGTCTTGGAGTGGCCTTGATGGCGTAAAAAGACATTTGCAGGGAACATGGTTTTGTGTAAAAGTTGATTTTGAAATCTAACAATTCAGCAATTCTTGTTGGGATATATATTTTCCTAAATATAGGGGAGAATGAAAAGGATCTTGCACTACATGTACAAGGCTACATTAAAAGAACGTATCCAGACTACTTCAAAAAGGAGCACTTGTTTGGAATGCTATCACAGTAGTGCTTCTCTTTGGGGCAGCCTTGAGAGGATCTGGCACAAATCCCTTTTGTTGAGCGTACCTGGAAGTATGGTTTTGTGTTGCAGTAGTTCCGCTGAAACTACCTGAGGTCTCAAACCTCTCTCCTTTATGATGAAGACTATGCAAAATGACACGTTCAGGCCCCTTCAAAGTGAAGCACTTGCTTGGAATACCTGCATGTAAGTGCTTAGTTTTGGAGTAGCTTTGATGGGGTACAACAGATCCAACGCGAGGAAAAACTGGCATAGGTGCTCTCTTGTACAAATTTACATTGGACGGCACGCGTCAGACTAACGTCAAGCAACTGGAGGCACGATCTGAAACTAAAAGACGGGAAGCCCCACTTGAATCGAACCTCGACTTTAGCACTGTTCTTGGTATGATATTAGAAAGTGCTACCAAGTGGAGGTATGATCTGGTGTTGTAATTCTTCAGTCACAATTATCGAAAGGCCTTCGAAGGTCTGAAACCTCTTGCTTCGTTAATGGAAAAGGCTGTTAAAAATGACACATTCAGGCCACTTCAAAATGGAGCACTTACTGAGACTACTTTTTGTAAGTGCTCAGTTTTGGAGTGGCTTTGATGGTGTGCAACAGGCAGCTTCACCTACAAAACCTAATAACAATGGTTTTCAGTAGTCTTTTTTTCTGCATTTTCTGAAATACTTGGCTTTTCCTGGATCTTTACTTGAAATCTAACGACTGGCAATGATTTTATTGTAAATTCATGAACCTAATTAGGAATGCTGAAAAGTGACGAATGCCGTCAACACCCACATTTCCATCTGAAACTGGAATGTGCCACAATGCCACAGGGGGCAACAATGAGCACTTCACACCTTTCGACTGGCCGTCTTCGACAGAAACTGCTCAAACCACGGAGGAGTGGTTGTGAAAGGGGGAGTGGCTGCATACGGCTGACACTTTGTTTCACGGCCAACTTAAACATGGCAAGGCGAGGTACGTCAAACCTGTAGGCTGTACATTAACCTCACCTTCAGTGGACACAAGTCTTTCTTCTTCTGAAAGATGAAAGATGAAACGACAAATGGTAAGTCCTGCTTTATCACCATTACACTGGGTTGCACTCTTTAGAGACGCAATTCTTGTTGGGCGTAAGTGCTCCGTCTTGGAGTGGCCTTGATGGCGTAAAAAGACATTTGCAGGGAACATGGTTTTGTGTAAAAGTTGATTTTGAAATCTAACAATTCAGCAATTCTTGTTGGGATATATATTTTCCTAAATATAGGGGAGAATGAAAAGGATCTTGCACTACATGTACAAGGCTACATTAAAAGAACGTATCCAGACTACTTCAAAAAGGAGCACTTGTTTGGAATGCTATCACAGTAGTGCTTCTCTTTGGGGCAGCCTTGAGAGGATCTGGCACAAATCCCTTTTGTTGAGCGTACCTGGAAGTATGGTTTTGTGTTGCAGTAGTTCCGCTGAAACTACCTGAGGTCTCAAACCTCTCTCCTTTATGATGAAGACTATGCAAAATGACACGTTCAGGCCCCTTCAAAGTGAAGCACTTGCTTGGAATACCTGCATGTAAGTGCTTAGTTTTGGAGTAGCTTTGATGGGGTACAACAGATCCAACGCGAGGAAAAACTGGCATAGGTGCTCTCTTGTACAAATTTACATTGGACGGCACGCGTCAGACTAACGTCAAGCAACTGGAGGCACGATCTGAAACTAAAAGACGGGAAGCCCCACTTGAATCGAACCTCGACTTTAGCACTGTTCTTGGTATGATATTAGAAAGTGCTACCAAGTGGAGGTATGATCTGGTGTTGTAATTCTTCAGTCACAATTATCGAAAGGCCTTCGAAGGTCTGAAACCTCTTGCTTCGTTAATGGAAAAGGCTGTTAAAAATGACACATTCAGGCCACTTCAAAATGGAGCACTTACTGAGACTACTTTTTGTAAGTGCTCAGTTTTGGAGTGGCTTTGATGGTGTGCAACAGGCAGCTTCACCTACAAAACCTAATAACAATGGTTTTCAGTAGTCTTTTTTTCTGCATTTTCTGAAATACTTGGCTTTTCCTGGATCTTTACTTGAAATCTAACGACTGGCAATGATTTTATTGTAAATTCATGAACCTAATTAGGAATGCTGAAAAGTGACGAATGCCGTCAACACCCACATTTCCATCTGAAACTGGAATGTGCCACAATGCCACAGGGGGCAACAATGAGCACTTCACACCTTTCGACTGGCCGTCTTCGACAGAAACTGCTCAAACCACGGAGGAGTGGTTGTGAAAGGGGGAGTGGCTGCATACGGCTGACACTTTGTTTCACGGCCAACTTAAACATGGCAAGGCGAGGTACGTCAAACCTGTAGGCTGTACATTAACCTCACCTTCAGTGGACACAAGTCTTTCTTCTTCTGAAAGATGAAAGATGAAACGACAAATGGTAAGTCCTGCTTTATCACCATTACACTGGGTTGCACTCTTTAGTGACGCAATTCTTGTTGGGCGTAAGTGCTCCGTCTTGGAGTGGCCTTGATGGCGTAAAAAGACATTTGCAGGGAACATGGTTTTGTGTAAAAGTTGATTTTGAAATCTAACAATTCAGCAATTCTTGTTGGGATATATATTTTCCTAAATATAGGGGAGAATGAAAAGGATCTTGCACTACATGTACAAGGCTACATTAAAAGAACGTATCCAGACTACTTCAAAAAGGAGCACTTGTTTGGAATGCTATCACAGTAGTGCTTCTCTTTGGGGCAGCCTTGAGAGGATCTGGCACAAATCCCTTTTGTTGAGCGTACCTGGAAGTATGGTTTTGTGTTGCAGTAGTTCCGCTGAAACTACCTGAGGTCTCAAACCTCTCTCCTTTATGATGAAGACTATGCAAAATGACACGTTCAGGCCCCTTCAAAGTGAAGCACTTGCTTGGAATACCTGCATGTAAGTGCTTAGTTTTGGAGTAGCTTTGATGGGGTACAACAGATCCAACGCGAGGAAAAACTGGCATAGGTGCTCTCTTGTACAAATTTACATTGGACGGCACGCGTCAGACTAACGTCAAGCAACTGGAGGCACGATCTGAAACTAAAAGACGGGAAGCCCCACTTGAATCGAACCTCGACTTTAGCACTGTTCTTGGTATGATATTAGAAAGTGCTACCAAGTGGAGGTATGATCTGGTGTTGTAATTCTTCAGTCACAATTATCGAAAGGCCTTCGAAGGTCTGAAACCTCTTGCTTCGTTAATGGAAAAGGCTGTTAAAAATGACACATTCAGGCCACTTCAAAATGGAGCACTTACTGAGACTACTTTTTGTAAGTGCTCAGTTTTGGAGTGGCTTTGATGGTGTGCAACAGGCAGCTTCACCTACAAAACCTAATAACAATGGTTTTCAGTAGTCTTTTTTTCTGCATTTTCTGAAATACTTGGCTTTTCCTGGATCTTTACTTGAAATCTAACGACTGGCAATGATTTTATTGTAAATTCATGAACCTAATTAGGAATGCTGAAAAGTGACGAATGCCGTCAACACCCACATTTCCATCTGAAACTGGAATGTGCCACAATGCCACAGGGGGCAACAATGAGCACTTCACACCTTTCGACTGGCCGTCTTCGACAGAAACTGCTCAAACCACGGAGGAGTGGTTGTGAAAGGGGGAGTGGCTGCATACGGCTGACACTTTGTTTCACGGCCAACTTAAACATGGCAAGGCGAGGTACGTCAAACCTGTAGGCTGTACATTAACCTCACCTTCAGTGGACACAAGTCTTTCTTCTTCTGAAAGATGAAAGATGAAACGACAAATGGTAAGTCCTGCTTTATCACCATTACACTGGGTTGCACTCTTTAGAGACGCAATTCTTGTTGGGCGTAAGTGCTCCGTCTTGGAGTGGCCTTGATGGCGTAAAAAGACATTTGCAGGGAACATGGTTTTGTGTAAAAGTTGATTTTGAAATCTAACAATTCAGCAATTCTTGTTGGGATATATATTTTCCTAAATATAGGGGAGAATGAAAAGGATCTTGCACTACATGTACAAGGCTACATTAAAAGAACGTATCCAGACTACTTCAAAAAGGAGCACTTGTTTGGAATGCTATCACAGTAGTGCTTCTCTTTGGGGCAGCCTTGAGAGGATCTGGCACAAATCCCTTTTGTTGAGCGTACCTGGAAGTATGGTTTTGTGTTGCAGTAGTTCCGCTGAAACTACCTGAGGTCTCAAACCTCTCTCCTTTATGATGAAGACTATGCAAAATGACACGTTCAGGCCCCTTCAAAGTGAAGCACTTGCTTGGAATACCTGCATGTAAGTGCTTAGTTTTGGAGTAGCTTTGATGGGGTACAACAGATCCAACGCGAGGAAAAACTGGCATAGGTGCTCTCTTGTACAAATTTACATTGGACGGCACGCGTCAGACTAACGTCAAGCAACTGGAGGCACGATCTGAAACTAAAAGACGGGAAGCCCCACTTGAATCGAACCTCGACTTTAGCACTGTTCTTGGTATGATATTAGAAAGTGCTACCAAGTGGAGGTATGATCTGGTGTTGTAATTCTTCAGTCACAATTATCGAAAGGCCTTCGAAGGTCTGAAACCTCTTGCTTCGTTAATGGAAAAGGCTGTTAAAAATGACACATTCAGGCCACTTCAAAATGGAGCACTTACTGAGACTACTTTTTGTAAGTGCTCAGTTTTGGAGTGGCTTTGATGGTGTGCAACAGGCAGCTTCACCTACAAAACCTAATAACAATGGTTTTCAGTAGTCTTTTTTTCTGCATTTTCTGAAATACTTGGCTTTTCCTGGATCTTTACTTGAAATCTAACGACTGGCAATGATTTTATTGTAAATTCATGAACCTAATTAGGAATGCTGAAAAGTGACGAATGCCGTCAACACCCACATTTCCATCTGAAACTGGAATGTGCCACAATGCCACAGGGGGCAACAATGAGCACTTCACACCTTTCGACTGGCCGTCTTCGACAGAAACTGCTCAAACCACGGAGGAGTGGTTGTGAAAGGGGGAGTGGCTGCATACGGCTGACACTTTGTTTCACGGCCAACTTAAACATGGCAAGGCGAGGTACGTCAAACCTGTAGGCTGTACATTAACCTCACCTTCAGTGGACACAAGTCTTTCTTCTTCTGAAAGATGAAAGATGAAACGACAAATGGTAAGTCCTGCTTTATCACCATTACACTGGGTTGCACTCTTTAGTGACGCAATTCTTGTTGGGCGTAAGTGCTCCGTCTTGGAGTGGCCTTGATGGCGTAAAAAGACATTTGCAGGGAACATGGTTTTGTGTAAAAGTTGATTTTGAAATCTAACAATTCAGCAATTCTTGTTGGGATATATATTTTCCTAAATATAGGGGAGAATGAAAAGGATCTTGCACTACATGTACAAGGCTACATTAAAAGAACGTATCCAGACTACTTCAAAAAGGAGCACTTGTTTGGAATGCTATCACAGTAGTGCTTCTCTTTGGGGCAGCCTTGAGAGGATCTGGCACAAATCCCTTTTGTTGAGCGTACCTGGAAGTATGGTTTTGTGTTGCAGTAGTTCCGCTGAAACTACCTGAGGTCTCAAACCTCTCTCCTTTATGATGAAGACTATGCAAAATGACACGTTCAGGCCCCTTCAAAGTGAAGCACTTGCTTGGAATACCTGCATGTAAGTGCTTAGTTTTGGAGTAGCTTTGATGGGGTACAACAGATCCAACGCGAGGAAAAACTGGCATAGGTGCTCTCTTGTACAAATTTACATTGGACGGCACGCGTCAGACTAACGTCAAGCAACTGGAGGCACGATCTGAAACTAAAAGACGGGAAGCCCCACTTGAATCGAACCTCGACTTTAGCACTGTTCTTGGTATGATATTAGAAAGTGCTACCAAGTGGAGGTATGATCTGGTGTTGTAATTCTTCAGTCACAATTATCGAAAGGCCTTCGAAGGTCTGAAACCTCTTGCTTCGTTAATGGAAAAGGCTGTTAAAAATGACACATTCAGGCCACTTCAAAATGGAGCACTTACTGAGACTACTTTTTGTAAGTGCTCAGTTTTGGAGTGGCTTTGATGGTGTGCAACAGGCAGCTTCACCTACAAAACCTAATAACAATGGTTTTCAGTAGTCTTTTTTTCTGCATTTTCTGAAATACTTGGCTTTTCCTGGATCTTTACTTGAAATCTAACGACTGGCAATGATTTTATTGTAAATTCATGAACCTAATTAGGAATGCTGAAAAGTGACGAATGCCGTCAACACCCACATTTCCATCTGAAACTGGAATGTGCCACAATGCCACAGGGGGCAACAATGAGCACTTCACACCTTTCGACTGGCCGTCTTCGACAGAAACTGCTCAAACCACGGAGGAGTGGTTGTGAAAGGGGGAGTGGCTGCATACGGCTGACACTTTGTTTCACGGCCAACTTAAACATGGCAAGGCGAGGTACGTCAAACCTGTAGGCTGTACATTAACCTCACCTTCAGTGGACACAAGTCTTTCTTCTTCTGAAAGATGAAAGATGAAACGACAAATGGTAAGTCCTGCTTTATCACCATTACACTGGGTTGCACTCTTTAGTGACGCAATTCTTGTTGGGCGTAAGTGCTCCGTCTTGGAGTGGCCTTGATGGCGTAAAAAGACATTTGCAGGGAACATGGTTTTGTGTAAAAGTTGATTTTGAAATCTAACAATTCAGCAATTCTTGTTGGGATATATATTTTCCTACATATAGGGGAGAATGAAAAGGATCTTGCACTACATGTACAAGGCTACATTAAAAGAACGTATCCAGACTACTTCAAAAAGGAGCACTTGTTTGGAATGCTATCACAGTAGTGCTTCTCTTTGGGGCAGCCTTGAGAGGATCTGGCACAAATCCCTTTTGTTGAGCGTACCTGGAAGTATGGTTTTGTGTTGCAGTAGTTCCGCTGAAACTACCTGAGGTCTCAAACCTCTCTCCTTTATGATGAAGACTATGCAAAATGACACGTTCAGGCCCCTTCAAAGTGAAGCACTTGCTTGGAATACCTGCATGTAAGTGCTTAGTTTTGGAGTAGCTTTGATGGGGTACAACAGATCCAACGCGAGGAAAAACTGGCATAGGTGCTCTCTTGTACAAATTTACATTGGACGGCACGCGTCAGACTAACGTCAAGCAACTGGAGGTACGATCTGAAACTAAAAGACGGGAAGCCCCACTTGAATCGAACCTCGACTTTAGCACTGTTCTTGGTATGATATTAGAAAGTGCTACCAAGTGGAGGTATGATCTGGTGTTGTAATTCTTCAGTCACAATTATCGAAAGGCCTTCGAAGGTCTGAAACCTCTTGCTTCGTTAATGGAAAAGGCTGTTAAAAATGACACATTCAGGCCACTTCAAAATGGAGCACTTACTGAGACTACTTTTTGTAAGTGCTCAGTTTTGGAGTGGCTTTGATGGTGTGCAACAGGCAGCTTCACCTACAAAACCTAATAACAATGGTTTTCAGTAGTCTTTTTTTCTGCATTTTCTGAAATACTTGGCTTTTCCTGGATCTTTACTTGAAATCTAACGACTGGCAATGATTTTATTGTAAATTCATGAACCTAATTAGGAATGCTGAAAAGTGACGAATGCCGTCAACACCCACATTTCCATCTGAAACTGGAATGTGCCACAATGCCACAGGGGGCAACAATGAGCACTTCACACCTTTCGACTGGCCGTCTTCGACAGAAACTGCTCAAACCACGGAGGAGTGGTTGTGAAAGGGGGAGTGGCTGCATACGGCTGACACTTTGTTTCACGGCCAACTTAAACATGGCAAGGCGAGGTACGTCAAACCTGTAGGCTGTACATTAACCTCACCTTCAGTGGACACAAGTCTTTCTTCTTCTGAAAGATGAAAGATGAAACGACAAATGGTAAGTCCTGCTTTATCACCATTACACTGGGTTGCACTCTTTAGTGACGCAATTCTTGTTGGGCGTAAGTGCTCCGTCTTGGAGTGGCCTTGATGGCGTAAAAAGACATTTGCAGGGAACATGGTTTTGTGTAAAAGTTGATTTTGAAATCTAACAATTCAGCAATTCTTGTTGGGATATATATTTTCCTAAATATAGGGGAGAATGAAAAGGATCTTGCACTACATGTACAAGGCTACATTAAAAGAACGTATCCAGACTACTTCAAAAAGGAGCACTTGTTTGGAATGCTATCACAGTAGTGCTTCTCTTTGGGGCAGCCTTGAGAGGATCTGGCACAAATCCCTTTTGTTGAGCGTACCTGGAAGTATGGTTTTGTGTTGCAGTAGTTCCGCTGAAACTACCTGAGGTCTCAAACCTCTCTCCTTTATGATGAAGACTATGCAAAATGACACGTTCAGGCCCCTTCAAAGTGAAGCACTTGCTTGGAATACCTGCATGTAAGTGCTTAGTTTTGGAGTAGCTTTGATGGGGTACAACAGATCCAACGCGAGGAAAAACTGGCATAGGTGCTCTCTTGTACAAATTTACATTGGACGGCACGCGTCAGACTAACGTCAAGCAACTGGAGGCACGATCTGAAACTAAAAGACGGGAAGCCCCACTTGAATCGAACCTCGACTTTAGCACTGTTCTTGGTATGATATTAGAAAGTGCTACCAAGTGGAGGTATGATCTGGTGTTGTAATTCTTCAGTCACAATTATCGAAAGGCCTTCGAAGGTCTGAAACCTCTTGCTTCGTTAATGGAAAAGGCTGTTAAAAATGACACATTCAGGCCACTTCAAAATGGAGCACTTACTGAGACTACTTTTTGTAAGTGCTCAGTTTTGGAGTGGCTTTGATGGTGTGCAACAGGCAGCTTCACCTACAAAACCTAATAACAATGGTTTTCAGTAGTCTTTTTTTCTGCATTTTCTGAAATACTTGGCTTTTCCTGGATCTTTACTTGAAATCTAACGACTGGCAATGATTTTATTGTAAATTCATGAACCTAATTAGGAATGCTGAAAAGTGACGAATGCCGTCAACACCCACATTTCCATCTGAAACTGGAATGTGCCACAATGCCACAGGGGGCAACAATGAGCACTTCACACCTTTCGACTGGCCGTCTTCGACAGAAACTGCTCAAACCACGGAGGAGTGGTTGTGAAAGGGGGAGTGGCTGCATACGGCTGACACTTTGTTTCACGGCCAACTTAAACATGGCAAGGCGAGGTACGTCAAACCTGTAGGCTGTACATTAACCTCACCTTCAGTGGACACAAGTCTTTCTTCTTCTGAAAGATGAAAGTGAATTACACTGGGTTGCACTCTTTAGTGACGCAATTCTTGTTGGGCGTAAGTGCTCCGTCTTGGAGTGGCCTTGATGGCGTAAAAAGACATTTGCAGGGAACATGGTTTTGTGTAAAAGTTGATTTTGAAATCTAACAATTCAGCAATTCTTGTTGGGATATATATTTTCCTACATATAGGGGAGAATGAAAAGGATCTTGCACTACATGTACAAGGCTACATTAAAAGAACGTATCCAGACTACTTCAAAAAGGAGCACTTGTTTGGAATGCTATCACAGTAGTGCTTCTCTTTGGGGCAGCCTTGAGAGGATCTGGCACAAATCCCTTTTGTTGAGCGTACCTGGAAGTATGGTTTTGTGTTGCAGTAGTTCCGCTGAAACTACCTGAGGTCTCAAACCTCTCTCCTTTATGATGAAGACTATGCAAAATGACACGTTCAGGCCCCTTCAAAGTGAAGCACTTGCTTGGAATACCTGCATGTAAGTGCTTAGTTTTGGAGTAGCTTTGATGGGGTACAACAGATCCAACGCGAGGAAAAACTGGCATAGGTGCTCTCTTGTACAAATTTACATTGGACGGCACGCGTCAGACTAACGTCAAGCAACTGGAGGCACGATCTGAAACTAAAAGACGGGAAGCCCCACTTGAATCGAACCTCGACTTTAGCACTGTTCTTGGTATGATATTAGAAAGTGCTACCAAGTGGAGGTATGATCTGGTGTTGTAATTCTTCAGTCACAATTATCGAAAGGCCTTCGAAGGTCTGAAACCTCTTGCTTCGTTAATGGAAAAGGCTGTTAAAAATGACACATTCAGGCCACTTCAAAATGGAGCACTTACTGAGACTACTTTTTGTAAGTGCTCAGTTTTGGAGTGGCTTTGATGGTGTGCAACAGGCAGCTTCACCTACAAAACCTAATAACAATGGTTTTCAGTAGTCTTTTTTTCTGCATTTTCTGAAATACTTGGCTTTTCCTGGATCTTTACTTGAAATCTAACGACTGGCAATGATTTTATTGTAAATTCATGAACCTAATTAGGAATGCTGAAAAGTGACGAATGCCGTCAACACCCACATTTCCATCTGAAACTGGAATGTGCCACAATGCCACAGGGGGCAACAATGAGCACTTCACACCTTTCGACTGGCCGTCTTCGACAGAAACTGCTCAAACCACGGAGGAGTGGTTGTGAAAGGGGGAGTGGCTGCATACGGCTGACACTTTGTTTCACGGCCAACTTAAACATGGCAAGGCGAGGTACGTCAAACCTGTAGGCTGTACATTAACCTCACCTTCAGTGGACACAAGTCTTTCTTCTTCTGAAAGATGAAAGATGAAACGACAAATGGTAAGTCCTGCTTTATCACCATTACACTGGGTTGCACTCTTTAGTGACGCAATTCTTGTTGGGCGTAAGTGCTCCGTCTTGGAGTGGCCTTGATGGCGTAAAAAGACATTTGCAGGGAACATGGTTTTGTGTAAAAGTTGATTTTGAAATCTAACAATTCAGCAATTCTTGTTGGGATATATATTTTCCTACATATAGGGGAGAATGAAAAGGATCTTGCACTACATGTACAAGGCTACATTAAAAGAACGTATCCAGACTACTTCAAAAAGGAGCACTTGTTTGGAATGCTATCACAGTAGTGCTTCTCTTTGGGGCAGCCTTGAGAGGATCTGGCACAAATCCCTTTTGTTGAGCGTACCTGGAAGTATGGTTTTGTGTTGCAGTAGTTCCGCTGAAACTACCTGAGGTCTCAAACCTCTCTCCTTTATGATGAAGACTATGCAAAATGACACGTTCAGGCCCCTTCAAAGTGAAGCACTTGCTTGGAATACCTGCATGTAAGTGCTTAGTTTTGGAGTAGCTTTGATGGGGTACAACAGATCCAACGCGAGGAAAAACTGGCATAGGTGCTCTCTTGTACAAATTTACATTGGACGGCACGCGTCAGACTAACGTCAAGCAACTGGAGGCACGATCTGAAACTAAAAGACGGGAAGCCCCACTTGAATCGAACCTCGACTTTAGCACTGTTCTTGGTATGATATTAGAAAGTGCTACCAAGTGGAGGTATGATCTGGTGTTGTAATTCTTCAGTCACAATTATCGAAAGGCCTTCGAAGGTCTGAAACCTCTTGCTTCGTTAATGGAAAAGGCTGTTAAAAATGACACATTCAGGCCACTTCAAAATGGAGCACTTACTGAGACTACTTTTTGTAAGTGCTCAGTTTTGGAGTGGCTTTGATGGTGTGCAACAGGCAGCTTCACCTACAAAACCTAATAACAATGGTTTTCAGTAGTCTTTTTTTCTGCATTTTCTGAAATACTTGGCTTTTCCTGGATCTTTACTTGAAATCTAACGACTGGCAATGATTTTATTGTAAATTCATGAACCTAATTAGGAATGCTGAAAAGTGACGAATGCCGTCAACACCCACATTTCCATCTGAAACTGGAATGTGCCACAATGCCACAGGGGGCAACAATGAGCACTTCACACCTTTCGACTGGCCGTCTTCGACAGAAACTGCTCAAACCACGGAGGAGTGGTTGTGAAAGGGGGAGTGGCTGCATACGGCTGACACTTTGTTTCACGGCCAACTTAAACATGGCAAGGCGAGGTACGTCAAACCTGTAGGCTGTACATTAACCTCACCTTCAGTGGACACAAGTCTTTCTTCTTCTGAAAGATGAAAGATGAAACGACAAATGGTAAGTCCTGCTTTATCACCATTACACTGGGTTGCACTCTTTAGTGACGCAATTCTTGTTGGGCGTAAGTGCTCCGTCTTGGAGTGGCCTTGATGGCGTAAAAAGACATTTGCAGGGAACATGGTTTTGTGTAAAAGTTGATTTTGAAATCTAACAATTCAGCAATTCTTGTTGGGATATATATTTTCCTAAATATAGGGGAGAATGAAAAGGATCTTGCACTACATGTACAAGGCTACATTAAAAGAACGTATCCAGACTACTTCAAAAAGGAGCACTTGTTTGGAATGCTATCACAGTAGTGCTTCTCTTTGGGGCAGCCTTGAGAGGATCTGGCACAAATCCCTTTTGTTGAGCGTACCTGGAAGTATGGTTTTGTGTTGCAGTAGTTCCGCTGAAACTACCTGAGGTCTCAAACCTCTCTCCTTTATGATGAAGACTATGCAAAATGACACGTTCAGGCCCCTTCAAAGTGAAGCACTTGCTTGGAATACCTGCATGTAAGTGCTTAGTTTTGGAGTAGCTTTGATGGGGTACAACAGATCCAACGCGAGGAAAAACTGGCATAGGTGCTCTCTTGTACAAATTTACATTGGACGGCACGCGTCAGACTAACGTCAAGCAACTGGAGGCACGATCTGAAACTAAAAGACGGGAAGCCCCACTTGAATCGAACCTCGACTTTAGCACTGTTCTTGGTATGATATTAGAAAGTGCTACCAAGTGGAGGTATGATCTGGTGTTGTAATTCTTCAGTCACAATTATCGAAAGGCCTTCGAAGGTCTGAAACCTCTTGCTTCGTTAATGGAAAAGGCTGTTAAAAATGACACATTCAGGCCACTTCAAAATGGAGCACTTACTGAGACTACTTTTTGTAAGTGCTCAGTTTTGGAGTGGCTTTGATGGTGTGCAACAGGCAGCTTCACCTACAAAACCTAATAACAATGGTTTTCAGTAGTCTTTTTTTCTGCATTTTCTGAAATACTTGGCTTTTCCTGGATCTTTACTTGAAATCTAACGACTGGCAATGATTTTATTGTAAATTCATGAACCTAATTAGGAATGCTGAAAAGTGACGAATGCCGTCAACACCCACATTTCCATCTGAAACTGGAATGTGCCACAATGCCACAGGGGGCAACAATGAGCACTTCACACCTTTCGACTGGCCGTCTTCGACAGAAACTGCTCAAACCACGGAGGAGTGGTTGTGAAAGGGGGAGTGGCTGCATACGGCTGACACTTTGTTTCACGGCCAACTTAAACATGGCAAGGCGAGGTACGTCAAACCTGTAGGCTGTACATTAACCTCACCTTCAGTGGACACAAGTCTTTCTTCTTCTGAAAGATGAAAGATGAAACGACAAATGGTAAGTCCTGCTTTATCACCATTACACTGGGTTGCACTCTTTAGTGACGCAATTCTTGTTGGGCGTAAGTGCTCCGTCTTGGAGTGGCCTTGATGGCGTAAAAAGACATTTGCAGGGAACATGGTTTTGTGTAAAAGTTGATTTTGAAATCTAACAATTCAGCAATTCTTGTTGGGATATATATTTTCCTACATATAGGGGAGAATGAAAAGGATCTTGCACTACATGTACAAGGCTACATTAAAAGAACGTATCCAGACTACTTCAAAAAGGAGCACTTGTTTGGAATGCTATCACAGTAGTGCTTCTCTTTGGGGCAGCCTTGAGAGGATCTGGCACAAATCCCTTTTGTTGAGCGTACCTGGAAGTATGGTTTTGTGTTGCAGTAGTTCCGCTGAAACTACCTGAGGTCTCAAACCTCTCTCCTTTATGATGAAGACTATGCAAAATGACACGTTCAGGCCCCTTCAAAGTGAAGCACTTGCTTGGAATACCTGCATGTAAGTGCTTAGTTTTGGAGTAGCTTTGATGGGGTACAACAGATCCAACGCGAGGAAAAACTGGCATAGGTGCTCTCTTGTACAAATTTACATTGGACGGCACGCGTCAGACTAACGTCAAGCAACTGGAGGCACGATCTGAAACTAAAAGACGGGAAGCCCCACTTGAATCGAACCTCGACTTTAGCACTGTTCTTGGTATGATATTAGAAAGTGCTACCAAGTGGAGGTATGATCTGGTGTTGTAATTCTTCAGTCACAATTATCGAAAGGCCTTCGAAGGTCTGAAACCTCTTGCTTCGTTAATGGAAAAGGCTGTTAAAAATGACACATTCAGGCCACTTCAAAATGGAGCACTTACTGAGACTACTTTTTGTAAGTGCTCAGTTTTGGAGTGGCTTTGATGGTGTGCAACAGGCAGCTTCACCTACAAAACCTAATAACAATGGTTTTCAGTAGTCTTTTTTTCTGCATTTTCTGAAATACTTGGCTTTTCCTGGATCTTTACTTGAAATCTAACGACTGGCAATGATTTTATTGTAAATTCATGAACCTAATTAGGAATGCTGAAAAGTGACGAATGCCGTCAACACCCACATTTCCATCTGAAACTGGAATGTGCCACAATGCCACAGGGGGCAACAATGAGCACTTCACACCTTTCGACTGGCCGTCTTCGACAGAAACTGCTCAAACCACGGAGGAGTGGTTGTGAAAGGGGGAGTGGCTGCATACGGCTGACACTTTGTTTCACGGCCAACTTAAACATGGCAAGGCGAGGTACGTCAAACCTGTAGGCTGTACATTAACCTCACCTTCAGTGGACACAAGTCTTTCTTCTTCTGAAAGATGAAAGATGAAACGACAAATGGTAAGTCCTGCTTTATCACCATTACACTGGGTTGCACTCTTTAGTGACGCAATTCTTGTTGGGCGTAAGTGCTCCGTCTTGGAGTGGCCTTGATGGCGTAAAAAGACATTTGCAGGGAACATGGTTTTGTGTAAAAGTTGATTTTGAAATCTAACAATTCAGCAATTCTTGTTGGGATATATATTTTCCTACATATAGGGGAGAATGAAAAGGATCTTGCACTACATGTACAAGGCTACATTAAAAGAACGTATCCAGACTACTTCAAAAAGGAGCACTTGTTTGGAATGCTATCACAGTAGTGCTTCTCTTTGGGGCAGCCTTGAGAGGATCTGGCACAAATCCCTTTTGTTGAGCGTACCTGGAAGTATGGTTTTGTGTTGCAGTAGTTCCGCTGAAACTACCTGAGGTCTCAAACCTCTCTCCTTTATGATGAAGACTATGCAAAATGACACGTTCAGGCCCCTTCAAAGTGAAGCACTTGCTTGGAATACCTGCATGTAAGTGCTTAGTTTTGGAGTAGCTTTGATGGGGTACAACAGATCCAACGCGAGGAAAAACTGGCATAGGTGCTCTCTTGTACAAATTTACATTGGACGGCACGCGTCAGACTAACGTCAAGCAACTGGAGGCACGATCTGAAACTAAAAGACGGGAAGCCCCACTTGAATCGAACCTCGACTTTAGCACTGTTCTTGGTATGATATTAGAAAGTGCTACCAAGTGGAGGTATGATCTGGTGTTGTAATTCTTCAGTCACAATTATCGAAAGGCCTTCGAAGGTCTGAAACCTCTTGCTTCGTTAATGGAAAAGGCTGTTAAAAATGACACATTCAGGCCACTTCAAAATGGAGCACTTACTGAGACTACTTTTTGTAAGTGCTCAGTTTTGGAGTGGCTTTGATGGTGTGCAACAGGCAGCTTCACCTACAAAACCTAATAACAATGGTTTTCAGTAGTCTTTTTTTCTGCATTTTCTGAAATACTTGGCTTTTCCTGGATCTTTACTTGAAATCTAACGACTGGCAATGATTTTATTGTAAATTCATGAACCTAATTAGGAATGCTGAAAAGTGACGAATGCCGTCAACACCCACATTTCCATCTGAAACTGGAATGTGCCACAATGCCACAGGGGGCAACAATGAGCACTTCACACCTTTCGACTGGCCGTCTTCGACAGAAACTGCTCAAACCACGGAGGAGTGGTTGTGAAAGGGGGAGTGGCTGCATACGGCTGACACTTTGTTTCACGGCCAACTTAAACATGGCAAGGCGAGGTACGTCAAACCTGTAGGCTGTACATTAACCTCACCTTCAGTGGACACAAGTCTTTCTTCTTCTGAAAGATGAAAGATGAAACGACAAATGGTAAGTCCTGCTTTATCACCATTACACTGGGTTGCACTCTTTAGTGACGCAATTCTTGTTGGGCGTAAGTGCTCCGTCTTGGAGTGGCCTTGATGGCGTAAAAAGACATTTGCAGGGAACATGGTTTTGTGTAAAAGTTGATTTTGAAATCTAACAATTCAGCAATTCTTGTTGGGATATATATTTTCCTACATATAGGGGAGAATGAAAAGGATCTTGCACTACATGTACAAGGCTACATTAAAAGAACGTATCCAGACTACTTCAAAAAGGAGCACTTGTTTGGAATGCTATCACAGTAGTGCTTCTCTTTGGGGCAGCCTTGAGAGGATCTGGCACAAATCCCTTTTGTTGAGCGTACCTGGAAGTATGGTTTTGTGTTGCAGTAGTTCCGCTGAAACTACCTGAGGTCTCAAACCTCTCTCCTTTATGATGAAGACTATGCAAAATGACACGTTCAGGCCCCTTCAAAGTGAAGCACTTGCTTGGAATACCTGCATGTAAGTGCTTAGTTTTGGAGTAGCTTTGATGGGGTACAACAGATCCAACGCGAGGAAAAACTGGCATAGGTGCTCTCTTGTACAAATTTACATTGGACGGCACGCGTCAGACTAACGTCAAGCAACTGGAGGCACGATCTGAAACTAAAAGACGGGAAGCCCCACTTGAATCGAACCTCGACTTTAGCACTGTTCTTGGTATGATATTAGAAAGTGCTACCAAGTGGAGGTATGATCTGGTGTTGTAATTCTTCAGTCACAATTATCGAAAGGCCTTCGAAGGTCTGAAACCTCTTGCTTCGTTAATGGAAAAGGCTGTTAAAAATGACACATTCAGGCCACTTCAAAATGGAGCACTTACTGAGACTACTTTTTGTAAGTGCTCAGTTTTGGAGTGGCTTTGATGGTGTGCAACAGGCAGCTTCACCTACAAAACCTAATAACAATGGTTTTCAGTAGTCTTTTTTTCTGCATTTTCTGAAATACTTGGCTTTTCCTGGATCTTTACTTGAAATCTAACGACTGGCAATGATTTTATTGTAAATTCATGAACCTAATTAGGAATGCTGAAAAGTGACGAATGCCGTCAACACCCACATTTCCATCTGAAACTGGAATGTGCCACAATGCCACAGGGGGCAACAATGAGCACTTCACACCTTTCGACTGGCCGTCTTCGACAGAAACTGCTCAAACCACGGAGGAGTGGTTGTGAAAGGGGGAGTGGCTGCATACGGCTGACACTTTGTTTCACGGCCAACTTAAACATGGCAAGGCGAGGTACGTCAAACCTGTAGGCTGTACATTAACCTCACCTTCAGTGGACACAAGTCTTTCTTCTTCTGAAAGATGAAAGATGAAACGACAAATGGTAAGTCCTGCTTTATCACCATTACACTGGGTTGCACTCTTTAGTGACGCAATTCTTGTTGGGCGTAAGTGCTCCGTCTTGGAGTGGCCTTGATGGCGTAAAAAGACATTTGCAGGGAACATGGTTTTGTGTAAAAGTTGATTTTGAAATCTAACAATTCAGCAATTCTTGTTGGGATATATATTTTCCTAAATATAGGGGAGAATGAAAAGGATCTTGCACTACATGTACAAGGCTACATTAAAAGAACGTATCCAGACTACTTCAAAAAGGAGCACTTGTTTGGAATGCTATCACAGTAGTGCTTCTCTTTGGGGCAGCCTTGAGAGGATCTGGCACAAATCCCTTTTGTTGAGCGTACCTGGAAGTATGGTTTTGTGTTGCAGTAGTTCCGCTGAAACTACCTGAGGTCTCAAACCTCTCTCCTTTATGATGAAGACTATGCAAAATGACACGTTCAGGCCCCTTCAAAGTGAAGCACTTGCTTGGAATACCTGCATGTAAGTGCTTAGTTTTGGAGTAGCTTTGATGGGGTACAACAGATCCAACGCGAGGAAAAACTGGCATAGGTGCTCTCTTGTACAAATTTACATTGGACGGCACGCGTCAGACTAACGTCAAGCAACTGGAGGCACGATCTGAAACTAAAAGACGGGAAGCCCCACTTGAATCGAACCTCGACTTTAGCACTGTTCTTGGTATGATATTAGAAAGTGCTACCAAGTGGAGGTATGATCTGGTGTTGTAATTCTTCAGTCACAATTATCGAAAGGCCTTCGAAGGTCTGAAACCTCTTGCTTCGTTAATGGAAAAGGCTGTTAAAAATGACACATTCAGGCCACTTCAAAATGGAGCACTTACTGAGACTACTTTTTGTAAGTGCTCAGTTTTGGAGTGGCTTTGATGGTGTGCAACAGGCAGCTTCACCTACAAAACCTAATAACAATGGTTTTCAGTAGTCTTTTTTTCTGCATTTTCTGAAATACTTGGCTTTTCCTGGATCTTTACTTGAAATCTAACGACTGGCAATGATTTTATTGTAAATTCATGAACCTGAAAAGCGACGAATGCCGTCAACACCCACATTTCCATCTGAAACTGGAATGTGCCACAATGCCACAGGGGGCAACAATGAGCACTTCACACCTTTCGACTGGCCGTCTTCGACAGAAACTGCTCAAACCACGGAGGAGTGGTTGTGAAAGGTGGAGTGGCTGCATACGGCTGACACTTTGTTTCACGGCCAACTTAAACATGGCAAGGCGAGGTACGTCAAACCTGTAGGCTGTACATTAACCCACCTTCAGTGGACACAAGTCTTTCTTCTTCTGAAAGATGAAAGATGAAACGACAAATGGTAAGTCCTGCTTTATCACCATTACACTGGGTTGCACTCTTTAGTGACGCAATTCTTGTTGGGCGTAAGTGCTCCGTCTTGGAGTGGCCTTGATGGCGTAAAAAGACATTTGCAGGGAACATGGTTTTGTGTAAAAGTTGATTTTGAAATCTAACAATTCAGCAATTCTTGTTGGGATATATATTTTCCTAAATATAGGGGAGAATGAAAAGGATCTTGCACTACATGTACAAGGCTACATTAAAAGAACGTATCCAGACTACTTCAAAAAGGAGCACTTGTTTGGAATGCTATCACAGTAGTGCTTCTCTTTGGGGCAGCCTTGAGAGGATCTGGCACAAATCCCCTTTGTTGAGCGTACCTGGAAGTATGGTTTTGTGTTGCAGTAGTTCCGCTGAAACTACCTGAGGTCTCAAACCTCTCTCCTTTATGATGAAGACTATGCAAAATGACACGTTCAGGCCCCTTCAAAGTGAAGCACTTGCTTGGAATACCTGCATGTAAGTGCTTAGTTTTGGAGTAGCTTTGATGGGGTACAACAGATCCAACGCGAGGAAAAACTGGCATAGGTGCTCTCTTGTACAAATTTACATTGGACGGCACGCGTCAGACTAAACGTCAAGCAACTGGAGGCACGATCTGAAACTAAAAGACGGGAAGCCCCACTTGAATCGAACCTCGACTTTAGCACTGTTCTTGGTATGATATTAGAAAGTGCTACCAAGTGGAGGTATGATCTGGTGTTGTAATTCTTCAGTCACAATTATCGAAAGGCCTTCGAAGGTCTGAAACCTCTTGCTTCGTTAATGGAAAAGGCTGTTAAAAATGACACATTCAGGCCACTTCAAAATGGAGCACTTACTGAGACTACTTTTTGTAAGTGCTCAGTTTTGGAGTGGCTTTGATGGTGTGCAACAGGCAGCTTCACCTACAAAACCTAATAACAATGGTTTTCAGTAGTCTTTTTTTCTGCATTTTCTGAAATACTTGGCTTTTCCTGGATCTTTACTTGAAATCTAACGACTGGCAATGATTTTATTGTAAATTCATGAACCTAATTAGGAATGCTGAAAAGTGACGAATGCCGTCAACACCCACATTTCCATCTGAAACTGGAATGTGCCACAATGCCACAGGGGGCAACAATGAGCACTTCACACCTTTCGACTGGCCGTCTTCGACAGAAACTGCTCAAACCACGGAGGAGTGGTTGTGAAAGGGGGAGTGGCTGCATACGGCTGACACTTTGTTTCACGGCCAACTTAAACATGGCAAGGCGAGGTACGTCAAACCTGTAGGCTGTACATTAACCTCACCTTCAGTGGACACAAGTCTTTCTTCTTCTGAAAGATGAAAGATGAAACGACAAATGGTAAGTCCTGCTTTATCACCATTACACTGGGTTGCACTCTTTAGTGACGCAATTCTTGTTGGGCGTAAGTGCTCCGTCTTGGAGTGGCCTTGATGGCGTAAAAAGACATTTGCAGGGAACATGGTTTTGTGTAAAAGTTGATTTTGAAATCTAACAATTCAGCAATTCTTGTTGGGATATATATTTTCCTAAATATAGGGGAGAATGAAAAGGATCTTGCACTACATGTACAAGGCTACATTAAAAGAACGTATCCAGACTACTTCAAAAAGGAGCACTTGTTTGGAATGCTATCACAGTAGTGCTTCTCTTTGGGGCAGCCTTGAGAGGATCTGGCACAAATCCCTTTTGTTGAGCGTACCTGGAAGTATGGTTTTGTGTTGCAGTAGTTCCGCTGAAACTACCTGAGGTCTCAAACCTCTCTCCTTTATGATGAAGACTATGCAAAATGACACGTTCAGGCCCCTTCAAAGTGAAGCACTTGCTTGGAATACCTGCATGTAAGTGCTTAGTTTTGGAGTAGCTTTGATGGGGTACAACAGATCCAACGCGAGGAAAAACTGGCATAGGTGCTCTCTTGTACAAATTTACATTGGACGGCACGCGTCAGACTAACGTCAAGCAACTGGAGGCACGATCTGAAACTAAAAGACGGGAAGCCCCACTTGAATCGAACCTCGACTTTAGCACTGTTCTTGGTATGATATTAGAAAGTGCTACCAAGTGGAGGTATGATCTGGTGTTGTAATTCTTCAGTCACAATTATCGAAAGGCCTTCGAAGGTCTGAAACCTCTTGCTTCGTTAATGGAAAAGGCTGTTAAAAATGACACATTCAGGCCACTTCAAAATGGAGCACTTACTGAGACTACTTTTTGTAAGTGCTCAGTTTTGGAGTGGCTTTGATGGTGTGCAACAGGCAGCTTCACCTACAAAACCTAATAACAATGGTTTTCAGTAGTCTTTTTTTCTGCATTTTCTGAAATACTTGGCTTTTCCTGGATCTTTACTTGAAATCTAACGACTGGCAATGATTTTATTGTAAATTCATGAACCTAATTAGGAATGCTGAAAAGTGACGAATGCCGTCAACACCCACATTTCCATCTGAAACTGGAATGTGCCACAATGCCACAGGGGGCAACAATGAGCACTTCACACCTTTCGACTGGCCGTCTTCGACAGAAACTGCTCAAACCACGGAGGAGTGGTTGTGAAAGGGGGAGTGGCTGCATACGGCTGACACTTTGTTTCACGGCCAACTTAAACATGGCAAGGCGAGGTACGTCAAACCTGTAGGCTGTACATTAACCTCACCTTCAGTGGACACAAGTCTTTCTTCTTCTGAAAGATGAAAGATGAAACGACAAATGGTAAGTCCTGCTTTATCACCATTACACTGGGTTGCACTCTTTAGTGACGCAATTCTTGTTGGGCGTAAGTGCTCCGTCTTGGAGTGGCCTTGATGGCGTAAAAAGACATTTGCAGGGAACATGGTTTTGTGTAAAAGTTGATTTTGAAATCTAACAATTCAGCAATTCTTGTTGGGATATATATTTTCCTACATATAGGGGAGAATGAAAAGGATCTTGCACTACATGTACAAGGCTACATTAAAAGAACGTATCCAGACTACTTCAAAAAGGAGCACTTGTTTGGAATGCTATCACAGTAGTGCTTCTCTTTGGGGCAGCCTTGAGAGGATCTGGCACAAATCCCTTTTGTTGAGCGTACCTGGAAGTATGGTTTTGTGTTGCAGTAGTTCCGCTGAAACTACCTGAGGTCTCAAACCTCTCTCCTTTATGATGAAGACTATGCAAAATGACACGTTCAGGCCCCTTCAAAGTGAAGCACTTGCTTGGAATACCTGCATGTAAGTGCTTAGTTTTGGAGTAGCTTTGATGGGGTACAACAGATCCAACGCGAGGAAAAACTGGCATAGGTGCTCTCTTGTACAAATTTACATTGGACGGCACGCGTCAGACTAACGTCAAGCAACTGGAGGCACGATCTGAAACTAAAAGACGGGAAGCCCCACTTGAATCGAACCTCGACTTTAGCACTGTTCTTGGTATGATATTAGAAAGTGCTACCAAGTGGAGGTATGATCTGGTGTTGTAATTCTTCAGTCACAATTATCGAAAGGCCTTCGAAGGTCTGAAACCTCTTGCTTCGTTAATGGAAAAGGCTGTTAAAAATTACACATTCAGGCCACTTCAAAATGGAGCACTTACTGAGACTACTTTTTGTAAGTGCTCAGTTTTGGAGTGGCTTTGATGGTGTGCAACAGGCAGCTTCACCTACAAAACCTAATAACAATGGTTTTCAGTAGTCTTTTTTTCTGCATTTTCTGAAATACTTGGCTTTTCCTGGATCTTTACTTGAAATCTAACGACTGGCAATGATTTTATTGTAAATTCATGAACCTAATTAGGAATGCTGAAAAGTGACGAATGCCGTCAACACCCACATTTCCATCTGAAACTGGAATGTGCCACAATGCCACAGGGGGCAACAATGAGCACTTCACACCTTTCGACTGGCCGTCTTCGACAGAAACTGCTCAAACCACGGAGGAGTGGTTGTGAAAGGGGGAGTGGCTGCATACGGCTGACACTTTGTTTCACGGCCAACTTAAACATGGCAAGGCGAGGTACGTCAAACCTGTAGGCTGTACATTAACCTCACCTTCAGTGGACACAAGTCTTTCTTCTTCTGAAAGATGAAAGATGAAACGACAAATGGTAAGTCCTGCTTTATCACCATTACACTGGGTTGCACTCTTTAGTGACGCAATTCTTGTTGGGCGTAAGTGCTCCGTCTTGGAGTGGCCTTGATGGCGTAAAAAGACATTTGCAGGGAACATGGTTTTGTGTAAAAGTTGATTTTGAAATCTAACAATTCAGCAATTCTTGTTGGGATATATATTTTCCTACATATAGGGGAGAATGAAAAGGATCTTGCACTACATGTACAAGGCTACATTAAAAGAACGTATCCAGACTACTTCAAAAAGGAGCACTTGTTTGGAATGCTATCACAGTAGTGCTTCTCTTTGGGGCAGCCTTGAGAGGATCTGGCACAAATCCCTTTTGTTGAGCGTACCTGGCAGTATGGTTTTGTGTTGCAGTAGTTCCGCTGAAACTACCTGAGGTCTCAAACCTCTCTCCTTTATGATGAAGACTATGCAAAATGACACGTTCAGGCCCCTTCAAAGTGAAGCACTTGCTTGGAATACCTGCATGTAAGTGCTTAGTTTTGGAGTAGCTTTGATGGGGTACAACAGATCCAACGCGAGGAAAAACTGGCATAGGTGCTCTCTTGTACAAATTTACATTGGACGGCACGCGTCAGACTAACGTCAAGCAACTGGAGGCACGATCTGAAACTAAAAGACGGGAAGCCCCACTTGAATCGAACCTCGACTTTAGCACTGTTCTTGGTATGATATTAGAAAGTGCTACCAAGTGGAGGTATGATCTGGTGTTGTAATTCTTCAGTCACAATTATCGAAAGGCCTTCGAAGGTCTGAAACCTCTTGCTTCGTTAATGGAAAAGGCTGTTAAAAATGACACATTCAGGCCACTTCAAAATGGAGCACTTACTGAGACTACTTTTTGTAAGTGCTCAGTTTTGGAGTGGCTTTGATGGTGTGCAACAGGCAGCTTCACCTACAAAACCTAATAACAATGGTTTTCAGTAGTCTTTTTTTCTGCATTTTCTGAAATACTTGGCTTTTCCTGGATCTTTACTTGAAATCTAACGACTGGCAATGATTTTATTGTAAATTCATGAACCTAATTAGGAATGCTGAAAAGTGACGAATGCCGTCAACACCCACATTTCCATCTGAAACTGGAATGTGCCACAATGCCACAGGGGGCAACAATGAGCACTTCACACCTTTCGACTGGCCGTCTTCGACAGAAACTGCTCAAACCACGGAGGAGTGGTTGTGAAAGGGGGAGTGGCTGCATACGGCTGACACTTTGTTTCACGGCCAACTTAAACATGGCAAGGCGAGGTACGTCAAACCTGTAGGCTGTACATTAACCTCACCTTCAGTGGACACAAGTCTTTCTTCTTCTGAAAGATGAAAGATGAAACGACAAATGGTAAGTCCTGCTTTATCACCATTACACTGGGTTGCACTCTTTAGTGACGCAATTCTTGTTGGGCGTAAGTGCTCCGTCTTGGAGTGGCCTTGATGGCGTAAAAAGACATTTGCAGGGAACATGGTTTTGTGTAAAAGTTGATTTTGAAATCTAACAATTCAGCAATTCTTGTTGGGATATATATTTTCCTAAATATAGGGGAGAATGAAAAGGATCTTGCACTACATGTACAAGGCTACATTAAAAGAACGTATCCAGACTACTTCAAAAAGGAGCACTTGTTTGGAATGCTATCACAGTAGTGCTTCTCTTTGGGGCAGCCTTGAGAGGATCTGGCACAAATCCCTTTTGTTGAGCGTACCTGGAAGTATGGTTTTGTGTTGCAGTAGTTCCGCTGAAACTACCTGAGGTCTCAAACCTCTCTCCTTTATGATGAAGACTATGCAAAATGACACGTTCAGGCCCCTTCAAAGTGAAGCACTTGCTTGGAATACCTGCATGTAAGTGCTTAGTTTTGGAGTAGCTTTGATGGGGTACAACAGATCCAACGCGAGGAAAAACTGGCATAGGTGCTCTCTTGTACAAATTTACATTGGACGGCACGCGTCAGACTAACGTCAAGCAACTGGAGGCACGATCTGAAACTAAAAGACGGGAAGCCCCACTTGAATCGAACCTCGACTTTAGCACTGTTCTTGGTATGATATTAGAAAGTGCTACCAAGTGGAGGTATGATCTGGTGTTGTAATTCTTCAGTCACAATTATCGAAAGGCCTTCGAAGGTCTGAAACCTCTTGCTTCGTTAATGGAAAAGGCTGTTAAAAATGACACATTCAGGCCACTTCAAAATGGAGCACTTACTGAGACTACTTTTTGTAAGTGCTCAGTTTTGGAGTGGCTTTGATGGTGTGCAACAGGCAGCTTCACCTACAAAACCTAATAACAATGGTTTTCAGTAGTCTTTTTTTCTGCATTTTCTGAAATACTTGGCTTTTCCTGGATCTTTACTTAAAATCTAACGACTGGCAATGATTTTATTGTAAATTCATGAACCTAATTAGGAATGCTGAAAAGTGACGAATGCCGTCAACACCCACATTTCCATCTGAAACTGGAATGTGCCACAATGCCACAGGGGGCAACAATGAGCACTTCACACCTTTCGACTGGCCGTCTTCGACAGAAACTGCTCAAACCACGGAGGAGTGGTTGTGAAAGGGGGAGTGGCTGCATACGGCTGACACTTTGTTTCACGGCCAACTTAAACATGGCAAGGCGAGGTACGTCAAACCTGTAGGCTGTACATTAACCTCACCTTCAGTGGACACAAGTCTTTCTTCTTCTGAAAGATGAAAGATGAAACGACAAATGGTAAGTCCTGCTTTATCACCATTACACTGGGTTGCACTCTTTAGTGACGCAATTCTTGTTGGGCGTAAGTGCTCCGTCTTGGAGTGGCCTTGATGGCGTAAAAAGACATTTGCAGGGAACATGGTTTTGTGTAAAAGTTGATTTTGAAATCTAACAATTCAGCAATTCTTGTTGGGATATATATTTTCCTACATATAGGGGAGAATGAAAAGGATCTTGCACTACATGTACAAGGCTACATTAAAAGAACGTATCCAGACTACTTCAAAAAGGAGCACTTGTTTGGAATGCTATCACAGTAGTGCTTCTCTTTGGGGCAGCCTTGAGAGGATCTGGCACAAATCCCTTTTGTTGAGCGTACCTGGAAGTATGGTTTTGTGTTGCAGTAGTTCCGCTGAAACTACCTGAGGTCTCAAACCTCTCTCCTTTATGATGAAGACTATGCAAAATGACACGTTCAGGCCCCTTCAAAGTGAAGCACTTGCTTGGAATACCTGCATGTAAGTGCTTAGTTTTGGAGTAGCTTTGATGGGGTACAACAGATCCAACGCGAGGAAAAACTGGCATAGGTGCTCTCTTGTACAAATTTACATTGGACGGCACGCGTCAGACTAACGTCAAGCAACTGGAGGCACGATCTGAAACTAAAAGACGGGAAGCCCCACTTGAATCGAACCTCGACTTTAGCACTGTTCTTGGTATGATATTAGAAAGTGCTACCAAGTGGAGGTATGATCTGGTGTTGTAATTCTTCAGTCACAATTATCGAAAGGCCTTCGAAGGTCTGAAACCTCTTGCTTCGTTAATGGAAAAGGCTGTTAAAAATGACACATTCAGGCCACTTCAAAATGGAGCACTTACTGAGACTACTTTTTGTAAGTGCTCAGTTTTGGAGTGGCTTTGATGGTGTGCAACAGGCAGCTTCACCTACAAAACCTAATAACAATGGTTTTCAGTAGTCTTTTTTTCTGCATTTTCTGAAATACTTGGCTTTTCCTGGATCTTTACTTGAAATCTAACGACTGGCAATGATTTTATTGTAAATTCATGAACCTAATTAGGAATGCTGAAAAGTGACGAATGCCGTCAACACCCACATTTCCATCTGAAACTGGAATGTGCCACAATGCCACAGGGGGCAACAATGAGCACTTCACACCTTTCGACTGGCCGTCTTCGACAGAAACTGCTCAAACCACGGAGGAGTGGTTGTGAAAGGGGGAGTGGCTGCATACGGCTGACACTTTGTTTCACGGCCAACTTAAACATGGCAAGGCGAGGTACGTCAAACCTGTAGGCTGTACATTAACCTCACCTTCAGTGGACACAAGTCTTTCTTCTTCTGAAAGATGAAAGATGAAACGACAAATGGTAAGTCCTGCTTTATCACCATTACACTGGGTTGCACTCTTTAGTGACGCAATTCTTGTTGGGCGTAAGTGCTCCGTCTTGGAGTGGCCTTGATGGCGTAAAAAGACATTTGCAGGGAACATGGTTTTGTGTAAAAGTTGATTTTGAAATCTAACAATTCAGCAATTCTTGTTGGGATATATATTTTCCTACATATAGGGGAGAATGAAAAGGATCTTGCACTACATGTACAAGGCTACATTAAAAGAACGTATCCAGACTACTTCAAAAAGGAGCACTTGTTTGGAATGCTATCACAGTAGTGCTTCTCTTTGGGGCAGCCTTGAGAGGATCTGGCACAAATCCCTTTTGTTGAGCGTACCTGGAAGTATGGTTTTGTGTTGCAGTAGTTCCGCTGAAACTACCTGAGGTCTCAAACCTCTCTCCTTTATGATGAAGACTATGCAAAATGACACGTTCAGGCCCCTTCAAAGTGAAGCACTTGCTTGGAATACCTGCATGTAAGTGCTTAGTTTTGGAGTAGCTTTGATGGGGTACAACAGATCCAACGCGAGGAAAAACTGGCATAGGTGCTCTCTTGTACAAATTTACATTGGACGGCACGCGTCAGACTAACGTCAAGCAACTGGAGGCACGATCTGAAACTAAAAGACGGGAAGCCCCACTTGAATCGAACCTCGACTTTAGCACTGTTCTTGGTATGATATTAGAAAGTGCTACCAAGTGGAGGTATGATCTGGTGTTGTAATTCTTCAGTCACAATTATCGAAAGGCCTTCGAAGGTCTGAAACCTCTTGCTTCGTTAATGGAAAAGGCTGTTAAAAATGACACATTCAGGCCACTTCAAAATGGAGCACTTACTGAGACTACTTTTTGTAAGTGCTCAGTTTTGGAGTGGCTTTGATGGTGTGCAACAGGCAGCTTCACCTACAAAACCTAATAACAATGGTTTTCAGTAGTCTTTTTTTCTGCATTTTCTGAAATACTTGGCTTTTCCTGGATCTTTACTTGAAATCTAACGACTGGCAATGATTTTATTGTAAATTCATGAACCTAATTAGGAATGCTGAAAAGTGACGAATGCCGTCAACACCCACATTTCCATCTGAAACTGGAATGTGCCACAATGCCACAGGGGGCAACAATGAGCACTTCACACCTTTCGACTGGCCGTCTTCGACAGAAACTGCTCAAACCACGGAGGAGTGGTTGTGAAAGGGGGAGTGGCTGCATACGGCTGACACTTTGTTTCACGGCCAACTTAAACATGGCAAGGCGAGGTACGTCAAACCTGTAGGCTGTACATTAACCTCACCTTCAGTGGACACAAGTCTTTCTTCTTCTGAAAGATGAAAGATGAAACGACAAATGGTAAGTCCTGCTTTATCACCATTACACTGGGTTGCACTCTTTAGTGACGCAATTCTTGTTGGGCGTAAGTGCTCCGTCTTGGAGTGGCCTTGATGGCGTAAAAAGACATTTGCAGGGAACATGGTTTTGTGTAAAAGTTGATTTTGAAATCTAACAATTCAGCAATTCTTGTTGGGATATATATTTTCCTACATATAGGGGAGAATGAAAAGGATCTTGCACTACATGTACAAGGCTACATTAAAAGAACGTATCCAGACTACTTCAAAAAGGAGCACTTGTTTGGAATGCTATCACAGTAGTGCTTCTCTTTGGGGCAGCCTTGAGAGGATCTGGCACAAATCCCTTTTGTTGAGCGTACCTGGCAGTATGGTTTTGTGTTGCAGTAGTTCCGCTGAAACTACCTGAGGTCTCAAACCTCTCTCCTTTATGATGAAGACTATGCAAAATGACACGTTCAGGCCCCTTCAAAGTGAAGCACTTGCTTGGAATACCTGCATGTAAGTGCTTAGTTTTGGAGTAGCTTTGATGGGGTACAACAGATCCAACGCGAGGAAAAACTGGCATAGGTGCTCTCTTGTACAAATTTACATTGGACGGCACGCGTCAGACTAACGTCAAGCAACTGGAGGCACGATCTGAAACTAAAAGACGGGAAGCCCCACTTGAATCGAACCTCGACTTTAGCACTGTTCTTGGTATGATATTAGAAAGTGCTACCAAGTGGAGGTATGATCTGGTGTTGTAATTCTTCAGTCACAATTATCGAAAGGCCTTCGAAGGTCTGAAACCTCTTGCTTCGTTAATGGAAAAGGCTGTTAAAAATGACACATTCAGGCCACTTCAAAATGGAGCACTTACTGAGACTACTTTTTGTAAGTGCTCAGTTTTGGAGTGGCTTTGATGGTGTGCAACAGGCAGCTTCACCTACAAAACCTAATAACAATGGTTTTCAGTAGTCTTTTTTTCTGCATTTTCTGAAATACTTGGCTTTTCCTGGATCTTTACTTGAAATCTAACGACTGGCAATGATTTTATTGTAAATTCATGAACCTAATTAGGAATGCTGAAAAGTGACGAATGCCGTCAACACCCACATTTCCATCTGAAACTGGAATGTGCCACAATGCCACAGGGGGCAACAATGAGCACTTCACACCTTTCGACTGGCCGTCTTCGACAGAAACTGCTCAAACCACGGAGGAGTGGTTGTGAAAGGGGGAGTGGCTGCATACGGCTGACACTTTGTTTCACGGCCAACTTAAACATGGCAAGGCGAGGTACGTCAAACCTGTAGGCTGTACATTAACCTCACCTTCAGTGGACACAAGTCTTTCTTCTTCTGAAAGATGAAAGATGAAACGACAAATGGTAAGTCCTGCTTTATCACCATTACACTGGGTTGCACTCTTTAGTGACGCAATTCTTGTTGGGCGTAAGTGCTCCGTCTTGGAGTGGCCTTGATGGCGTAAAAAGACATTTGCAGGGAACATGGTTTTGTGTAAAAGTTGATTTTGAAATCTAACAATTCAGCAATTCTTGTTGGGATATATATTTTCCTAAATATAGGGGAGAATGAAAAGGATCTTGCACTACATGTACAAGGCTACATTAAAAGAACGTATCCAGACTACTTCAAAAAGGAGCACTTGTTTGGAATGCTATCACAGTAGTGCTTCTCTTTGGGGCAGCCTTGAGAGGATCTGGCACAAATCCCTTTTGTTGAGCGTACCTGGAAGTATGGTTTTGTGTTGCAGTAGTTCCGCTGAAACTACCTGAGGTCTCAAACCTCTCTCCTTTATGATGAAGACTATGCAAAATGACACGTTCAGGCCCCTTCAAAGTGAAGCACTTGCTTGGAATACCTGCATGTAAGTGCTTAGTTTTGGAGTAGCTTTGATGGGGTACAACAGATCCAACGCGAGGAAAAACTGGCATAGGTGCTCTCTTGTACAAATTTACATTGGACGGCACGCGTCAGACTAACGTCAAGCAACTGGAGGCACGATCTGAAACTAAAAGACGGGAAGCCCCACTTGAATCGAACCTCGACTTTAGCACTGTTCTTGGTATGATATTAGAAAGTGCTACCAAGTGGAGGTATGATCTGGTGTTGTAATTCTTCAGTCACAATTATCGAAAGGCCTTCGAAGGTCTGAAACCTCTTGCTTCGTTAATGGAAAAGGCTGTTAAAAATGACACATTCAGGCCACTTCAAAATGGAGCACTTACTGAGACTACTTTTTGTAAGTGCTCAGTTTTGGAGTGGCTTTGATGGTGTGCAACAGGCAGCTTCACCTACAAAACCTAATAACAATGGTTTTCAGTAGTCTTTTTTTCTGCATTTTCTGAAATACTTGGCTTTTCCTGGATCTTTACTTAAAATCTAACGACTGGCAATGATTTTATTGTAAATTCATGAACCTAATTAGGAATGCTGAAAAGTGACGAATGCCGTCAACACCCACATTTCCATCTGAAACTGGAATGTGCCACAATGCCACAGGGGGCAACAATGAGCACTTCACACCTTTCGACTGGCCGTCTTCGACAGAAACTGCTCAAACCACGGAGGAGTGGTTGTGAAAGGGGGAGTGGCTGCATACGGCTGACACTTTGTTTCACGGCCAACTTAAACATGGCAAGGCGAGGTACGTCAAACCTGTAGGCTGTACATTAACCTCACCTTCAGTGGACACAAGTCTTTCTTCTTCTGAAAGATGAAAGATGAAACGACAAATGGTAAGTCCTGCTTTATCACCATTACACTGGGTTGCACTCTTTAGTGACGCAATTCTTGTTGGGCGTAAGTGCTCCGTCTTGGAGTGGCCTTGATGGCGTAAAAAGACATTTGCAGGGAACATGGTTTTGTGTAAAAGTTGATTTTGAAATCTAACAATTCAGCAATTCTTGTTGGGATATATATTTTCCTACATATAGGGGAGAATGAAAAGGATCTTGCACTACATGTACAAGGCTACATTAAAAGAACGTATCCAGACTACTTCAAAAAGGAGCACTTGTTTGGAATGCTATCACAGTAGTGCTTCTCTTTGGGGCAGCCTTGAGAGGATCTGGCACAAATCCCTTTTGTTGAGCGTACCTGGAAGTATGGTTTTGTGTTGCAGTAGTTCCGCTGAAACTACCTGAGGTCTCAAACCTCTCTCCTTTATGATGAAGACTATGCAAAATGACACGTTCAGGCCCCTTCAAAGTGAAGCACTTGCTTGGAATACCTGCATGTAAGTGCTTAGTTTTGGAGTAGCTTTGATGGGGTACAACAGATCCAACGCGAGGAAAAACTGGCATAGGTGCTCTCTTGTACAAATTTACATTGGACGGCACGCGTCAGACTAACGTCAAGCAACTGGAGGCACGATCTGAAACTAAAAGACGGGAAGCCCCACTTGAATCGAACCTCGACTTTAGCACTGTTCTTGGTATGATATTAGAAAGTGCTACCAAGTGGAGGTATGATCTGGTGTTGTAATTCTTCAGTCACAATTATCGAAAGGCCTTCGAAGGTCTGAAACCTCTTGCTTCGTTAATGGAAAAGGCTGTTAAAAATGACACATTCAGGCCACTTCAAAATGGAGCACTTACTGAGACTACTTTTTGTAAGTGCTCAGTTTTGGAGTGGCTTTGATGGTGTGCAACAGGCAGCTTCACCTACAAAACCTAATAACAATGGTTTTCAGTAGTCTTTTTTTCTGCATTTTCTGAAATACTTGGCTTTTCCTGGATCTTTACTTGAAATCTAACGACTGGCAATGATTTTATTGTAAATTCATGAACCTAATTAGGAATGCTGAAAAGTGACGAATGCCGTCAACACCCACATTTCCATCTGAAACTGGAATGTGCCACAATGCCACAGGGGGCAACAATGAGCACTTCACACCTTTCGACTGGCCGTCTTCGACAGAAACTGCTCAAACCACGGAGGAGTGGTTGTGAAAGGGGGAGTGGCTGCATACGGCTGACACTTTGTTTCACGGCCAACTTAAACATGGCAAGGCGAGGTACGTCAAACCTGTAGGCTGTACATTAACCTCACCTTCAGTGGACACAAGTCTTTCTTCTTCTGAAAGATGAAAGATGAAACGACAAATGGTAAGTCCTGCTTTATCACCATTACACTGGGTTGCACTCTTTAGTGACGCAATTCTTGTTGGGCGTAAGTGCTCCGTCTTGGAGTGGCCTTGATGGCGTAAAAAGACATTTGCAGGGAACATGGTTTTGTGTAAAAGTTGATTTTGAAATCTAACAATTCAGCAATTCTTGTTGGGATATATATTTTCCTACATATAGGGGAGAATGAAAAGGATCTTGCACTACATGTACAAGGCTACATTAAAAGAACGTATCCAGACTACTTCAAAAAGGAGCACTTGTTTGGAATGCTATCACAGTAGTGCTTCTCTTTGGGGCAGCCTTGAGAGGATCTGGCACAAATCCCTTTTGTTGAGCGTACCTGGAAGTATGGTTTTGTGTTGCAGTAGTTCCGCTGAAACTACCTGAGGTCTCAAACCTCTCTCCTTTATGATGAAGACTATGCAAAATGACACGTTCAGGCCCCTTCAAAGTGAAGCACTTGCTTGGAATACCTGCATGTAAGTGCTTAGTTTTGGAGTAGCTTTGATGGGGTACAACAGATCCAACGCGAGGAAAAACTGGCATAGGTGCTCTCTTGTACAAATTTACATTGGACGGCACGCGTCAGACTAACGTCAAGCAACTGGAGGCACGATCTGAAACTAAAAGACGGGAAGCCCCACTTGAATCGAACCTCGACTTTAGCACTGTTCTTGGTATGATATTAGAAAGTGCTACCAAGTGGAGGTATGATCTGGTGTTGTAATTCTTCAGTCACAATTATCGAAAGGCCTTCGAAGGTCTGAAACCTCTTGCTTCGTTAATGGAAAAGGCTGTTAAAAATGACACATTCAGGCCACTTCAAAATGGAGCACTTACTGAGACTACTTTTTGTAAGTGCTCAGTTTTGGAGTGGCTTTGATGGTGTGCAACAGGCAGCTTCACCTACAAAACCTAATAACAATGGTTTTCAGTAGTCTTTTTTTCTGCATTTTCTGAAATACTTGGCTTTTCCTGGATCTTTACTTGAAATCTAACGACTGGCAATGATTTTATTGTAAATTCATGAACCTAATTAGGAATGCTGAAAAGTGACGAATGCCGTCAACACCCACATTTCCATCTGAAACTGGAATGTGCCACAATGCCACAGGGGGCAACAATGAGCACTTCACACCTTTCGACTGGCCGTCTTCGACAGAAACTGCTCAAACCACGGAGGAGTGGTTGTGAAAGGGGGAGTGGCTGCATACGGCTGACACTTTGTTTCACGGCCAACTTAAACATGGCAAGGCGAGGTACGTCAAACCTGTAGGCTGTACATTAACCTCACCTTCAGTGGACACAAGTCTTTCTTCTTCTGAAAGATGAAAGATGAAACGACAAATGGTAAGTCCTGCTTTATCACCATTACACTGGGTTGCACTCTTTAGTGACGCAATTCTTGTTGGGCGTAAGTGCTCCGTCTTGGAGTGGCCTTGATGGCGTAAAAAGACATTTGCAGGGAACATGGTTTTGTGTAAAAGTTGATTTTGAAATCTAACAATTCAGCAATTCTTGTTGGGATATATATTTTCCTACATATAGGGGAGAATGAAAAGGATCTTGCACTACATGTACAAGGCTACATTAAAAGAACGTATCCAGACTACTTCAAAAAGGAGCACTTGTTTGGAATGCTATCACAGTAGTGCTTCTCTTTGGGGCAGCCTTGAGAGGATCTGGCACAAATCCCTTTTGTTGAGCGTACCTGGAAGTATGGTTTTGTGTTGCAGTAGTTCCGCTGAAACTACCTGAGGTCTCAAACCTCTCTCCTTTATGATGAAGACTATGCAAAATGACACGTTCAGGCCCCTTCAAAGTGAAGCACTTGCTTGGAATACCTGCATGTAAGTGCTTAGTTTTGGAGTAGCTTTGATGGGGTACAACAGATCCAACGCGAGGAAAAACTGGCATAGGTGCTCTCTTGTACAAATTTACATTGGACGGCACGCGTCAGACTAACGTCAAGCAACTGGAGGCACGATCTGAAACTAAAAGACGGGAAGCCCCACTTGAATCGAACCTCGACTTTAGCACTGTTCTTGGTATGATATTAGAAAGTGCTACCAAGTGGAGGTATGATCTGGTGTTGTAATTCTTCAGTCACAATTATCGAAAGGCCTTCGAAGGTCTGAAACCTCTTGCTTCGTTAATGGAAAAGGCTGTTAAAAATGACACATTCAGGCCACTTCAAAATGGAGCACTTACTGAGACTACTTTTTGTAAGTGCTCAGTTTTGGAGTGGCTTTGATGGTGTGCAACAGGCAGCTTCACCTACAAAACCTAATAACAATGGTTTTCAGTAGTCTTTTTTTCTGCATTTTCTGAAATACTTGGCTTTTCCTGGATCTTTACTTGAAATCTAACGACTGGCAATGATTTTATTGTAAATTCATGAACCTAATTAGGAATGCTGAAAAGTGACGAATGCCGTCAACACCCACATTTCCATCTGAAACTGGAATGTGCCACAATGCCACAGGGGGCAACAATGAGCACTTCACACCTTTCGACTGGCCGTCTTCGACAGAAACTGCTCAAACCACGGAGGAGTGGTTGTGAAAGGGGGAGTGGCTGCATACGGCTGACACTTTGTTTCACGGCCAACTTAAACATGGCAAGGCGAGGTACGTCAAACCTGTAGGCTGTACATTAACCTCACCTTCAGTGGACACAAGTCTTTCTTCTTCTGAAAGATGAAAGATGAAACGACAAATGGTAAGTCCTGCTTTATCACCATTACACTGGGTTGCACTCTTTAGTGACGCAATTCTTGTTGGGCGTAAGTGCTCCGTCTTGGAGTGGCCTTGATGGCGTAAAAAGACATTTGCAGGGAACATGGTTTTGTGTAAAAGTTGATTTTGAAATCTAACAATTCAGCAATTCTTGTTGGGATATATATTTTCCTAAATATAGGGGAGAATGAAAAGGATCTTGCACTACATGTACAAGGCTACATTAAAAGAACGTATCCAGACTACTTCAAAAAGGAGCACTTGTTTGGAATGCTATCACAGTAGTGCTTCTCTTTGGGGCAGCCTTGAGAGGATCTGGCACAAATCCCTTTTGTTGAGCGTACCTGGAAGTATGGTTTTGTGTTGCAGTAGTTCCGCTGAAACTACCTGAGGTCTCAAACCTCTCTCCTTTATGATGAAGACTATGCAAAATGACACGTTCAGGCCCCTTCAAAGTGAAGCACTTGCTTGGAATACCTGCATGTAAGTGCTTAGTTTTGGAGTAGCTTTGATGGGGTACAACAGATCCAACGCGAGGAAAAACTGGCATAGGTGCTCTCTTGTACAAATTTACATTGGACGGCACGCGTCAGACTAACGTCAAGCAACTGGAGGCACGATCTGAAACTAAAAGACGGGAAGCCCCACTTGAATCGAACCTCGACTTTAGCACTGTTCTTGGTATGATATTAGAAAGTGCTACCAAGTGGAGGTATGATCTGGTGTTGTAATTCTTCAGTCACAATTATCGAAAGGCCTTCGAAGGTCTGAAACCTCTTGCTTCGTTAATGGAAAAGGCTGTTAAAAATGACACATTCAGGCCACTTCAAAATGGAGCACTTACTGAGACTACTTTTTGTAAGTGCTCAGTTTTGGAGTGGCTTTGATGGTGTGCAACAGGCAGCTTCACCTACAAAACCTAATAACAATGGTTTTCAGTAGTCTTTTTTTCTGCATTTTCTGAAATACTTGGCTTTTCCTGGATCTTTACTTGAAATCTAACGACTGGCAATGATTTTATTGTAAATTCATGAACCTAATTAGGAATGCTGAAAAGTGACGAATGCCGTCAACACCCACATTTCCATCTGAAACTGGAATGTGCCACAATGCCACAGGGGGCAACAATGAGCACTTCACACCTTTCGACTGGCCGTCTTCGACAGAAACTGCTCAAACCACGGAGGAGTGGTTGTGAAAGGGGGAGTGGCTGCATACGGCTGACACTTTGTTTCACGGCCAACTTAAACATGGCAAGGCGAGGTACGTCAAACCTGTAGGCTGTACATTAACCTCACCTTCAGTGGACACAAGTCTTTCTTCTTCTGAAAGATGAAAGATGAAACGACAAATGGTAAGTCCTGCTTTATCACCATTACACTGGGTTGCACTCTTTAGTGACGCAATTCTTGTTGGGCGTAAGTGCTCCGTCTTGGAGTGGCCTTGATGGCGTAAAAAGACATTTGCAGGGAACATGGTTTTGTGTAAAAGTTGATTTTGAAATCTAACAATTCAGCAATTCTTGTTGGGATATATATTTTCCTACATATAGGGGAGAATGAAAAGGATCTTGCACTACATGTACAAGGCTACATTAAAAGAACGTATCCAGACTACTTCAAAAAGGAGCACTTGTTTGGAATGCTATCACAGTAGTGCTTCTCTTTGGGGCAGCCTTGAGAGGATCTGGCACAAATCCCTTTTGTTGAGCGTACCTGGAAGTATGGTTTTGTGTTGCAGTAGTTCCGCTGAAACTACCTGAGGTCTCAAACCTCTCTCCTTTATGATGAAGACTATGCAAAATGACACGTTCAGGCCCCTTCAAAGTGAAGCACTTGCTTGGAATACCTGCATGTAAGTGCTTAGTTTTGGAGTAGCTTTGATGGGGTACAACAGATCCAACGCGAGGAAAAACTGGCATAGGTGCTCTCTTGTACAAATTTACATTGGACGGCACGCGTCAGACTAACGTCAAGCAACTGGAGGCACGATCTGAAACTAAAAGACGGGAAGCCCCACTTGAATCGAACCTCGACTTTAGCACTGTTCTTGGTATGATATTAGAAAGTGCTACCAAGTGGAGGTATGATCTGGTGTTGTAATTCTTCAGTCACAATTATCGAAAGGCCTTCGAAGGTCTGAAACCTCTTGCTTCGTTAATGGAAAAGGCTGTTAAAAATGACACATTCAGGCCACTTCAAAATGGAGCACTTACTGAGACTACTTTTTGTAAGTGCTCAGTTTTGGAGTGGCTTTGATGGTGTGCAACAGGCAGCTTCACCTACAAAACCTAATAACAATGGTTTTCAGTAGTCTTTTTTTCTGCATTTTCTGAAATACTTGGCTTTTCCTGGATCTTTACTTGAAATCTAACGACTGGCAATGATTTTATTGTAAATTCATGAACCTAATTAGGAATGCTGAAAAGTGACGAATGCCGTCAACACCCACATTTCCATCTGAAACTGGAATGTGCCACAATGCCACAGGGGGCAACAATGAGCACTTCACACCTTTCGACTGGCCGTCTTCGACAGAAACTGCTCAAACCACGGAGGAGTGGTTGTGAAAGGGGGAGTGGCTGCATACGGCTGACACTTTGTTTCACGGCCAACTTAAACATGGCAAGGCGAGGTACGTCAAACCTGTAGGCTGTACATTAACCTCACCTTCAGTGGACACAAGTCTTTCTTCTTCTGAAAGATGAAAGATGAAACGACAAATGGTAAGTCCTGCTTTATCACCATTACACTGGGTTGCACTCTTTAGTGACGCAATTCTTGTTGGGCGTAAGTGCTCCGTCTTGGAGTGGCCTTGATGGCGTAAAAAGACATTTGCAGGGAACATGGTTTTGTGTAAAAGTTGATTTTGAAATCTAACAATTCAGCAATTCTTGTTGGGATATATATTTTCCTACATATAGGGGAGAATGAAAAGGATCTTGCACTACATGTACAAGGCTACATTAAAAGAACGTATCCAGACTACTTCAAAAAGGAGCACTTGTTTGGAATGCTATCACAGTAGTGCTTCTCTTTGGGGCAGCCTTGAGAGGATCTGGCACAAATCCCTTTTGTTGAGCGTACCTGGAAGTATGGTTTTGTGTTGCAGTAGTTCCGCTGAAACTACCTGAGGTCTCAAACCTCTCTCCTTTATGATGAAGACTATGCAAAATGACACGTTCAGGCCCCTTCAAAGTGAAGCACTTGCTTGGAATACCTGCATGTAAGTGCTTAGTTTTGGAGTAGCTTTGATGGGGTACAACAGATCCAACGCGAGGAAAAACTGGCATAGGTGCTCTCTTGTACAAATTTACATTGGACGGCACGCGTCAGACTAACGTCAAGCAACTGGAGGCACGATCTGAAACTAAAAGACGGGAAGCCCCACTTGAATCGAACCTCGACTTTAGCACTGTTCTTGGTATGATATTAGAAAGTGCTACCAAGTGGAGGTATGATCTGGTGTTGTAATTCTTCAGTCACAATTATCGAAAGGCCTTCGAAGGTCTGAAACCTCTTGCTTCGTTAATGGAAAAGGCTGTTAAAAATGACACATTCAGGCCACTTCAAAATGGAGCACTTACTGAGACTACTTTTTGTAAGTGCTCAGTTTTGGAGTGGCTTTGATGGTGTGCAACAGGCAGCTTCACCTACAAAACCTAATAACAATGGTTTTCAGTAGTCTTTTTTTCTGCATTTTCTGAAATACTTGGCTTTTCCTGGATCTTTACTTGAAATCTAACGACTGGCAATGATTTTATTGTAAATTCATGAACCTAATTAGGAATGCTGAAAAGTGACGAATGCCGTCAACACCCACATTTCCATCTGAAACTGGAATGTGCCACAATGCCACAGGGGGCAACAATGAGCACTTCACACCTTTCGACTGGCCGTCTTCGACAGAAACTGCTCAAACCACGGAGGAGTGGTTGTGAAAGGGGGAGTGGCTGCATACGGCTGACACTTTGTTTCACGGCCAACTTAAACATGGCAAGGCGAGGTACGTCAAACCTGTAGGCTGTACATTAACCTCACCTTCAGTGGACACAAGTCTTTCTTCTTCTGAAAGATGAAAGATGAAACGACAAATGGTAAGTCCTGCTTTATCACCATTACACTGGGTTGCACTCTTTAGTGACGCAATTCTTGTTGGGCGTAAGTGCTCCGTCTTGGAGTGGCCTTGATGGCGTAAAAAGACATTTGCAGGGAACATGGTTTTGTGTAAAAGTTGATTTTGAAATCTAACAATTCAGCAATTCTTGTTGGGATATATATTTTCCTAAATATAGGGGAGAATGAAAAGGATCTTGCACTACATGTACAAGGCTACATTAAAAGAACGTATCCAGACTACTTCAAAAAGGAGCACTTGTTTGGAATGCTATCACAGTAGTGCTTCTCTTTGGGGCAGCCTTGAGAGGATCTGGCACAAATCCCCTTTGTTGAGCGTACCTGGAAGTATGGTTTTGTGTTGCAGTAGTTCCGCTGAAACTACCTGAGGTCTCAAACCTCTCTCCTTTATGATGAAGACTATGCAAAATGACACGTTCAGGCCCCTTCAAAGTGAAGCACTTGCTTGGAATACCTGCATGTAAGTGCTTAGTTTTGGAGTAGCTTTGATGGGGTACAACAGATCCAACGCGAGGAAAAACTGGCATAGGTGCTCTCTTGTACAAATTTACATTGGACGGCACGCGTCAGACTAACGTCAAGCAACTGGAGGCACGATCTGAAACTAAAAGACGGGAAGCCCCACTTGAATCGAACCTCGACTTTAGCACTGTTCTTGGTATGATATTAGAAAGTGCTACCAAGTGGAGGTATGATCTGGTGTTGTAATTCTTCAGTCACAATTATCGAAAGGCCTTCGAAGGTCTGAAACCTCTTGCTTCGTTAATGGAAAAGGCTGTTAAAAATGACACATTCAGGCCACTTCAAAATGGAGCACTTACTGAGACTACTTTTTGTAAGTGCTCAGTTTTGGAGTGGCTTTGATGGTGTGCAACAGGCAGCTTCACCTACAAAACCTAATAACAATGGTTTTCAGTAGTCTTTTTTTCTGCATTTTCTGAAATACTTGGCTTTTCCTGGATCTTTACTTGAAATCTAACGACTGGCAATGATTTTATTGTAAATTCATGAACCTAATTAGGAATGCTGAAAAGTGACGAATGCCGTCAACACCCACATTTCCATCTGAAACTGGAATGTGCCACAATGCCACAGGGGGCAACAATGAGCACTTCACACCTTTCGACTGGCCGTCTTCGACAGAAACTGCTCAAACCACGGAGGAGTGGTTGTGAAAGGGGGAGTGGCTGCATACGGCTGACACTTTGTTTCACGGCCAACTTAAACATGGCAAGGCGAGGTACGTCAAACCTGTAGGCTGTACATTAACCTCACCTTCAGTGGACACAAGTCTTTCTTCTTCTGAAAGATGAAAGATGAAACGACAAATGGTAAGTCCTGCTTTATCACCATTACACTGGGTTGCACTCTTTAGTGACGCAATTCTTGTTGGGCGTAAGTGCTCCGTCTTGGAGTGGCCTTGATGGCGTAAAAAGACATTTGCAGGGAACATGGTTTTGTGTAAAAGTTGATTTTGAAATCTAACAATTCAGCAATTCTTGTTGGGATATATATTTTCCTAAATATAGGGGAGAATGAAAAGGATCTTGCACTACATGTACAAGGCTACATTAAAAGAACGTATCCAGACTACTTCAAAAAGGAGCACTTGTTTGGAATGCTATCACAGTAGTGCTTCTCTTTGGGGCAGCCTTGAGAGGATCTGGCACAAATCCCCTTTGTTGAGCGTACCTGGAAGTATGGTTTTGTGTTGCAGTAGTTCCGCTGAAACTACCTGAGGTCTCAAACCTCTCTCCTTTATGATGAAGACTATGCAAAATGACACGTTCAGGCCCCTTCAAAGTGAAGCACTTGCTTGGAATACCTGCATGTAAGTGCTTAGTTTTGGAGTAGCTTTGATGGGGTACAACAGATCCAACGCGAGGAAAAACTGGCATAGGTGCTCTCTTGTACAAATTTACATTGGACGGCACGCGTCAGACTAACGTCAAGCAACTGGAGGCACGATCTGAAACTAAAAGACGGGAAGCCCCACTTGAATCGAACCTCGACTTTAGCACTGTTCTTGGTATGATATTAGAAAGTGCTACCAAGTGGAGGTATGATCTGGTGTTGTAATTCTTCAGTCACAATTATCGAAAGGCCTTCGAAGGTCTGAAACCTCTTGCTTCGTTAATGGAAAAGGCTGTTAAAAATGACACATTCAGGCCACTTCAAAATGGAGCACTTACTGAGACTACTTTTTGTAAGTGCTCAGTTTTGGAGTGGCTTTGATGGTGTGCAACAGGCAGCTTCACCTACAAAACCTAATAACAATGGTTTTCAGTAGTCTTTTTTTCTGCATTTTCTGAAATACTTGGCTTTTCCTGGATCTTTACTTGAAATCTAACGACTGGCAATGATTTTATTGTAAATTCATGAACCTAATTAGGAATGCTGAAAAGTGACGAATGCCGTCAACACCCACATTTCCATCTGAAACTGGAATGTGCCACAATGCCACAGGGGGCAACAATGAGCACTTCACACCTTTCGACTGGCCGTCTTCGACAGAAACTGCTCAAACCACGGAGGAGTGGTTGTGAAAGGGGGAGTGGCTGCATACGGCTGACACTTTGTTTCACGGCCAACTTAAACATGGCAAGGCGAGGTACGTCAAACCTGTAGGCTGTACATTAACCTCACCTTCAGTGGACACAAGTCTTTCTTCTTCTGAAAGATGAAAGATGAAACGACAAATGGTAAGTCCTGCTTTATCACCATTACACTGGGTTGCACTCTTTAGTGACGCAATTCTTGTTGGGCGTAAGTGCTCCGTCTTGGAGTGGCCTTGATGGCGTAAAAAGACATTTGCAGGGAACATGGTTTTGTGTAAAAGTTGATTTTGAAATCTAACAATTCAGCAATTCTTGTTGGGATATATATTTTCCTAAATATAGGGGAGAATGAAAAGGATCTTGCACTACATGTACAAGGCTACATTAAAAGAACGTATCCAGACTACTTCAAAAAGGAGCACTTGTTTGGAATGCTATCACAGTAGTGCTTCTCTTTGGGGCAGCCTTGAGAGGATCTGGCACAAATCCCTTTTGTTGAGCGTACCTGGAAGTATGGTTTTGTGTTGCAGTAGTTCCGCTGAAACTACCTGAGGTCTCAAACCTCTCTCCTTTATGATGAAGACTATGCAAAATGACACGTTCAGGCCCCTTCAAAGTGAAGCACTTGCTTGGAATACCTGCATGTAAGTGCTTAGTTTTGGAGTAGCTTTGATGGGGTACAACAGATCCAACGCGAGGAAAAACTGGCATAGGTGCTCTCTTGTACAAATTTACATTGGACGGCACGCGTCAGACTAACGTCAAGCAACTGGAGGCACGATCTGAAACTAAAAGACGGGAAGCCCCACTTGAATCGAACCTCGACTTTAGCACTGTTCTTGGTATGATATTAGAAAGTGCTACCAAGTGGAGGTATGATCTGGTGTTGTAATTCTTCAGTCACAATTATCGAAAGGCCTTCGAAGGTCTGAAACCTCTTGCTTCGTTAATGGAAAAGGCTGTTAAAAATGACACATTCAGGCCACTTCAAAATGGAGCACTTACTGAGACTACTTTTTGTAAGTGCTCAGTTTTGGTGTGGCTTTGATGGTGTGCAACAGGCAGCTTCACCTACAAAACCTAATAACAATGGTTTTCAGTAGTCTTTTTTTCTGCATTTTCTGAAATACTTGGCTTTTCCTGGATCTTTACTTGAAATCTAACGACTGGCAATGATTTTATTGTAAATTCATGAACCTAATTAGGAATGCTGAAAAGTGACGAATGCCGTCAACACCCACATTTCCATCTGAAACTGGAATGTGCCACAATGCCACAGGGGGCAACAATGAGCACTTCACACCTTTCGACTGGCCGTCTTCGACAGAAACTGCTCAAACCACGGAGGAGTGGTTGTGAAAGGGGGAGTGGCTGCATACGGCTGACACTTTGTTTCACGGCCAACTTAAACATGGCAAGGCGAGGTACGTCAAACCTGTAGGCTGTACATTAACCTCACCTTCAGTGGACACAAGTCTTTCTTCTTCTGAAAGATGAAAGATGAAACGACAAATGGTAAGTCCTGCTTTATCACCATTACACTGGGTTGCACTCTTTAGTGACGCAATTCTTGTTGGGCGTAAGTGCTCCGTCTTGGAGTGGCCTTGATGGCGTAAAAAGACATTTGCAGGGAACATGGTTTTGTGTAAAAGTTGATTTTGAAATCTAACAATTCAGCAATTCTTGTTGGGATATATATTTTCCTACATATAGGGGAGAATGAAAAGGATCTTGCACTACATGTACAAGGCTACATTAAAAGAACGTATCCAGACTACTTCAAAAAGGAGCACTTGTTTGGAATGCTATCACAGTAGTGCTTCTCTTTGGGGCAGCCTTGAGAGGATCTGGCACAAATCCCTTTTGTTGAGCGTACCTGGAAGTATGGTTTTGTGTTGCAGTAGTTCCGCTGAAACTACCTGAGGTCTCAAACCTCTCTCCTTTATGATGAAGACTATGCAAAATGACACGTTCAGGCCCCTTCAAAGTGAAGCACTTGCTTGGAATACCTGCATGTAAGTGCTTAGTTTTGGAGTAGCTTTGATGGGGTACAACAGATCCAACGCGAGGAAAAACTGGCATAGGTGCTCTCTTGTACAAATTTACATTGGACGGCACGCGTCAGACTAACGTCAAGCAACTGGAGGCACGATCTGAAACTAAAAGACGGGAAGCCCCACTTGAATCGAACCTCGACTTTAGCACTGTTCTTGGTATGATATTAGAAAGTGCTACCAAGTGGAGGTATGATCTGGTGTTGTAATTCTTCAGTCACAATTATCGAAAGGCCTTCGAAGGTCTGAAACCTCTTGCTTCGTTAATGGAAAAGGCTGTTAAAAATGACACATTCAGGCCACTTCAAAATGGAGCACTTACTGAGACTACTTTTTGTAAGTGCTCAGTTTTGGAGTGGCTTTGATGGTGTGCAACAGGCAGCTTCACCTACAAAACCTAATAACAATGGTTTTCAGTAGTCTTTTTTTCTGCATTTTCTGAAATACTTGGCTTTTCCTGGATCTTTACTTGAAATCTAACGACTGGCAATGATTTTATTGTAAATTCATGAACCTAATTAGGAATGCTGAAAAGTGACGAATGCCGTCAACACCCACATTTCCATCTGAAACTGGAATGTGCCACAATGCCACAGGGGGCAACAATGAGCACTTCACACCTTTCGACTGGCCGTCTTCGACAGAAACTGCTCAAACCACGGAGGAGTGGTTGTGAAAGGGGGAGTGGCTGCATACGGCTGACACTTTGTTTCACGGCCAACTTAAACATGGCAAGGCGAGGTACGTCAAACCTGTAGGCTGTACATTAACCTCACCTTCAGTGGACACAAGTCTTTCTTCTTCTGAAAGATGAAAGATGAAACGACAAATGGTAAGTCCTGCTTTATCACCATTACACTGGGTTGCACTCTTTAGTGACGCAATTCTTGTTGGGCGTAAGTGCTCCGTCTTGGAGTGGCCTTGATGGCGTAAAAAGACATTTGCAGGGAACATGGTTTTGTGTAAAAGTTGATTTTGAAATCTAACAATTCAGCAATTCTTGTTGGGATATATATTTTCCTACATATAGGGGAGAATGAAAAGGATCTTGCACTACATGTACAAGGCTACATTAAAAGAACGTATCCAGACTACTTCAAAAAGGAGCACTTGTTTGGAATGCTATCACAGTAGTGCTTCTCTTTGGGGCAGCCTTGAGAGGATCTGGCACAAATCCCTTTTGTTGAGCGTACCTGGAAGTATGGTTTTGTGTTGCAGTAGTTCCGCTGAAACTACCTGAGGTCTCAAACCTCTCTCCTTTATGATGAAGACTATGCAAAATGACACGTTCAGGCCCCTTCAAAGTGAAGCACTTGCTTGGAATACCTGCATGTAAGTGCTTAGTTTTGGAGTAGCTTTGATGGGGTACAACAGATCCAACGCGAGGAAAAACTGGCATAGGTGCTCTCTTGTACAAATTTACATTGGACGGCACGCGTCAGACTAACGTCAAGCAACTGGAGGCACGATCTGAAACTAAAAGACGGGAAGCCCCACTTGAATCGAACCTCGACTTTAGCACTGTTCTTGGTATGATATTAGAAAGTGCTACCAAGTGGAGGTATGATCTGGTGTTGTAATTCTTCAGTCACAATTATCGAAAGGCCTTCGAAGGTCTGAAACCTCTTGCTTCGTTAATGGAAAAGGCTGTTAAAAATGACACATTCAGGCCACTTCAAAATGGAGCACTTACTGAGACTACTTTTTGTAAGTGCTCAGTTTTGGAGTGGCTTTGATGGTGTGCAACAGGCAGCTTCACCTACAAAACCTAATAACAATGGTTTTCAGTAGTCTTTTTTTCTGCATTTTCTGAAATACTTGGCTTTTCCTGGATCTTTACTTGAAATCTAACGACTGGCAATGATTTTATTGTAAATTCATGAACCTAATTAGGAATGCTGAAAAGTGACGAATGCCGTCAACACCCACATTTCCATCTGAAACTGGAATGTGCCACAATGCCACAGGGGGCAACAATGAGCACTTCACACCTTTCGACTGGCCGTCTTCGACAGAAACTGCTCAAACCACGGAGGAGTGGTTGTGAAAGGGGGAGTGGCTGCATACGGCTGACACTTTGTTTCACGGCCAACTTAAACATGGCAAGGCGAGGTACGTCAAACCTGTAGGCTGTACATTAACCTCACCTTCAGTGGACACAAGTCTTTCTTCTTCTGAAAGATGAAAGATGAAACGACAAATGGTAAGTCCTGCTTTATCACCATTACACTGGGTTGCACTCTTTAGTGACGCAATTCTTGTTGGGCGTAAGTGCTCCGTCTTGGAGTGGCCTTGATGGCGTAAAAAGACATTTGCAGGGAACATGGTTTTGTGTAAAAGTTGATTTTGAAATCTAACAATTCAGCAATTCTTGTTGGGATATATATTTTCCTACATATAGGGGAGAATGAAAAGGATCTTGCACTACATGTACAAGGCTACATTAAAAGAACGTATCCAGACTACTTCAAAAAGGAGCACTTGTTTGGAATGCTATCACAGTAGTGCTTCTCTTTGGGGCAGCCTTGAGAGGATCTGGCACAAATCCCTTTTGTTGAGCGTACCTGGAAGTATGGTTTTGTGTTGCAGTAGTTCCGCTGAAACTACCTGAGGTCTCAAACCTCTCTCCTTTATGATGAAGACTATGCAAAATGACACGTTCAGGCCCCTTCAAAGTGAAGCACTTGCTTGGAATACCTGCATGTAAGTGCTTAGTTTTGGAGTAGCTTTGATGGGGTACAACAGATCCAACGCGAGGAAAAACTGGCATAGGTGCTCTCTTGTACAAATTTACATTGGACGGCACGCGTCAGACTAACGTCAAGCAACTGGAGGCACGATCTGAAACTAAAAGACGGGAAGCCCCACTTGAATCGAACCTCGACTTTAGCACTGTTCTTGGTATGATATTAGAAAGTGCTACCAAGTGGAGGTATGATCTGGTGTTGTAATTCTTCAGTCACAATTATCGAAAGGCCTTCGAAGGTCTGAAACCTCTTGCTTCGTTAATGGAAAAGGCTGTTAAAAATGACACATTCAGGCCACTTCAAAATGGAGCACTTACTGAGACTACTTTTTGTAAGTGCTCAGTTTTGGAGTGGCTTTGATGGTGTGCAACAGGCAGCTTCACCTACAAAACCTAATAACAATGGTTTTCAGTAGTCTTTTTTTCTGCATTTTCTGAAATACTTGGCTTTTCCTGGATCTTTACTTGAAATCTAACGACTGGCAATGATTTTATTGTAAATTCATGAACCTAATTAGGAATGCTGAAAAGTGACGAATGCCGTCAACACCCACATTTCCATCTGAAACTGGAATGTGCCACAATGCCACAGGGGGCAACAATGAGCACTTCACACCTTTCGACTGGCCGTCTTCGACAGAAACTGCTCAAACCACGGAGGAGTGGTTGTGAAAGGGGGAGTGGCTGCATACGGCTGACACTTTGTTTCACGGCCAACTTAAACATGGCAAGGCGAGGTACGTCAAACCTGTAGGCTGTACATTAACCTCACCTTCAGTGGACACAAGTCTTTCTTCTTCTGAAAGATGAAAGATGAAACGACAAATGGTAAGTCCTGCTTTATCACCATTACACTGGGTTGCACTCTTTAGTGACGCAATTCTTGTTGGGCGTAAGTGCTCCGTCTTGGAGTGGCCTTGATGGCGTAAAAAGACATTTGCAGGGAACATGGTTTTGTGTAAAAGTTGATTTTGAAATCTAACAATTCAGCAATTCTTGTTGGGATATATATTTTCCTACATATAGGGGAGAATGAAAAGGATCTTGCACTACATGTACAAGGCTACATTAAAAGAACGTATCCAGACTACTTCAAAAAGGAGCACTTGTTTGGAATGCTATCACAGTAGTGCTTCTCTTTGGGGCAGCCTTGAGAGGATCTGGCACAAATCCCTTTTGTTGAGCGTACCTGGAAGTATGGTTTTGTGTTGCAGTAGTTCCGCTGAAACTACCTGAGGTCTCAAACCTCTCTCCTTTATGATGAAGACTATGCAAAATGACACGTTCAGGCCCCTTCAAAGTGAAGCACTTGCTTGGAATACCTGCATGTAAGTGCTTAGTTTTGGAGTAGCTTTGATGGGGTACAACAGATCCAACGCGAGGAAAAACTGGCATAGGTGCTCTCTTGTACAAATTTACATTGGACGGCACGCGTCAGACTAACGTCAAGCAACTGGAGGCACGATCTGAAACTAAAAGACGGGAAGCCCCACTTGAATCGAACCTCGACTTTAGCACTGTTCTTGGTATGATATTAGAAAGTGCTACCAAGTGGAGGTATGATCTGGTGTTGTAATTCTTCAGTCACAATTATCGAAAGGCCTTCGAAGGTCTGAAACCTCTTGCTTCGTTAATGGAAAAGGCTGTTAAAAATGACACATTCAGGCCACTTCAAAATGGAGCACTTACTGAGACTACTTTTTGTAAGTGCTCAGTTTTGGAGTGGCTTTGATGGTGTGCAACAGGCAGCTTCACCTACAAAACCTAATAACAATGGTTTTCAGTAGTCTTTTTTTCTGCATTTTCTGAAATACTTGGCTTTTCCTGGATCTTTACTTGAAATCTAACGACTGGCAATGATTTTATTGTAAATTCATGAACCTAATTAGGAATGCTGAAAAGTGACGAATGCCGTCAACACCCACATTTCCATCTGAAACTGGAATGTGCCACAATGCCACAGGGGGCAACAATGAGCACTTCACACCTTTCGACTGGCCGTCTTCGACAGAAACTGCTCAAACCACGGAGGAGTGGTTGTGAAAGGGGGAGTGGCTGCATACGGCTGACACTTTGTTTCACGGCCAACTTAAACATGGCAAGGCGAGGTACGTCAAACCTGTAGGCTGTACATTAACCTCACCTTCAGTGGACACAAGTCTTTCTTCTTCTGAAAGATGAAAGATGAAACGACAAATGGTAAGTCCTGCTTTATCACCATTACACTGGGTTGCACTCTTTAGTGACGCAATTCTTGTTGGGCGTAAGTGCTCCGTCTTGGAGTGGCCTTGATGGCGTAAAAAGACATTTGCAGGGAACATGGTTTTGTGTAAAAGTTGATTTTGAAATCTAACAATTCAGCAATTCTTGTTGGGATATATATTTTCCTAAATATAGGGGAGAATGAAAAGGATCTTGCACTACATGTACAAGGCTACATTAAAAGAACGTATCCAGACTACTTCAAAAAGGAGCACTTGTTTGGAATGCTATCACAGTAGTGCTTCTCTTTGGGGCAGCCTTGAGAGGATCTGGCACAAATCCCTTTTGTTGAGCGTACCTGGAAGTATGGTTTTGTGTTGCAGTAGTTCCGCTGAAACTACCTGAGGTCTCAAACCTCTCTCCTTTATGATGAAGACTATGCAAAATGACACGTTCAGGCCCCTTCAAAGTGAAGCACTTGCTTGGAATACCTGCATGTAAGTGCTTAGTTTTGGAGTAGCTTTGATGGGGTACAACAGATCCAACGCGAGGAAAAACTGGCATAGGTGCTCTCTTGTACAAATTTACATTGGACGGCACGCGTCAGACTAACGTCAAGCAACTGGAGGCACGATCTGAAACTAAAAGACGGGAAGCCCCACTTGAATCGAACCTCGACTTTAGCACTGTTCTTGGTATGATATTAGAAAGTGCTACCAAGTGGAGGTATGATCTGGTGTTGTAATTCTTCAGTCACAATTATCGAAAGGCCTTCGAAGGTCTGAAACCTCTTGCTTCGTTAATGGAAAAGGCTGTTAAAAATGACACATTCAGGCCACTTCAAAATGGAGCACTTACTGAGACTACTTTTTGTAAGTGCTCAGTTTTGGAGTGGCTTTGATGGTGTGCAACAGGCAGCTTCACCTACAAAACCTAATAACAATGGTTTTCAGTAGTCTTTTTTTCTGCATTTTCTGAAATACTTGGCTTTTCCTGGATCTTTACTTGAAATCTAACGACTGGCAATGATTTTATTGTAAATTCATGAACCTAATTAGGAATGCTGAAAAGTGACGAATGCCGTCAACACCCACATTTCCATCTGAAACTGGAATGTGCCACAATGCCACAGGGGGCAACAATGAGCACTTCACACCTTTCGACTGGCCGTCTTCGACAGAAACTGCTCAAACCACGGAGGAGTGGTTGTGAAAGGGGGAGTGGCTGCATACGGCTGACACTTTGTTTCACGGCCAACTTAAACATGGCAAGGCGAGGTACGTCAAACCTGTAGGCTGTACATTAACCTCACCTTCAGTGGACACAAGTCTTTCTTCTTCTGAAAGATGAAAGATGAAACGACAAATGGTAAGTCCTGCTTTATCACCATTACACTGGGTTGCACTCTTTAGTGACGCAATTCTTGTTGGGCGTAAGTGCTCCGTCTTGGAGTGGCCTTGATGGCGTAAAAAGACATTTGCAGGGAACATGGTTTTGTGTAAAAGTTGATTTTGAAATCTAACAATTCAGCAATTCTTGTTGGGATATATATTTTCCTAAATATAGGGGAGAATGAAAAGGATCTTGCACTACATGTACAAGGCTACATTAAAAGAACGTATCCAGACTACTTCAAAAAGGAGCACTTGTTTGGAATGCTATCACAGTAGTGCTTCTCTTTGGGGCAGCCTTGAGAGGATCTGGCACAAATCCCTTTTGTTGAGCGTACCTGGAAGTATGGTTTTGTGTTGCAGTAGTTCCGCTGAAACTACCTGAGGTCTCAAACCTCTCTCCTTTATGATGAAGACTATGCAAAATGACACGTTCAGGCCCCTTCAAAGTGAAGCACTTGCTTGGAATACCTGCATGTAAGTGCTTAGTTTTGGAGTAGCTTTGATGGGGTACAACAGATCCAACGCGAGGAAAAACTGGCATAGGTGCTCTCTTGTACAAATTTACATTGGACGGCACGCGTCAGACTAACGTCAAGCAACTGGAGGCACGATCTGAAACTAAAAGACGGGAAGCCCCACTTGAATCGAACCTCGACTTTAGCACTGTTCTTGGTATGATATTAGAAAGTGCTACCAAGTGGAGGTATGATCTGGTGTTGTAATTCTTCAGTCACAGTTATCGAAAGGCCTTCGAAGGTCTGAAACCTCTTGCTTCGTTAATGGAAAAGGCTGTTAAAAATGACACATTCAGGCCACTTCAAAATGGAGCACTTACTGAGACTACTTTTTGTAAGTGCTCAGTTTTGGAGTGGCTTTGATGGTGTGCAACAGGCAGCTTCACCTACAAAACCTAATAACAATGGTTTTCAGTAGTCTTTTTTTCTGCATTTTCTGAAATACTTGGCTTTTCCTGGATCTTTACTTGAAATCTAACGACTGGCAATGATTTTATTGTAAATTCATGAACCTAATTAGGAATGCTGAAAAGTGACGAATGCCGTCAACACCCACATTTCCATCTGAAACTGGAATGTGCCACAATGCCACAGGGGGCAACAATGAGCACTTCACACCTTTCGACTGGCCGTCTTCGACAGAAACTGCTCAAACCACGGAGGAGTGGTTGTGAAAGGGGGAGTGGCTGCATACGGCTGACACTTTGTTTCACGGCCAACTTAAACATGGCAAGGCGAGGTACGTCAAACCTGTAGGCTGTACATTAACCTCACCTTCAGTGGACACAAGTCTTTCTTCTTCTGAAAGATGAAAGATGAAACGACAAATGGTAAGTCCTGCTTTATCACCATTACACTGGGTTGCACTCTTTAGTGACGCAATTCTTGTTGGGCGTAAGTGCTCCGTCTTGGAGTGGCCTTGATGGCGTAAAAAGACATTTGCAGGGAACATGGTTTTGTGTAAAAGTTGATTTTGAAATCTAACAATTCAGCAATTCTTGTTGGGATATATATTTTCCTACATATAGGGGAGAATGAAAAGGATCTTGCACTACATGTACAAGGCTACATTAAAAGAACGTATCCAGACTACTTCAAAAAGGAGCACTTGTTTGGAATGCTATCACAGTAGTGCTTCTCTTTGGGGCAGCCTTGAGAGGATCTGGCACAAATCCCTTTTGTTGAGCGTACCTGGAAGTATGGTTTTGTGTTGCAGTAGTTCCGCTGAAACTACCTGAGGTCTCAAACCTCTCTCCTTTATGATGAAGACTATGCAAAATGACACGTTCAGGCCCCTTCAAAGTGAAGCACTTGCTTGGAATACCTGCATGTAAGTGCTTAGTTTTGGAGTAGCTTTGATGGGGTACAACAGATCCAACGCGAGGAAAAACTGGCATAGGTGCTCTCTTGTACAAATTTACATTGGACGGCACGCGTCAGACTAACGTCAAGCAACTGGAGGCACGATCTGAAACTAAAAGACGGGAAGCCCCACTTGAATCGAACCTCGACTTTAGCACTGTTCTTGGTATGATATTAGAAAGTGCTACCAAGTGGAGGTATGATCTGGTGTTGTAATTCTTCAGTCACAATTATCGAAAGGCCTTCGAAGGTCTGAAACCTCTTGCTTCGTTAATGGAAAAGGCTGTTAAAAATGACACATTCAGGCCACTTCAAAATGGAGCACTTACTGAGACTACTTTTTGTAAGTGCTCAGTTTTGGAGTGGCTTTGATGGTGTGCAACAGGCAGCTTCACCTACAAAACCTAATAACAATGGTTTTCAGTAGTCTTTTTTTCTGCATTTTCTGAAATACTTGGCTTTTCCTGGATCTTTACTTGAAATCTAACGACTGGCAATGATTTTATTGTAAATTCATGAACCTAATTAGGAATGCTGAAAAGTGACGAATGCCGTCAACACCCACATTTCCATCTGAAACTGGAATGTGCCACAATGCCACAGGGGGCAACAATGAGCACTTCACACCTTTCGACTGGCCGTCTTCGACAGAAACTGCTCAAACCACGGAGGAGTGGTTGTGAAAGGGGGAGTGGCTGCATACGGCTGACACTTTGTTTCACGGCCAACTTAAACATGGCAAGGCGAGGTACGTCAAACCTGTAGGCTGTACATTAACCTCACCTTCAGTGGACACAAGTCTTTCTTCTTCTGAAAGATGAAAGATGAAACGACAAATGGTAAGTCCTGCTTTATCACCATTACACTGGGTTGCACTCTTTAGTGACGCAATTCTTGTTGGGCGTAAGTGCTCCGTCTTGGAGTGGCCTTGATGGCGTAAAAAGACATTTGCAGGGAACATGGTTTTGTGTAAAAGTTGATTTTGAAATCTAACAATTCAGCAATTCTTGTTGGGATATATATTTTCCTACATATAGGGGAGAATGAAAAGGATCTTGCACTACATGTACAAGGCTACATTAAAAGAACGTATCCAGACTACTTCAAAAAGGAGCACTTGTTTGGAATGCTATCACAGTAGTGCTTCTCTTTGGGGCAGCCTTGAGAGGATCTGGCACAAATCCCTTTTGTTGAGCGTACCTGGAAGTATGGTTTTGTGTTGCAGTAGTTCCGCTGAAACTACCTGAGGTCTCAAACCTCTCTCCTTTATGATGAAGACTATGCAAAATGACACGTTCAGGCCCCTTCAAAGTGAAGCACTTGCTTGGAATACCTGCATGTAAGTGCTTAGTTTTGGAGTAGCTTTGATGGGGTACAACAGATCCAACGCGAGGAAAAACTGGCATAGGTGCTCTCTTGTACAAATTTACATTGGACGGCACGCGTCAGACTAACGTCAAGCAACTGGAGGCACGATCTGAAACTAAAAGACGGGAAGCCCCACTTGAATCGAACCTCGACTTTAGCACTGTTCTTGGTATGATATTAGAAAGTGCTACCAAGTGGAGGTATGATCTGGTGTTGTAATTCTTCAGTCACAATTATCGAAAGGCCTTCGAAGGTCTGAAACCTCTTGCTTCGTTAATGGAAAAGGCTGTTAAAAATGACACATTCAGGCCACTTCAAAATGGAGCACTTACTGAGACTACTTTTTGTAAGTGCTCAGTTTTGGAGTGGCTTTGATGGTGTGCAACAGGCAGCTTCACCTACAAAACCTAATAACAATGGTTTTCAGTAGTCTTTTTTTCTGCATTTTCTGAAATACTTGGCTTTTCCTGGATCTTTACTTGAAATCTAACGACTGGCAATGATTTTATTGTAAATTCATGAACCTAATTAGGAATGCTGAAAAGTGACGAATGCCGTCAACACCCACATTTCCATCTGAAACTGGAATGTGCCACAATGCCACAGGGGGCAACAATGAGCACTTCACACCTTTCGACTGGCCGTCTTCGACAGAAACTGCTCAAACCACGGAGGAGTGGTTGTGAAAGGGGGAGTGGCTGCATACGGCTGACACTTTGTTTCACGGCCAACTTAAACATGGCAAGGCGAGGTACGTCAAACCTGTAGGCTGTACATTAACCTCACCTTCAGTGGACACAAGTCTTTCTTCTTCTGAAAGATGAAAGATGAAACGACAAATGGTAAGTCCTGCTTTATCACCATTACACTGGGTTGCACTCTTTAGTGACGCAATTCTTGTTGGGCGTAAGTGCTCCGTCTTGGAGTGGCCTTGATGGCGTAAAAAGACATTTGCAGGGAACATGGTTTTGTGTAAAAGTTGATTTTGAAATCTAACAATTCAGCAATTCTTGTTGGGATATATATTTTCCTAAATATAGGGGAGAATGAAAAGGATCTTGCACTACATGTACAAGGCTACATTAAAAGAACGTATCCAGACTACTTCAAAAAGGAGCACTTGTTTGGAATGCTATCACAGTAGTGCTTCTCTTTGGGGCAGCCTTGAGAGGATCTGGCACAAATCCCTTTTGTTGAGCGTACCTGGAAGTATGGTTTTGTGTTGCAGTAGTTCCGCTGAAACTACCTGAGGTCTCAAACCTCTCTCCTTTATGATGAAGACTATGCAAAATGACACGTTCAGGCCCCTTCAAAGTGAAGCACTTGCTTGGAATACCTGCATGTAAGTGCTTAGTTTTGGAGTAGCTTTGATGGGGTACAACAGATCCAACGCGAGGAAAAACTGGCATAGGTGCTCTCTTGTACAAATTTACATTGGACGGCACGCGTCAGACTAACGTCAAGCAACTGGAGGCACGATCTGAAACTAAAAGACGGGAAGCCCCACTTGAATCGAACCTCGACTTTAGCACTGTTCTTGGTATGATATTAGAAAGTGCTACCAAGTGGAGGTATGATCTGGTGTTGTAATTCTTCAGTCACAATTATCGAAAGGCCTTCGAAGGTCTGAAACCTCTTGCTTCGTTAATGGAAAAGGCTGTTAAAAATGACACATTCAGGCCACTTCAAAATGGAGCACTTACTGAGACTACTTTTTGTAAGTGCTCAGTTTTGGAGTGGCTTTGATGGTGTGCAACAGGCAGCTTCACCTACAAAACCTAATAACAATGGTTTTCAGTAGTCTTTTTTTCTGCATTTTCTGAAATACTTGGCTTTTCCTGGATCTTTACTTGAAATCTAACGACTGGCAATGATTTTATTGTAAATTCATGAACCTGAAAAGCGACGAATGCCGTCAACACCCACATTTCCATCTGAAACTGGAATGTGCCACAATGCCACAGGGGGCAACAATGAGCACTTCACACCTATGACTGGCCGTCTTCGACAGAAACTGCTCAAACCACGGAGGAGTGGTTGTGAAAGGGGGAGTGGCTGCATACGGCTGACACTTTGTTTCACGGCCAACTTAAACATGGCAAGGCGAGGTACGTCAAACCTGTAGGCTGTACATTAACCTCACCTTCAGTGGACACAAGTCTTTCTTCTTCTGAAAGATGAAAGATGAAACGACAAATGGTAAGTCCTGCTTTATCACCATTACACTGGGTTGCACTCTTTAGTGACGCAATTCTTGTTGGGCGTAAGTGCTCCGTCTTGGAGTGGCCTTGATGGCGTAAAAAGACATTTGCAGGGAACATGGTTTTGTGTAAAAGTTGATTTTGAAATCTAACAATTCAGCAATTCTTGTTGGGATATATATTTTCCTAAATATAGGGGAGAATGAAAAGGATCTTGCACTACATGTACAAGGCTACATTAAAAGAACGTATCCAGACTACTTCAAAAAGGAGCACTTGTTTGGAATGCTATCACAGTAGTGCTTCTCTTTGGGGCAGCCTTGAGAGGATCTGGCACAAATCCCTTTTGTTGAGCGTACCTGGAAGTATGGTTTTGTGTTGCAGTAGTTCCGCTGAAACTACCTGAGGTCTCAAACCTCTCTCCTTTATGATGAAGACTATGCAAAATGACACGTTCAGGCCCCTTCAAAGTGAAGCACTTGCTTGGAATACCTGCATGTAAGTGCTTAGTTTTGGAGTAGCTTTGATGGGGTACAACAGATCCAACGCGAGGAAAAACTGGCATAGGTGCTCTCTTGTACAAATTTACATTGGACGGCACGCGTCAGACTAACGTCAAGCAACTGGAGGCACGATCTGAAACTAAAAGACGGGAAGCCCCACTTGAATCGAACCTCGACTTTAGCACTGTTCTTGGTATGATATTAGAAAGTGCTACCAAGTGGAGGTATGATCTGGTGTTGTAATTCTTCAGTCACAATTATCGAAAGGCCTTCGAAGGTCTGAAACCTCTTGCTTCGTTAATGGAAAAGGCTGTTAAAAATGACACATTCAGGCCACTTCAAAATGGAGCACTTACTGAGACTACTTTTTGTAAGTGCTCAGTTTTGGAGTGGCTTTGATGGTGTGCAACAGGCAGCTTCACCTACAAAACCTAATAACAATGGTTTTCAGTAGTCTTTTTTTCTGCATTTTCTGAAATACTTGGCTTTTCCTGGATCTTTACTTGAAATCTAACGACTGGCAATGATTTTATTGTAAATTCATGAACCTAATTAGGAATGCTGAAAAGTGACGAATGCCGTCAACACCCACATTTCCATCTGAAACTGGAATGTGCCACAATGCCACAGGGGGCAACAATGAGCACTTCACACCTTTCGACTGGCCGTCTTCGACAGAAACTGCTCAAACCACGGAGGAGTGGTTGTGAAAGGGGGAGTGGCTGCATACGGCTGACACTTTGTTTCACGGCCAACTTAAACATGGCAAGGCGAGGTACGTCAAACCTGTAGGCTGTACATTAACCTCACCTTCAGTGGACACAAGTCTTTCTTCTTCTGAAAGATGAAAGATGAAACGACAAATGGTAAGTCCTGCTTTATCACCATTACACTGGGTTGCACTCTTTAGTGACGCAATTCTTGTTGGGCGTAAGTGCTCCGTCTTGGAGTGGCCTTGATGGCGTAAAAAGACATTTGCAGGGAACATGGTTTTGTGTAAAAGTTGATTTTGAAATCTAACAATTCAGCAATTCTTGTTGGGATATATATTTTCCTAAATATAGGGGAGAATGAAAAGGATCTTGCACTACATGTACAAGGCTACATTAAAAGAACGTATCCAGACTACTTCAAAAAGGAGCACTTGTTTGGAATGCTATCACAGTAGTGCTTCTCTTTGGGGCAGCCTTGAGAGGATCTGGCACAAATCCCTTTTGTTGAGCGTACCTGGAAGTATGGTTTTGTGTTGCAGTAGTTCCGCTGAAACTACCTGAGGTCTCAAACCTCTCTCCTTTATGATGAAGACTATGCAAAATGACACGTTCAGGCCCCTTCAAAGTGAAGCACTTGCTTGGAATACCTGCATGTAAGTGCTTAGTTTTGGAGTAGCTTTGATGGGGTACAACAGATCCAACGCGAGGAAAAACTGGCATAGGTGCTCTCTTGTACAAATTTACATTGGACGGCACGCGTCAGACTAACGTCAAGCAACTGGAGGCACGATCTGAAACTAAAAGACGGGAAGCCCCACTTGAATCGAACCTCGACTTTAGCACTGTTCTTGGTATGATATTAGAAAGTGCTACCAAGTGGAGGTATGATCTGGTGTTGTAATTCTTCAGTCACAATTATCGAAAGGCCTTCGAAGGTCTGAAACCTCTTGCTTCGTTAATGGAAAAGGCTGTTAAAAATGACACATTCAGGCCACTTCAAAATGGAGCACTTACTGAGACTACTTTTTGTAAGTGCTCAGTTTTGGAGTGGCTTTGATGGTGTGCAACAGGCAGCTTCACCTACAAAACCTAATAACAATGGTTTTCAGTAGTCTTTTTTTCTGCATTTTCTGAAATACTTGGCTTTTCCTGGATCTTTACTTGAAATCTAACGACTGGCAATGATTTTATTGTAAATTCATGAACCTAATTAGGAATGCTGAAAAGTGACGAATGCCGTCAACACCCACATTTCCATCTGAAACTGGAATGTGCCACAATGCCACAGGGGGCAACAATGAGCACTTCACACCTTTCGACTGGCCGTCTTCGACAGAAACTGCTCAAACCACGGAGGAGTGGTTGTGAAAGGGGGAGTGGCTGCATACGGCTGACACTTTGTTTCACGGCCAACTTAAACATGGCAAGGCGAGGTACGTCAAACCTGTAGGCTGTACATTAACCTCACCTTCAGTGGACACAAGTCTTTCTTCTTCTGAAAGATGAAAGATGAAACGACAAATGGTAAGTCCTGCTTTATCACCATTACACTGGGTTGCACTCTTTAGTGACGCAATTCTTGTTGGGCGTAAGTGCTCCGTCTTGGAGTGGCCTTGATGGCGTAAAAAGACATTTGCAGGGAACATGGTTTTGTGTAAAAGTTGATTTTGAAATCTAACAATTCAGCAATTCTTGTTGGGATATATATTTTCCTAAATATAGGGGAGAATGAAAAGGATCTTGCACTACATGTACAAGGCTACATTAAAAGAACGTATCCAGACTACTTCAAAAAGGAGCACTTGTTTGGAATGCTATCACAGTAGTGCTTCTCTTTGGGGCAGCCTTGAGAGGATCTGGCACAAATCCCTTTTGTTGAGCGTACCTGGAAGTATGGTTTTGTGTTGCAGTAGTTCCGCTGAAACTACCTGAGGTCTCAAACCTCTCTCCTTTATGATGAAGACTATGCAAAATGACACGTTCAGGCCCCTTCAAAGTGAAGCACTTGCTTGGAATACCTGCATGTAAGTGCTTAGTTTTGGAGTAGCTTTGATGGGGTACAACAGATCCAACGCGAGGAAAAACTGGCATAGGTGCTCTCTTGTACAAATTTACATTGGACGGCACGCGTCAGACTAACGTCAAGCAACTGGAGGCACGATCTGAAACTAAAAGACGGGAAGCCCCACTTGAATCGAACCTCGACTTTAGCACTGTTCTTGGTATGATATTAGAAAGTGCTACCAAGTGGAGGTATGATCTGGTGTTGTAATTCTTCAGTCACAATTATCGAAAGGCCTTCGAAGGTCTGAAACCTCTTGCTTCGTTAATGGAAAAGGCTGTTAAAAATGACACATTCAGGCCACTTCAAAATGGAGCACTTACTGAGACTACTTTTTGTAAGTGCTCAGTTTTGGAGTGGCTTTGATGGTGTGCAACAGGCAGCTTCACCTACAAAACCTAATAACAATGGTTTTCAGTAGTCTTTTTTTCTGCATTTTCTGAAATACTTGGCTTTTCCTGGATCTTTACTTGAAATCTAACGACTGGCAATGATTTTATTGTAAATTCATGAACCTGAAAAGCGACGAATGCCGTCAACACCCACATTTCCATCTGAAACTGGAATGTGCCACAATGCCACAGGGGGCAACAATGAGCACTTCACACCTTTCGACTGGCCGTCTTCGACAGAAACTGCTCAAACCACGGAGGAGTGGTTGTGAAAGGGGGAGTGGCTGCATACGGCTGACACTTTGTTTCACGGCCAACTTAAACATGGCAAGGCGAGGTACGTCAAACCTGTAGGCTGTACATTAACCTCACCTTCAGTGGACACAAGTCTTTCTTCTTCTGAAAGATGAAAGATGAAACGACAAATGGTAAGTCCTGCTTTATCACCATTACACTGGGTTGCACTCTTTAGTGACGCAATTCTTGTTGGGCGTAAGTGCTCCGTCTTGGAGTGGCCTTGATGGCGTAAAAAGACATTTGCAGGGAACATGGTTTTGTGTAAAAGTTGATTTTGAAATCTAACAATTCAGCAATTCTTGTTGGGATATATATTTTCCTAAATATAGGGGAGAATGAAAAGGATCTTGCACTACATGTACAAGGCTACATTAAAAGAACGTATCCAGACTACTTCAAAAAGGAGCACTTGTTTGGAATGCTATCACAGTAGTGCTTCTCTTTGGGGCAGCCTTGAGAGGATCTGGCACAAATCCCTTTTGTTGAGCGTACCTGGAAGTATGGTTTTGTGTTGCAGTAGTTCCGCTGAAACTACCTGAGGTCTCAAACCTCTCTCCTTTATGATGAAGACTATGCAAAATGACACGTTCAGGCCCCTTCAAAGTGAAGCACTTGCTTGGAATACCTGCATGTAAGTGCTTAGTTTTGGAGTAGCTTTGATGGGGTACAACAGATCCAACGCGAGGAAAAACTGGCATAGGTGCTCTCTTGTACAAATTTACATTGGACGGCACGCGTCAGACTAACGTCAAGCAACTGGAGGCACGATCTGAAACTAAAAGACGGGAAGCCCCACTTGAATCGAACCTCGACTTTAGCACTGTTCTTGGTATGATATTAGAAAGTGCTACCAAGTGGAGGTATGATCTGGTGTTGTAATTCTTCAGTCACAATTATCGAAAGGCCTTCGAAGGTCTGAAACCTCTTGCTTCGTTAATGGAAAAGGCTGTTAAAAATGACACATTCAGGCCACTTCAAAATGGAGCACTTACTGAGACTACTTTTTGTAAGTGCTCAGTTTTGGAGTGGCTTTGATGGTGTGCAACAGGCAGCTTCACCTACAAAACCTAATAACAATGGTTTTCAGTAGTCTTTTTTTCTGCATTTTCTGAAATACTTGGCTTTTCCTGGATCTTTACTTGAAATCTAACGACTGGCAATGATTTTATTGTAAATTCATGAACCTAATTAGGAATGCTGAAAAGTGACGAATGCCGTCAACACCCACATTTCCATCTGAAACTGGAATGTGCCACAATGCCACAGGGGGCAACAATGAGCACTTCACACCTTTCGACTGGCCGTCTTCGACAGAAACTGCTCAAACCACGGAGGAGTGGTTGTGAAAGGGGGAGTGGCTGCATACGGCTGACACTTTGTTTCACGGCCAACTTAAACATGGCAAGGCGAGGTACGTCAAACCTGTAGGCTGTACATTAACCTCACCTTCAGTGGACACAAGTCTTTCTTCTTCTGAAAGATGAAAGATGAAACGACAAATGGTAAGTCCTGCTTTATCACCATTACACTGGGTTGCACTCTTTAGTGACGCAATTCTTGTTGGGCGTAAGTGCTCCGTCTTGGAGTGGCCTTGATGGCGTAAAAAGACATTTGCAGGGAACATGGTTTTGTGTAAAAGTTGATTTTGAAATCTAACAATTCAGCAATTCTTGTTGGGATATATATTTTCCTAAATATAGGGGAGAATGAAAAGGATCTTGCACTACATGTACAAGGCTACATTAAAAGAACGTATCCAGACTACTTCAAAAAGGAGCACTTGTTTGGAATGCTATCACAGTAGTGCTTCTCTTTGGGGCAGCCTTGAGAGGATCTGGCACAAATCCCCTTTGTTGAGCGTACCTGGAAGTATGGTTTTGTGTTGCAGTAGTTCCGCTGAAACTACCTGAGGTCTCAAACCTCTCTCCTTTATGATGAAGACTATGCAAAATGACACGTTCAGGCCCCTTCAAAGTGAAGCACTTGCTTGGAATACCTGCATGTAAGTGCTTAGTTTTGGAGTAGCTTTGATGGGGTACAACAGATCCAACGCGAGGAAAAACTGGCATAGGTGCTCTCTTGTACAAATTTACATTGGACGGCACGCGTCAGACTAAACGTCAAGCAACTGGAGGCACGATCTGAAACTAAAAGACGGGAAGCCCCACTTGAATCGAACCTCGACTTTAGCACTGTTCTTGGTATGATATTAGAAAGTGCTACCAAGTGGAGGTATGATCTGGTGTTGTAATTCTTCAGTCACAATTATCGAAAGGCCTTCGAAGGTCTGAAACCTCTTGCTTCGTTAATGGAAAAGGCTGTTAAAAATGACACATTCAGGCCACTTCAAAATGGAGCACTTACTGAGACTACTTTTTGTAAGTGCTCAGTTTTGGAGTGGCTTTGATGGTGTGCAACAGGCAGCTTCACCTACAAAACCTAATAACAATGGTTTTCAGTAGTCTTTTTTTCTGCATTTTCTGAAATACTTGGCTTTTCCTGGATCTTTACTTGAAATCTAACGACTGGCAATGATTTTATTGTAAATTCATGAACCTAATTAGGAATGCTGAAAAGTGACGAATGCCGTCAACACCCACATTTCCATCTGAAACTGGAATGTGCCACAATGCCACAGGGGGCAACAATGAGCACTTCACACCTTTCGACTGGCCGTCTTCGACAGAAACTGCTCAAACCACGGAGGAGTGGTTGTGAAAGGGGGAGTGGCTGCATACGGCTGACACTTTGTTTCACGGCCAACTTAAACATGGCAAGGCGAGGTACGTCAAACCTGTAGGCTGTACATTAACCTCACCTTCAGTGGACACAAGTCTTTCTTCTTCTGAAAGATGAAAGATGAAACGACAAATGGTAAGTCCTGCTTTATCACCATTACACTGGGTTGCACTCTTTAGTGACGCAATTCTTGTTGGGCGTAAGTGCTCCGTCTTGGAGTGGCCTTGATGGCGTAAAAAGACATTTGCAGGGAACATGGTTTTGTGTAAAAGTTGATTTTGAAATCTAACAATTCAGCAATTCTTGTTGGGATATATATTTTCCTAAATATAGGGGAGAATGAAAAGGATCTTGCACTACATGTACAAGGCTACATTAAAAGAACGTATCCAGACTACTTCAAAAAGGAGCACTTGTTTGGAATGCTATCACAGTAGTGCTTCTCTTTGGGGCAGCCTTGAGAGGATCTGGCACAAATCCCTTTTGTTGAGCGTACCTGGAAGTATGGTTTTGTGTTGCAGTAGTTCCGCTGAAACTACCTGAGGTCTCAAACCTCTCTCCTTTATGATGAAGACTATGCAAAATGACACGTTCAGGCCCCTTCAAAGTGAAGCACTTGCTTGGAATACCTGCATGTAAGTGCTTAGTTTTGGAGTAGCTTTGATGGGGTACAACAGATCCAACGCGAGGAAAAACTGGCATAGGTGCTCTCTTGTACAAATTTACATTGGACGGCACGCGTCAGACTAACGTCAAGCAACTGGAGGCACGATCTGAAACTAAAAGACGGGAAGCCCCACTTGAATCGAACCTCGACTTTAGCACTGTTCTTGGTATGATATTAGAAAGTGCTACCAAGTGGAGGTATGATCTGGTGTTGTAATTCTTCAGTCACAATTATCGAAAGGCCTTCGAAGGTCTGAAACCTCTTGCTTCGTTAATGGAAAAGGCTGTTAAAAATGACACATTCAGGCCACTTCAAAATGGAGCACTTACTGAGACTACTTTTTGTAAGTGCTCAGTTTTGGAGTGGCTTTGATGGTGTGCAACAGGCAGCTTCACCTACAAAACCTAATAACAATGGTTTTCAGTAGTCTTTTTTTCTGCATTTTCTGAAATACTTGGCTTTTCCTGGATCTTTACTTGAAATCTAACGACTGGCAATGATTTTATTGTAAATTCATGAACCTAATTAGGAATGCTGAAAAGTGACGAATGCCGTCAACACCCACATTTCCATCTGAAACTGGAATGTGCCACAATGCCACAGGGGGCAACAATGAGCACTTCACACCTTTCGACTGGCCGTCTTCGACAGAAACTGCTCAAACCACGGAGGAGTGGTTGTGAAAGGGGGAGTGGCTGCATACGGCTGACACTTTGTTTCACGGCCAACTTAAACATGGCAAGGCGAGGTACGTCAAACCTGTAGGCTGTACATTAACCTCACCTTCAGTGGACACAAGTCTTTCTTCTTCTGAAAGATGAAAGATGAAACGACAAATGGTAAGTCCTGCTTTATCACCATTACACTGGGTTGCACTCTTTAGTGACGCAATTCTTGTTGGGCGTAAGTGCTCCGTCTTGGAGTGGCCTTGATGGCGTAAAAAGACATTTGCAGGGAACATGGTTTTGTGTAAAAGTTGATTTTGAAATCTAACAATTCAGCAATTCTTGTTGGGATATATATTTTCCTAAATATAGGGGAGAATGAAAAGGATCTTGCACTACATGTACAAGGCTACATTAAAAGAACGTATCCAGACTACTTCAAAAAGGAGCACTTGTTTGGAATGCTATCACAGTAGTGCTTCTCTTTGGGGCAGCCTTGAGAGGATCTGGCACAAATCCCTTTTGTTGAGCGTACCTGGAAGTATGGTTTTGTGTTGCAGTAGTTCCGCTGAAACTACCTGAGGTCTCAAACCTCTCTCCTTTATGATGAAGACTATGCAAAATGACACGTTCAGGCCCCTTCAAAGTGAAGCACTTGCTTGGAATACCTGCATGTAAGTGCTTAGTTTTGGAGTAGCTTTGATGGGGTACAACAGATCCAACGCGAGGAAAAACTGGCATAGGTGCTCTCTTGTACAAATTTACATTGGACGGCACGCGTCAGACTAAATGTCAAGCAACTGGAGGCACGATCTGAAACTAAAAGACGGGAAGCCCCACTTGAATCGAACCTCGACTTTAGCACTGTTCTTGGTATGATATTAGAAAGTGCTACCAAGTGGAGGTATGATCTGGTGTTGTAATTCTTCAGTCACAATTATCGAAAGGCCTTCGAAGGTCTGAAACCTCTTGCTTCGTTAATGGAAAAGGCTGTTAAAAATGACACATTCAGGCCACTTCAAAATGGAGCACTTACTGAGACTACTTTTTGTAAGTGCTCAGTTTTGGAGTGGCTTTGATGGTGTGCAACAGGCAGCTTCACCTACAAAACCTAATAACAATGGTTTTCAGTAGTCTTTTTTTCTGCATTTTCTGAAATACTTGGCTTTTCCTGGATCTTTACTTGAAATCTAACGACTGGCAATGATTTTATTGTAAATTCATGAACCTAATTAGGAATGCTGAAAAGTGACGAATGCCGTCAACACCCACATTTCCATCTGAAACTGGAATGTGCCACAATGCCACAGGGGGCAACAATGAGCACTTCACACCTTTCGACTGGCCGTCTTCGACAGAAACTGCTCAAACCACGGAGGAGTGGTTGTGAAAGGGGGAGTGGCTGCATACGGCTGACACTTTGTTTCACGGCCAACTTAAACATGGCAAGGCGAGGTACGTCAAACCTGTAGGCTGTACATTAACCTCACCTTCAGTGGACACAAGTCTTTCTTCTTCTGAAAGATGAAAGATGAAACGACAAATGGTAAGTCCTGCTTTATCACCATTACACTGGGTTGCACTCTTTAGTGACGCAATTCTTGTTGGGCGTAAGTGCTCCGTCTTGGAGTGGCCTTGATGGCGTAAAAAGACATTTGCAGGGAACATGGTTTTGTGTAAAAGTTGATTTTGAAATCTAACAATTCAGCAATTCTTGTTGGGATATATATTTTCCTAAATATAGGGGAGAATGAAAAGGATCTTGCACTACATGTACAAGGCTACATTAAAAGAACGTATCCAGACTACTTCAAAAAGGAGCACTTGTTTGGAATGCTATCACAGTAGTGCTTCTCTTTGGGGCAGCCTTGAGAGGATCTGGCACAAATCCCTTTTGTTGAGCGTACCTGGAAGTATGGTTTTGTGTTGCAGTAGTTCCGCTGAAACTACCTGAGGTCTCAAACCTCTCTCCTTTATGATGAAGACTATGCAAAATGACACGTTCAGGCCCCTTCAAAGTGAAGCACTTGCTTGGAATACCTGCATGTAAGTGCTTAGTTTTGGAGTAGCTTTGATGGGGTACAACAGATCCAACGCGAGGAAAAACTGGCATAGGTGCTCTCTTGTACAAATTTACATTGGACGGCACGCGTCAGACTAACGTCAAGCAACTGGAGGCACGATCTGAAACTAAAAGACGGGAAGCCCCACTTGAATCGAACCTCGACTTTAGCACTGTTCTTGGTATGATATTAGAAAGTGCTACCAAGTGGAGGTATGATCTGGTGTTGTAATTCTTCAGTCACAATTATCGAAAGGCCTTCGAAGGTCTGAAACCTCTTGCTTCGTTAATGGAAAAGGCTGTTAAAAATGACACATTCAGGCCACTTCAAAATGGAGCACTTACTGAGACTACTTTTTGTAAGTGCTCAGTTTTGGAGTGGCTTTGATGGTGTGCAACAGGCAGCTTCACCTACAAAACCTAATAACAATGGTTTTCAGTAGTCTTTTTTTCTGCATTTTCTGAAATACTTGGCTTTTCCTGGATCTTTACTTGAAATCTAACGACTGGCAATGATTTTATTGTAAATTCATGAACCTGAAAAGCGACGAATGCCGTCAACACCCACATTTCCATCTGAAACTGGAATGTGCCACAATGCCACAGGGGGCAACAATGAGCACTTCACACCTTTCGACTGGCCGTCTTCGACAGAAACTGCTCAAACCACGGAGGAGTGGTTGTGAAAGGTGGAGTGGCTGCATACGGCTGACACTTTGTTTCACGGCCAACTTAAACATGGCAAGGCGAGGTACGTCAAACCTGTAGGCTGTACATTAACCTCACCTTCAGTGGACACAAGTCTTTCTTCTTCTGAAAGATGAAAGATGAAACGACAAATGGTAAGTCCTGCTTTATCACCATTACACTGGGTTGCACTCTTTAGTGACGCAATTCTTGTTGGGCGTAAGTGCTCCGTCTTGGAGTGGCCTTGATGGCGTAAAAAGACATTTGCAGGGAACATGGTTTTGTGTAAAAGTTGATTTTGAAATCTAACAATTCAGCAATTCTTGTTGGGATATATATTTTCCTAAATATAGGGGAGAATGAAAAGGATCTTGCACTACATGTACAAGGCTACATTAAAAGAACGTATCCAGACTACTTCAAAAAGGAGCACTTGTTTGGAATGCTATCACAGTAGTGCTTCTCTTTGGGGCAGCCTTGAGAGGATCTGGCACAAATCCCTTTTGTTGAGCGTACCTGGAAGTATGGTTTTGTGTTGCAGTAGTTCCGCTGAAACTACCTGAGGTCTCAAACCTCTCTCCTTTATGATGAAGACTATGCAAAATGACACGTTCAGGCCCCTTCAAAGTGAAGCACTTGCTTGGAATACCTGCATGTAAGTGCTTAGTTTTGGAGTAGCTTTGATGGGGTACAACAGATCCAACGCGAGGAAAAACTGGCATAGGTGCTCTCTTGTACAAATTTACATTGGACGGCACGCGTCAGACTAACGTCAAGCAACTGGAGGCACGATCTGAAACTAAAAGACGGGAAGCCCCACTTGAATCGAACCTCGACTTTAGCACTGTTCTTGGTATGATATTAGAAAGTGCTACCAAGTGGAGGTATGATCTGGTGTTGTAATTCTTCAGTCACAATTATCGAAAGGCCTTCGAAGGTCTGAAACCTCTTGCTTCGTTAATGGAAAAGGCTGTTAAAAATGACACATTCAGGCCACTTCAAAATGGAGCACTTACTGAGACTACTTTTTGTAAGTGCTCAGTTTTGGAGTGGCTTTGATGGTGTGCAACAGGCAGCTTCACCTACAAAACCTAATAACAATGGTTTTCAGTAGTCTTTTTTTCTGCATTTTCTGAAATACTTGGCTTTTCCTGGATCTTTACTTGAAATCTAACGACTGGCAATGATTTTATTGTAAATTCATGAACCTAATTAGGAATGCTGAAAAGTGACGAATGCCGTCAACACCCACATTTCCATCTGAAACTGGAATGTGCCACAATGCCACAGGGGGCAACAATGAGCACTTCACACCTTTCGACTGGCCGTCTTCGACAGAAACTGCTCAAACCACGGAGGAGTGGTTGTGAAAGGGGGAGTGGCTGCATACGGCTGACACTTTGTTTCACGGCCAACTTAAACATGGCAAGGCGAGGTACGTCAAACCTGTAGGCTGTACATTAACCTCACCTTCAGTGGACACAAGTCTTTCTTCTTCTGAAAGATGAAAGATGAAACGACAAATGGTAAGTCCTGCTTTATCACCATTACACTGGGTTGCACTCTTTAGTGACGCAATTCTTGTTGGGCGTAAGTGCTCCGTCTTGGAGTGGCCTTGATGGCGTAAAAAGACATTTGCAGGGAACATGGTTTTGTGTAAAAGTTGATTTTGAAATCTAACAATTCAGCAATTCTTGTTGGGATATATATTTTCCTAAATATAGGGGAGAATGAAAAGGATCTTGCACTACATGTACAAGGCTACATTAAAAGAACGTATCCAGACTACTTCAAAAAGGAGCACTTGTTTGGAATGCTATCACAGTAGTGCTTCTCTTTGGGGCAGCCTTGAGAGGATCTGGCACAAATCCCTTTTGTTGAGCGTACCTGGAAGTATGGTTTTGTGTTGCAGTAGTTCCGCTGAAACTACCTGAGGTCTCAAACCTCTCTCCTTTATGATGAAGACTATGCAAAATGACACGTTCAGGCCCCTTCAAAGTGAAGCACTTGCTTGGAATACCTGCATGTAAGTGCTTAGTTTTGGAGTAGCTTTGATGGGGTACAACAGATCCAACGCGAGGAAAAACTGGCATAGGTGCTCTCTTGTACAAATTTACATTGGACGGCACGCGTCAGACTAACGTCAAGCAACTGGAGGCACGATCTGAAACTAAAAGACGGGAAGCCCCACTTGAATCGAACCTCGACTTTAGCACTGTTCTTGGTATGATATTAGAAAGTGCTACCAAGTGGAGGTATGATCTGGTGTTGTAATTCTTCAGTCACAATTATCGAAAGGCCTTCGAAGGTCTGAAACCTCTTGCTTCGTTAATGGAAAAGGCTGTTAAAAATGACACATTCAGGCCACTTCAAAATGGAGCACTTACTGAGACTACTTTTTGTAAGTGCTCAGTTTTGGAGTGGCTTTGATGGTGTGCAACAGGCAGCTTCACCTACAAAACCTAATAACAATGGTTTTCAGTAGTCTTTTTTTCTGCATTTTCTGAAATACTTGGCTTTTCCTGGATCTTTACTTGAAATCTAACGACTGGCAATGATTTTATTGTAAATTCATGAACCTAATTAGGAATGCTGAAAAGTGACGAATGCCGTCAACACCCACATTTCCATCTGAAACTGGAATGTGCCACAATGCCACAGGGGGCAACAATGAGCACTTCACACCTTTCGACTGGCCGTCTTCGACAGAAACTGCTCAAACCACGGAGGAGTGGTTGTGAAAGGGGGAGTGGCTGCATACGGCTGACACTTTGTTTCACGGCCAACTTAAACATGGCAAGGCGAGGTACGTCAAACCTGTAGGCTGTACATTAACCTCACCTTCAGTGGACACAAGTCTTTCTTCTTCTGAAAGATGAAAGATGAAACGACAAATGGTAAGTCCTGCTTTATCACCATTACACTGGGTTGCACTCTTTAGTGACGCAATTCTTGTTGGGCGTAAGTGCTCCGTCTTGGAGTGGCCTTGATGGCGTAAAAAGACATTTGCAGGGAACATGGTTTTGTGTAAAAGTTGATTTTGAAATCTAACAATTCAGCAATTCTTGTTGGGATATATATTTTCCTACATATAGGGGAGAATGAAAAGGATCTTGCACTACATGTACAAGGCTACATTAAAAGAACGTATCCAGACTACTTCAAAAAGGAGCACTTGTTTGGAATGCTATCACAGTAGTGCTTCTCTTTGGGGCAGCCTTGAGAGGATCTGGCACAAATCCCTTTTGTTGAGCGTACCTGGAAGTATGGTTTTGTGTTGCAGTAGTTCCGCTGAAACTACCTGAGGTCTCAAACCTCTCTCCTTTATGATGAAGACTATGCAAAATGACACGTTCAGGCCCCTTCAAAGTGAAGCACTTGCTTGGAATACCTGCATGTAAGTGCTTAGTTTTGGAGTAGCTTTGATGGGGTACAACAGATCCAACGCGAGGAAAAACTGGCATAGGTGCTCTCTTGTACAAATTTACATTGGACGGCACGCGTCAGACTAACGTCAAGCAACTGGAGGCACGATCTGAAACTAAAAGACGGGAAGCCCCACTTGAATCGAACCTCGACTTTAGCACTGTTCTTGGTATGATATTAGAAAGTGCTACCAAGTGGAGGTATGATCTGGTGTTGTAATTCTTCAGTCACAATTATCGAAAGGCCTTCGAAGGTCTGAAACCTCTTGCTTCGTTAATGGAAAAGGCTGTTAAAAATGACACATTCAGGCCACTTCAAAATGGAGCACTTACTGAGACTACTTTTTGTAAGTGCTCAGTTTTGGAGTGGCTTTGATGGTGTGCAACAGGCAGCTTCACCTACAAAACCTAATAACAATGGTTTTCAGTAGTCTTTTTTTCTGCATTTTCTGAAATACTTGGCTTTTCCTGGATCTTTACTTGAAATCTAACGACTGGCAATGATTTTATTGTAAATTCATGAACCTAATTAGGAATGCTGAAAAGTGACGAATGCCGTCAACACCCACATTTCCATCTGAAACTGGAATGTGCCACAATGCCACAGGGGGCAACAATGAGCACTTCACACCTTTCGACTGGCCGTCTTCGACAGAAACTGCTCAAACCACGGAGGAGTGGTTGTGAAAGGGGGAGTGGCTGCATACGGCTGACACTTTGTTTCACGGCCAACTTAAACATGGCAAGGCGAGGTACGTCAAACCTGTAGGCTGTACATTAACCTCACCTTCAGTGGACACAAGTCTTTCTTCTTCTGAAAGATGAAAGATGAAACGACAAATGGTAAGTCCTGCTTTATCACCATTACACTGGGTTGCACTCTTTAGTGACGCAATTCTTGTTGGGCGTAAGTGCTCCGTCTTGGAGTGGCCTTGATGGCGTAAAAAGACATTTGCAGGGAACATGGTTTTGTGTAAAAGTTGATTTTGAAATCTAACAATTCAGCAATTCTTGTTGGGATATATATTTTCCTACATATAGGGGAGAATGAAAAGGATCTTGCACTACATGTACAAGGCTACATTAAAAGAACGTATCCAGACTACTTCAAAAAGGAGCACTTGTTTGGAATGCTATCACAGTAGTGCTTCTCTTTGGGGCAGCCTTGAGAGGATCTGGCACAAATCCCTTTTGTTGAGCGTACCTGGAAGTATGGTTTTGTGTTGCAGTAGTTCCGCTGAAACTACCTGAGGTCTCAAACCTCTCTCCTTTATGATGAAGACTATGCAAAATGACACGTTCAGGCCCCTTCAAAGTGAAGCACTTGCTTGGAATACCTGCATGTAAGTGCTTAGTTTTGGAGTAGCTTTGATGGGGTACAACAGATCCAACGCGAGGAAAAACTGGCATAGGTGCTCTCTTGTACAAATTTACATTGGACGGCACGCGTCAGACTAACGTCAAGCAACTGGAGGCACGATCTGAAACTAAAAGACGGGAAGCCCCACTTGAATCGAACCTCGACTTTAGCACTGTTCTTGGTATGATATTAGAAAGTGCTACCAAGTGGAGGTATGATCTGGTGTTGTAATTCTTCAGTCACAATTATCGAAAGGCCTTCGAAGGTCTGAAACCTCTTGCTTCGTTAATGGAAAAGGCTGTTAAAAATGACACATTCAGGCCACTTCAAAATGGAGCACTTACTGAGACTACTTTTTGTAAGTGCTCAGTTTTGGAGTGGCTTTGATGGTGTGCAACAGGCAGCTTCACCTACAAAACCTAATAACAATGGTTTTCAGTAGTCTTTTTTTCTGCATTTTCTGAAATACTTGGCTTTTCCTGGATCTTTACTTGAAATCTAACGACTGGCAATGATTTTATTGTAAATTCATGAACCTAATTAGGAATGCTGAAAAGTGACGAATGCCGTCAACACCCACATTTCCATCTGAAACTGGAATGTGCCACAATGCCACAGGGGGCAACAATGAGCACTTCACACCTTTCGACTGGCCGTCTTCGACAGAAACTGCTCAAACCACGGAGGAGTGGTTGTGAAAGGGGGAGTGGCTGCATACGGCTGACACTTTGTTTCACGGCCAACTTAAACATGGCAAGGCGAGGTACGTCAAACCTGTAGGCTGTACATTAACCTCACCTTCAGTGGACACAAGTCTTTCTTCTTCTGAAAGATGAAAGATGAAACGACAAATGGTAAGTCCTGCTTTATCACCATTACACTGGGTTGCACTCTTTAGTGACGCAATTCTTGTTGGGCGTAAGTGCTCCGTCTTGGAGTGGCCTTGATGGCGTAAAAAGACATTTGCAGGGAACATGGTTTTGTGTAAAAGTTGATTTTGAAATCTAACAATTCAGCAATTCTTGTTGGGATATATATTTTCCTACATATAGGGGAGAATGAAAAGGATCTTGCACTACATGTACAAGGCTACATTAAAAGAACGTATCCAGACTACTTCAAAAAGGAGCACTTGTTTGGAATGCTATCACAGTAGTGCTTCTCTTTGGGGCAGCCCTGAGAGGATCTGGCACAAATCCCTTTTGTTGAGCGTACCTGGAAGTATGGTTTTGTGTTGCAGTAGTTCCGCTGAAACTACCTGAGGTCTCAAACCTCTCTCCTTTATGATGAAGACTATGCAAAATGACACGTTCAGCCCCCTTCAAAGTGAAGCACTTGCTTGGAATACCTGCATGTAAGTGCTTAGTTTTGGAGTAGCTTTGATGGGGTACAACAGATCCAACGCGAGGAAAAACTGGCATAGGTGCTCTCTTGTACAAATTTACATTGGACGGCACGCGTCAGACTAACGTCAAGCAACTGGAGGCACGATCTGAAACTAAAAGACGGGAAGCCCCACTTGAATCGAACCTCGACTTTAGCACTGTTCTTGGTATGATATTAGAAAGTGCTACCAAGTGGAGGTATGATCTGGTGTTGTAATTCTTCAGTCACAATTATCGAAAGGCCTTCGAAGGTCTGAAACCTCTTGCTTCGTTAATGGAAAAGGCTGTTAAAAATGACACATTCAGGCCACTTCAAAATGGAGCACTTACTGAGACTACTTTTTGTAAGTGCTCAGTTTTGGAGTGGCTTTGATGGTGTGCAACAGGCAGCTTCACCTACAAAACCTAATAACAATGGTTTTCAGTAGTCTTTTTTTCTGCATTTTCTGAAATACTTGGCTTTTCCTGGATCTTTACTTGAAATCTAACGACTGGCAATGATTTTATTGTAAATTCATGAACCTAATTAGGAATGCTGAAAAGTGACGAATGCCGTCAACACCCACATTTCCATCTGAAACTGGAATGTGCCACAATGCCACAGGGGGCAACAATGAGCACTTCACACCTTTCGACTGGCCGTCTTCGACAGAAACTGCTCAAACCACGGAGGAGTGGTTGTGAAAGGGGGAGTGGCTGCATACGGCTGACACTTTGTTTCACGGCCAACTTAAACATGGCAAGGCGAGGTACGTCAAACCTGTAGGCTGTACATTAACCTCACCTTCAGTGGACACAAGTCTTTCTTCTTCTGAAAGATGAAAGATGAAACGACAAATGGTAAGTCCTGCTTTATCACCATTACACTGGGTTGCACTCTTTAGTGACGCAATTCTTGTTGGGCGTAAGTGCTCCGTCTTGGAGTGGCCTTGATGGCGTAAAAAGACATTTGCAGGGAACATGGTTTTGTGTAAAAGTTGATTTTGAAATCTAACAATTCAGCAATTCTTGTTGGGATATATATTTTCCTACATATAGGGGAGAATGAAAAGGATCTTGCACTACATGTACAAGGCTACATTAAAAGAACGTATCCAGACTACTTCAAAAAGGAGCACTTGTTTGGAATGCTATCACAGTAGTGCTTCTCTTTGGGGCAGCCTTGAGAGGATCTGGCACAAATCCCTTTTGTTGAGCGTACCTGGAAGTATGGTTTTGTGTTGCAGTAGTTCCGCTGAAACTACCTGAGGTCTCAAACCTCTCTCCTTTATGATGAAGACTATGCAAAATGACACGTTCAGGCCCCTTCAAAGTGAAGCACTTGCTTGGAATACCTGCATGTAAGTGCTTAGTTTTGGAGTAGCTTTGATGGGGTACAACAGATCCAACGCGAGGAAAAACTGGCATAGGTGCTCTCTTGTACAAATTTACATTGGACGGCACGCGTCAGACTAACGTCAAGCAACTGGAGGCACGATCTGAAACTAAAAGACGGGAAGCCCCACTTGAATCGAACCTCGACTTTAGCACTGTTCTTGGTATGATATTAGAAAGTGCTACCAAGTGGAGGTATGATCTGGTGTTGTAATTCTTCAGTCACAATTATCGAAAAGCCTTCGAAGGTCTGAAACCTCTTGCTTCGTTAATGGAAAAGGCTGTTAAAAATGACACATTCAGGCCACTTCAAAATGGAGCACTTACTGAGACTACTTTTTGTAAGTGCTCAGTTTTGGAGTGGCTTTGATGGTGTGCAACAGGCAGCTTCACCTACAAAACCTAATAACAATGGTTTTCAGTAGTCTTTTTTTCTGCATTTTCTGAAATACTTGGCTTTTCCTGGATCTTTACTTGAAATCTAACGACTGGCAATGATTTTATTGTAAATTCATGAACCTGAAAAGCGACGAATGCCGTCAACACCCACATTTCCATCTGAAACTGGAATGTGCCACAATGCCACAGGGGGCAACAATGAGCACTTCACACCTTTCGACTGGCCGTCTTCGACAGAAACTGCTCAAACCACGGAGGAGTGGTTGTGAAAGGTGGAGTGGCTGCATACGGCTGACACTTTGTTTCACGGCCAACTTAAACATGGCAAGGCGAGGTACGTCAAACCTGTAGGCTGTACATTAACCTCACCTTCAGTGGACACAAGTCTTTCTTCTTCTGAAAGATGAAAGATGAAACGACAAATGGTAAGTCCTGCTTTATCACCATTACACTGGGTTGCACTCTTTAGTGACGCAATTCTTGTTGGGCGTAAGTGCTCCGTCTTGGAGTGGCCTTGATGGCGTAAAAAGACATTTGCAGGGAACATGGTTTTGTGTAAAAGTTGATTTTGAAATCTAACAATTCAGCAATTCTTGTTGGGATATATATTTTCCTAAATATAGGGGAGAATGAAAAGGATCTTGCACTACATGTAGAAGGCTACATTAAAAGAACGTATGCAGACTACTTCAAAAAGGAGCACTTGTTTGGAATGCTATCACAGTAGTGCTTCTCTTTGGGGCAGCCTTGAGAGGATCTGGCACAAATCCCTTTTGTTGAGCGTACCTGGAAGTATGGTTTTGTGTTGCAGTAGTTCCGCTGAAACTACCTGAGGTCTCAAACCTCTCTCCTTTATGATGAAGACTATGCAAAATGACACGTTCAGGCCCCTTCAAAGTGAAGCACTTGCTTGGAATACCTGCATGTAAGTGCTTAGTTTTGGAGTAGCTTTGATGGGGTACAACAGATCCAACGCGAGGAAAAACTGGCATAGGTGCTCTCTTGTACAAATTTACATTGGACGGCACGCGTCAGACTAAATGTCAAGCAACTGGAGGCACGATCTGAAACTAAAAGACGGGAAGCCCCACTTGAATCGAACCTCGACTTTAGCACTGTTCTTGGTATGATATTAGAAAGTGCTACCAAGTGGAGGTATGATCTGGTGTTGTAATTCTTCAGTCACAATTATCGAAAGGCCTTCGAAGGTCTGAAACCTCTTGCTTCGTTAATGGAAAAGGCTGTTAAAAATGACACATTCAGGCCACTTCAAAATGGAGCACTTACTGAGACTACTTTTTGTAAGTGCTCAGTTTTGGAGTGGCTTTGATGGTGTGCAACAGGCAGCTTCACCTACAAAACCTAATAACAATGGTTTTCAGTAGTCTTTTTTTCTGCATTTTCTGAAATACTTGGCTTTTCCTGGATCTTTACTTGAAATCTAACGACTGGCAATGATTTTATTGTAAATTCATGAACCTAATTAGGAATGCTGAAAAGTGACGAATGCCGTCAACACCCACATTTCCATCTGAAACTGGAATGTGCCACAATGCCACAGGGGGCAACAATGAGCACTTCACACCTTTCGACTGGCCGTCTTCGACAGAAACTGCTCAAACCACGGAGGAGTGGTTGTGAAAGGGGGAGTGGCTGCATACGGCTGACACTTTGTTTCACGGCCAACTTAAACATGGCAAGGCGAGGTACGTCAAACCTGTAGGCTGTACATTAACCTCACCTTCAGTGGACACAAGTCTTTCTTCTTCTGAAAGATGAAAGATGAAACGACAAATGGTAAGTCCTGCTTTATCACCATTACACTAAGTTGCACTCTTTAGTGACGCAATTCTTGTTGGGCGTAAGTGCTCCGTCTTGGAGTGGCCTTGATGGCGTAAAAAGACATTTGCAGGGAACATGGTTTTGTGTAAAAGTTGATTTTGAAATCTAACAATTCAGCAATTCTTGTTGGGATATATATTTTCCTAAATATAGGGGAGAATGAAAAGGATCTTGCACTACATGTACAAGGCTACATTAAAAGAACGTATCCAGACTACTTCAAAAAGGAGCACTTGTTTGGAATGCTATCACAGTAGTGCTTCTCTTTGGGGCAGCCTTGAGAGGATCTGGCACAAATCCCTTTTGTTGAGCGTACCTGGAAGTATGGTTTTGTGTTGCAGTACTTCCGCTGAAACTACCTGAGGTCTCAAACCTCTCTCCTTTATGATGAAGACTATGCAAAATGACACGTTCAGGCCCCTTCAAAGTGAAGCACTTGCTTGGAATACCTGCATGTAAGTGCTTAGTTTTGGAGTAGCTTTGATGGGGTACAACAGATCCAACGCGAGGAAAAACTGGCATAGGTGCTCTCTTGTACAAATTTACATTGGACGGCACGCGTCAGACTAACGTCAAGCAACTGGAGGCACGATCTGAAACTAAAAGACGGGAAGCCCCACTTGAATCGAACCTCGACTTTAGCACTGTTCTTGGTATGATATTAGAAAGTGCTACCAAGTGGAGGTATGATCTGGTGTTGTAATTCTTCAGTCACAATTATCGAAAGGCCTTCGAAGGTCCTCTTGCTTCGTTAATGGAAAAGGCTGTTAAAAATGACACATTCAGGCCACTTCAAAATGGAGCACTTACTGAGACTACTTTTTGTAAGTGCTCAGTTTTGGAGTGGATTTGATGGTGTGCAACAGGCAGCTTCACCTACAAAACCTAATAACAATGGTTTTCAGTAGTCTTTTTTTCTGCATTTTCTGAAATACTTGGCTTTTCCTGGATCTTTACTTGAAATCTAACGACTGGCAATGATTTTATTGTAAATTCATGAACCTAATTAGGAATGCTGAAAAGTGATGAATGCCGTCAACACCCACATTTCCATCTGAAACTGGAATGTGCCACAATGCCACAGGGGGCAACAATGAGCACTTCACACCTTTCGACTGGCCGTCTTCGACAGAAACTGCTCAAACCACGGAGGAGTGGTTGTGAAAGGGGGAGTGGCTGCATACGGCTGACACTTTGTTTCACGGCCAACTTAAACATGGCAAGGCGAGGTACGTCAAACCTGTAGGCTGTACATTAACCTCACCTTCAGTGGACACAAGTCTTTCTTCTTCTGAAAGATGAAAGATGAAACGACAAATGGTAAGTCCTGCTTTATCACCATTACACTGGGTTGCACTCTTTAGTGACGCAATTCTTGTTGGGCGTAAGTGCTCCGTCTTGGAGTGGCCTTGATGGCGTAAAAAGACATTTGCAGGGAACATGGTTTTGTGTAAAAGTTGATTTTGAAATCTAACAATTCAGCAATTCTTGTTGGGATATATATTTTCCTAAATATAGGGGAGAATGAAAAGGCTCTTGCACTACATGTACAAGGCTACATTAAAAGAACGTATCCAGACTACTTCAAAAAGGAGCACTTGTTTGGAATGCTATCACAGTAGTGCTTCTCTTTGGGGCAGCCTTGAGAGGATCTGGCACAAATCCCTTTTGTTGAGCGTACCTGGAAGTATGGTTTTGTGTTGCAGTACTTCCGCTGAAACTACCTGAGGTCTCAAACCTCTCTCCTTTATGATGAAGACTATGCAAAATGACACGTTCAGGCCCCTTCAAAGTGAAGCACTTGCTTGGAATACCTGCATGTAAGTGCTTAGTTTTGGAGTAGCTTTGATGGGGTACAACAGATCCTACGCGAGGAAATACTGGCATAGGTGCTCTCTTGTACAAATTTACATTGGACGGCACGCGTCTGGAGGCACGATCTGAAACTAAAAGACGGGAAGCCCCACTTGAATCGAACCTCGACTTTAGCACTGTTCTTGGTATGATATTAGAAAGTGCTACCAAGTGGAGGTATGATCTGGTGTTGTAATTCTTCAGTCACAATTATCGAAAGGCCTTCGAAGGTCTGAAACCTCTTGCTTCGTTAATGGAAAAGGCTGTTAAAAATGACACATTCAGGCCACTTCAAAATGGAGCACTTACTGAGACTACTTTTTGTAAGTGCTCAGTTTTGGAGTGGCTTTGATGGTGTGCAACAGGCAGCTTCACCTACAAAACCTAATAACAATGGTTTTCAGTAGTCTTTTTTTCTGCATTTTCTGAAATACTTGGCTTTTCCTGGATCTTTACTTGAAATCTAACGACTGGCAATGATTTTATTGTAAATTCATGAACCTAATTAGGAATGCTGAAAAGTGACGAATGCCGTCAACACCCACATTTCCATCTGAAACTGGAATGTGCCACAATGCCACAGGGGGCAACAATGAGCACTTCACACCTTTCGACTGGCCGTCTTCGACAGAAACTGCTCAAACCACGGAGGAGTGGTTGTGAAAGGGGGAGTGGCTGCACTTTGTTTCACGGCCAACTTAAACATGGCATGGCGAGGTACGACCAACCTGTAGGCTGTACATTAACCTCAGCTTCAGTGGACACACGTCTTTCTTCTTCTTTGCCAAGGCTGAAAGATGAAACGACAAATAGTAAGTCCTGCTTTAGCACCCTTAAACTGGGTTGCACTCTTTAGTGACGCAATTCTTGTTGGGCGTAAGTGCTCCGTTTTGGAGTGGCCTTGATGGCGTAAAAAGACAACGGCAGGGAACATGGTTTTGTGTAAAAGTTGATTTTGAAATCTAACAATTCAGCAATTCTTGTTGGGATATATATTTTCCTAAATATAGGGGAGAATCAAAAGGCTCTTGCACTACATGTACAAGGCTACATTAAAAGAACGTATCCAGACTACTTCAAAAAGGAGCACTTGTTTGGAATGCTATCACAGTAGTGCTTCTCTTTGGGGCAGCCTTGAGAGGATCTGGCACAAATCCCTTTTGTTGAGCGTACCTGGAAGTATGGTTTTGTGTTGCAGTAGTTCCGCTGAAACTACCTGAGGTCTCAAACCTCTCTCCTTTATGATGAAGACTATGCAAAATGACACGTTCAGGCCCCTTCAAAGTGAAGCACTTGCTTGGAATACCTGCATGTAAGTGCTTAGTTTTGGAGTAGCTTTGATGGGGTACAACAGATCCAACGCGAGGAAAAACTGGCATAGGTGCTCTCTTGTACAAATTTACATTGGACGGCACGCGTCAGACTAACGTCAAGCAACTGGAGGCACGATCTGAAACTAAAAGACGGGAAGCCCCACTTGAATCGAACCTCGACTTTAGCACTGTTCTTGGTATGATATTAGAAAGTGCTACCAAGTGGAGGTATGATCTGGTGTTGTAATTCTTCAGTCACAATTATCGAAAGGCCTTCGAAGGTCCTCTTGCTTCGTTAATGGAAAAGGCTGTTAAAAATGACACATTCAGGCCACTTCAAAATGGAGCACTTACTGAGACTACTTTTTGTAAGTGCTCAGTTTTGGAGTGGATTTGATGGTGTGCAACAGGCAGCTTCACCTACAAAACCTAATAACAATGGTTTTCAGTAGTCTTTTTTTCTGCATTTTCTGAAATACTTGGCTTTTCCTGGATCTTTACTTGAAATCTAACGACTGGCAATGATTTTATTGTAAATTCATGAACCTAATTAGGAATGCTGAAAAGTGATGAATGCCGTCAACACCCACATTTCCATCTGAAACTGGAATGTGCCACAATGCCACAGGGGGCAACAATGAGCACTTCACACCTTTCGACTGGCCGTCTTCGACAGAAACTGCTCAAACCACGGAGGAGTGGTTGTGAAAGGGGGAGTGGCTGCATACGGCTGACACTTTGTTTCACGGCCAACTTAAACATGGCAAGGCGAGGTACGTCAAACCTGTAGGCTGTACATTAACCTCACCTTCAGTGGACACAAGTCTTTCTTCTTCTGAAAGATGAAAGATGAAACGACAAATGGTAAGTCCTGCTTTATCACCATTACACTGGGTTGCACTCTTTAGTGACGCAATTCTTGTTGGGCGTAAGTGCTCCGTCTTGGAGTGGCCTTGATGGCGTAAAAAGACATTTGCAGGGAACATGGTTTTGTGTAAAAGTTGATTTTGAAATCTAACAATTCAGCAATTCTTGTTGGGATATATATTTTCCTAAATATAGGGGAGAATGAAAAGGCTCTTGCACTACATGTACAAGGCTACATTAAAAGAACGTATCCAGACTACTTCAAAAAGGAGCACTTGTTTGGAATGCTATCACAGTAGTGCTTCTCTTTGGGGCAGCCTTGAGAGGATCTGGCACAAATCCCTTTTGTTGAGCGTACCTGGAAGTATGGTTTTGTGTTGCAGTACTTCCGCTGAAACTACCTGAGGTCTCAAACCTCTCTCCTTTATGATGAAGACTATGCAAAATGACACGTTCAGGCCCCTTCAAAGTGAAGCACTTGCTTGGAATACCTGCATGTAAGTGCTTAGTTTTGGAGTAGCTTTGATGGGGTACAACAGATCCTACGCGAGGAAATACTGGCATAGGTGCTCTCTTGTACAAATTTACATTGGACGGCACGCGTCTGGAGGCACGATCTGAAACTAAAAGACGGGAAGCCCCACTTGAATCGAACCTCGACTTTAGCACTGTTCTTGGTATGATATTAGAAAGTGCTACCAAGTGGAGGTATGATCTGGTGTTGTAATTCTTCAGTCACAATTATCGAAAGGCCTTCGAAGGTCTGAAACCTCTTGCTTCGTTAATGGAAAAGGCTGTTAAAAATGACACATTCAGGCCACTTCAAAATGGAGCACTTACTGAGACTACTTTTTGTAAGTGCTCAGTTTTGGAGTGGCTTTGATGGTGTGCAACAGGCAGCTTCACCTACAAAACCTAATAACAATGGTTTTCAGTAGTCTTTTTTTCTGCATTTTCTGAAATACTTGGCTTTTCCTGGATCTTTACTTGAAATCTAACGACTGGCAATGATTTTATTGTAAATTCATGAACCTAATTAGGAATGCTGAAAAGTGACGAATGCCGTCAACACCCACATTTCCATCTGAAACTGGAATGTGCCACAATGCCACAGGGGGCAACAATGAGCACTTCACACCTTTCGACTGGCCGTCTTCGACAGAAACTGCTCAAACCACGGAGGAGTGGTTGTGAAAGGGGGAGTGGCTGCACTTTGTTTCACGGCCAACTTAAACATGGCATGGCGAGGTACGACCAACCTGTAGGCTGTACATTAACCTCAGCTTCAGTGGACACACGTCTTTCTTCTTCTTTGCCAAGGCTGAAAGATGAAACGACAAATGGTAAGTCCTGCTTTAGCACCCTTAAACTGGGTTGCACTCTTTAGTGACGCAATTCTTGTTGGGCGTAAGTGCTCCGTTTTGGAGTGGCCTTGATGGCGTAAAAAGACAACGGCAGGGAACATGGTTTTGTGTAAAAGTTGATTTTGAAATCTAACAATTCAGCAATTCTTGTTGGGATATATATTTTCCTAAATATAGGGGAGAATGAAAAGGCTCTTGCACTACATGTACAAGGCTACATTAAAAGAACGTATCCAGACTACTTCAAAAAGGAGCACTTGTTTGGAATGCTATCACAGTAGTGCTTCTCTTTGGGGCAGCCTTGAGAGGATCTGGCACAAATCCCTTTTGTTGAGCGTACCTGGAAGTATGGTTTTGTGTTGCATACTTCCGCTGAAACTACCTGAGGTCTCAAACCTCTCTCCTTTATGATGAAGACTATGCAAAATGACACGTTCAGGCCCCTTCAAAGTGAAGCACTTGCTTGGAATACCTGCATGTAAGTGCTTAGTTTTGGAGTAGCTTTGATGGGGTACAACAGATCCTACGCGAGGAAAAACTGGCATAGGTGCTCTCTTGTACAAATTTACTTTGGACGGCACGCGTCAGACTAAACGTCAAGCAACTGGAGGCACGATCTGAAACTAAAAGACGGGAAGCCCCACTTGAATCGAACCTCGACTTTAGCACTGTTCTTGGTATGATATTAGAAAGTGCTACCAAGTGGAGGTATGATCTGGTGTTGTAATTCTTCAGTCACAATTATCGAAAGGCCTTCGAAGGTCTGAAACCTCTTGCTTCGTTAATGGAAAAGGCTGTTAAAAATGACACATTCAGGCCACTTCAAAATGGAGCACTTACTGAGACTACTTTTTGTAAGTGCTCAGTTTTGGAGTGGCTTTGATGGTGTGCAACAGGCAGCTTCACCTACAAAACCTAATAACAATGGTTTTCAGTAGTCTTTTTTTCTGCATTTTCTGAAATACTTGGCTTTTCCTGGATCTTTACTTGAAATCTAACGACTGGCAATGATTTTATTGTAAATTCATGAACCTAATTAGGAATGCTGAAAAGTGACGAATGCCGTCAACACCCACATTTCCATCTGAAACTGGAATGTGCCACAATGCCACAGGGGGCAACAATGAGCACTTCACACCTTTCGACTGGCCGTCTTCGACAGAAACTGCTCAAACCACGGAGGAGTGGTTGTGAAAGGGGGAGTGGCTGCATACGGCTGACACTTTGTTTCACGGCCAACTTAAACATGGCAAGGCGAGGTACGTCAAACCTGTAGGCTGTACATTAACCTCACCTTCAGTGGACACAAGTCTTTCTTCTTCTGAAAGATGAAAGATGAAACGACAAATGGTAAGTCCTGCTTTATCACCATTACACTGGGTTGCACTCTTTAGTGACGCAATTCTTGTTGGGCGTAAGTGCTCCGTCTTGGAGTGGCCTTGATGGCGTAAAAAGACATTTGCAGGGAACATGGTTTTGTGTAAAAGTTGATTTTGAAATCTAACAATTCAGCAATTCTTGTTGGGATATATATTTTCCTACATATAGGGGAGAATGAAAAGGATCTTGCACTACATGTACAAGGCTACATTAAAAGAACGTATCCAGACTACTTCAAAAAGGAGCACTTGTTTGGAATGCTATCACAGTAGTGCTTCTCTTTGGGGCAGCCTTGAGAGGATCTGGCACAAATCCCTTTTGTTGAGCGTACCTGGAAGTATGGTTTTGTGTTGCAGTAGTTCCGCTGAAACTACCTGAGGTCTCAAACCTCTCTCCTTTATGATGAAGACTATGCAAAATGACACGTTCAGGCCCCTTCAAAGTGAAGCACTTGCTTGGAATACCTGCATGTAAGTGCTTAGTTTTGGAGTAGCTTTGATGGGGTACAACAGATCCAACGCGAGGAAAAACTGGCATAGGTGCTCTCTTGTACAAATTTACATTGGACGGCACGCGTCAGACTAACGTCAAGCAACTGGAGGCACGATCTGAAACTAAAAGACGGGAAGCCCCACTTGAATCGAACCTCGACTTTAGCACTGTTCTTGGTATGATATTAGAAAGTGCTACCAAGTGGAGGTATGATCTGGTGTTGTAATTCTTCAGTCACAATTATCGAAAGGCCTTCGAAGGTCTGAAACCTCTTGCTTCGTTAATGGAAAAGGCTGTTAAAAATGACACATTCAGGCCACTTCAAAATGGAGCACTTACTGAGACTACTTTTTGTAAGTGCTCAGTTTTGGAGTGGCTTTGATGGTGTGCAACAGGCAGCTTCACCTACAAAACCTAATAACAATGGTTTTCAGTAGTCTTTTTTTCTGCATTTTCTGAAATACTTGGCTTTTCCTGGATCTTTACTTGAAATCTAACGACTGGCAATGATTTTATTGTAAATTCATGAACCTAATTAGGAATGCTGAAAAGTGACGAATGCCGTCAACACCCACATTTCCATCTGAAACTGGAATGTGCCACAATGCCACAGGGGGCAACAATGAGCACTTCACACCTTTCGACCGGCCGTCTTCGACAGAAACTGCTCAAACCACGGAGGAGTGGTTGTGAAAGGGGGAGTGGCTGCACTTTGTTTCACGGCCAACTTAAACATGGCATGGCGAGGTACGACCAACCTGTAGGCTGTACATTAACCTCAGCTTCAGTGGACACACGTCTTTCTTCTTCTTTGCCAAGGCTGAAAGATGAAACGACAAATGGTAAGTCCTGCTTTAGCACCCTTAAACTGGGTTGCACTCTTTAGTGACGCAATTCTTGTTGGGCGTAAGTGCTCCGTTTTGGAGTGGCCTTGATGGCGTAAAAAGACAACGGCAGGGAACATGGTTTTGTGTAAAAGTTGATTTTGAAATCTAACAATTCAGCAATTCTTGTTGGGATATATATTTTCCTAAATATAGGGGAGAATGAAAAGGCTCTTGCACTACATGTACAAGGCTACATTAAAAGAACGTATCCAGACTACTTCAAAAAGGAGCACTTGTTTGGAATGCTATCACAGTAGTGCTTCTCTTTGGGGCAGCCTTGAGAGGATCTGGCACAAATCCCTTTTGTTGAGCGTACCTGGAAGTATGGTTTTGTGTTGCATACTTCCGCTGAAACTACCTGAGGTCTCAAACCTCTCTCCTTTATGATGAAGACTATGCAAAATGACACGTTCAGGCCCCTTCAAAGTGAAGCACTTGCTTGGAATACCTGCATGTAAGTGCTTAGTTTTGGAGTAGCTTTGATGGGGTACAACAGATCCTACGCGAGGAAATACTGGCATAGGTGCTCTCTTGTACAAATTTACATTGGACGGCACGCGTCTGGAGGCACGATCTGAAACTAAAAGACGGGAAGCCCCACTTGAATCGAACCTCGACTTTAGCACTGTTCTTGGTATGATATTAGAAAGTGCTACCAAGTGGAGGTATGATCTGGTGTTGTAATTCTTCAGTCACAATTATCGAAAGGCCTTCGAAGGTCTGAAACCTCTTGCTTCGTTAATGGAAAAGGCTGTTAAAAATGACACATTCAGGCCACTTCAAAATGGAGCACTTACTGAGACTACTTTTTGTAAGTGCTCAGTTTTGGAGTGGCTTTGATGGTGTGCAACAGGCAGCTTCACCTACAAAACCTAATAACAATGGTTTTCAGTAGTCTTTTTTTCTGCATTTTCTGAAATACTTGGCTTTTCCTGGATCTTTACTTGAAATCTAACGACTGGCAATGATTTTATTGTAAATTCATGAACCTAATTAGGAATGCTGAAAAGTGACGAATGCCGTCAACACCCACATTTCCATCTGAAACTGGAATGTGCCACAATGCCACAGGGGGCAACAATGAGCACTTCACACCTTTCGACTGGCCGTCTTCGACAGAAACTGCTCAAACCACGGAGGAGTGGTTGTGAAAGGGGGAGTGGCTGCACTTTGTTTCACGGCCAACTTAAACATGGCATGGCGAGGTACGACCAACCTGTAGGCTGTACATTAACCTCAGCTTCAGTGGTCACACGTCTTTCTTCTTCGTTGCCAAGGCTGAAAGATGAAACGACAAATGGTAAGTCCTGCTTTAGCACCCTTAAACTGGGTTGCACTCTTTAGTGACGCAATTCTTGTTGGGCGTAAGTGCTCCGTTTTGGAGTGGCCTTGATGGCGTAAAAAGACAACGGCAGGGAACATGGTTTTGTGTAAAAGTTGATTTTGAAATCTAACAATTCAGCAATTCTTGTTGGGATATATATTTTCCTAAATATAGGGGAGAATGAAAAGGCTCTTGCACTACATGTACAAGGCTACATTAAAAGAACGTATCCAGACTACTTCAAAAAGGAGCACTTGTTTGGAATGCTATCACAGTAGTGCTTCTCTTTGGGGCAGCCTTGAGAGGATCTGGCACAAATCCCTTTTGTTGAGCGTACCTGGAAGTATGGTTTTGTGTTGCATACTTCCGCTGAAACTACCTGAGGTCTCAAACCTCTCTCCTTTATGATGAAGACTATGCAAAATGACACGTTCAGGCCCCTTCAAAGTGAAGCACTTGCTTGGAATACCTGCATGTAAGTGCTTAGTTTTGGAGTAGCTTTGATGGGGTACAACAGATCCTACGCGAGGAAAAACTGGCATAGGTGCTCTCTTGTACAAATTTACATTGGACGGCACGCGTCTGGAGGCACGATCTGAAACTAAAAGACGGGAAGCCCCACTTGAATCGAACCTCGACTTTAGCACTGTTCTTGGTATGATATTAGAAAGTGCTACCAAGTGGAGGTATGATCTGGTGTTGTAATTCTTCAGTCACAATTATCGAAAGGCCTTCGAAGGTCTGAAACCTCTTGCTTCGTTAATGGAAAAGGCTGTTAAAAATGACACATTCAGGCCACTTCAAAATGGAGCACTTACTGAGACTACTTTTTGTAAGTGCTCAGTTTTGGAGTGGCTTTGATGGTGTGCAACAGGCAGCTTCACCTACAAAACCTAATAACAATGGTTTTCAGTAGTCTTTTTTTCTGCATTTTCTGAAATACTTGGCTTTTCCTGGATCTTTACTTGAAATCTAACGACTGGCAATGATTTTATTGTAAATTCATGAACCTAATTAGGAATGCTGAAAAGTGACGAATGCCGTCAACACCCACATTTCCATCTGAAACTGGAATGTGCCACAATGCCACAGGGGGCAACAATGAGCACTTCACACCTTTCGACTGGCCGTCTTCGACAGAAACTGCTCAAACCACGGAGGAGTGGTTGTGAAAGGGGGAGTGGCTGCATACGGCTGACACTTTGTTTCACGGCCAACTTAAACATGGCAAGGCGAGGTACGTCAAACCTGTAGGCTGTACATTAACCTCACCTTCAGTGGACACAAGTCTTTCTTCTTCTGAAAGATGAAAGATGAAACGACAAATGGTAAATCCTGCTTTATCACCATTACACTGGGTTGCACTCTTTAGTGACGCAATTCTTGTTGGGCGTAAGTGCTCCGTCTTGGAGTGGCCTTGATGGCGTAAAAAGACATTTGCAGGGAACATGGTTTTGTGTAAAAGTTGATTTTGAAATCTAACAATTCAGCAATTCTTGTTGGGATATATATTTTCCTACATATAGGGGAGAATGAAAAGGATCTTGCACTACATGTACAAGGCTACATTAAAAGAACGTATCCAGACTACTTCAAAAAGGAGCACTTGTTTGGAATGCTATCACAGTAGTGCTTCTCTTTGGGGCAGCCTTGAGAGGATCTGGCACAAATCCCTTTTGTTGAGCGTACCTGGAAGTATGGTTTTGTGTTGCAGTAGTTCCGCTGAAACTACCTGAGGTCTCAAACCTCTCTCCTTTATGATGAAGACTATGCAAAATGACACGTTCAGGCCCCTTCAAAGTGAAGCACTTGCTTGGAATACCTGCATGTAAGTGCTTAGTTTTGGAGTAGCTTTGATGGGGTACAACAGATCCAACACGAGGAAAAACTGGCATAGGTGCTCTCTTGTACAAATTTACATTGGACGGCACGCGTCAGACTAACGTCAAGCAACTGGAGGCACGATCTGAAACTAAAAGACGGGAAGCCCCACTTGAATCGAACCTCGACTTTAGCACTGTTCTTGGTATGATATTAGAAAGTGCTACCAAGTGGAGGTATGATCTGGTGTTGTAATTCTTCAGTCACAATTATCGAAAGGCCTTCGAAGGTCTGAAACCTCTTGCTTCGTTAATGGAAAAGGCTGTTTTTTTCTGCATTTTCTGAAATACTTGGCTTTTCCTGGATCTTTACTTGAAATCTAACGACTGGCAATGATTTTATTGTAAATTCATGAACCTGAAAAGCGACGAATGCCGTCAACACCCACATTTCCATCTGAAACTGGAATGTGCCACAATGCCACAGGGGGCAACAATGAGCACTTCACACCTTTCGACTGGCCGTCTTCGACAGAAACTGCTCAAACCACGGAGGAGTGGTTGTGAAAGGGGGAGTGGCTGCATACGGCTGACACTTTGTTTCACGGCCAACTTAAACATGGCAAGGCGAGGTACGTCAAACCTGTAGGCTGTACATTAACCTCACCTTCAGTGGACACAAGTCTTTCTTCTTCTGAAAGATGAAAGATGAAACGACAAATGGTAAGTCCTGCTTTATCACCATTACACTGGGTTGCACTCTTTAGTGACGCAATTCTTGTTGGGCGTAAGTGCTCCGTCTTGGAGTGGCCTTGATGGCGTAAAAAGACATTTGCAGGGAACATGGTTTTGTGTAAAAGTTGATTTTGAAATCTAACAATTCAGCAATTCTTGTTGGGATATATATTTTCCTAAATATAGGGGAGAATGAAAAGGCTCTTGCACTACATGTACAAGGCTACATTAAAAGAACGTATCCAGACTACTTCAAAAAGGAGCACTTGTTTGGAATGCTATCACAGTAGTGCTTCTCTTTGGGGCAGCCTTGAGAGGATCTGGCACAAATCCCTTTTGTTGAGCGTACCTGGAAGTATGGTTTTGTGTTGCATACTTCCGCTGAAACTACCTGAGGTCTCAAACCTCTCTCCTTTATGATGAAGACTATGCAAAATGACACGTTCAGGCCCCTTCAAAGTGAAGCACTTGCTTGGAATACCTGCATGTAAGTGCTTAGTTTTGGAGTAGCTTTGATGGGGTACAACAGATCCTACGCGAGGAAATACTGGCATAGGTGCTCTCTTGTACAAATTTACATTGGACGGCACGCGTCTGGAGGCACGATCTGAAACTAAAAGACGGGAAGCCCCACTTGAATCGAACCTCGACTTTAGCACTGTTCTTGGTATGATATTAGAAAGTGCTACCAAGTGGAGGTATGATCTGGTGTTGTAATTCTTCAGTCACAATTATCGAAAGGCCTTCGAAGGTCTGAAACCTCTTGCTTCGTTAATGGAAAAGGCTGTTAAAAATGACACATTCAGGCCACTTCAAAATGGAGCACTTACTGAGACTACTTTTTGTAAGTGCTCAGTTTTGGAGTGGCTTTGATGGTGTGCAACAGGCAGCTTCACCTACAAAACCTAATAACAATGGTTTTCAGTAGTCTTTTTTTCTGCATTTTCTGAAATACTTGGCTTTTCCTGGATCTTTACTTGAAATCTAACGACTGGCAATGATTTTATTGTAAATTCATGAACCTAATTAGGAATGCTGAAAAGTGACGAATGCCGTCAACACCCACATTTCCATCTGAAACTGGAATGTGCCACAATGCCACAGGGGGCAACAATGAGCACTTCACACCTTTCGACTGGCCGTCTTCGACAGAAACTGCTCAAACCACGGAGGAGTGGTTGTGAAAGGGGGAGTGGCTGCACTTTGTTTCACGGCCAACTTAAACATGGCATGGCGAGGTACGACCAACCTGTAGGCTGTACATTAACCTCAGCTTCAGTGGTCACACGTCTTTCTTCTTCGTTGCCAAGGCTGAAAGATGAAACGACAAATGGTAAGTCCTGCTTTAGCACCCTTAAACTGGGTTGCACTCTTTAGTGACGCAATTCTTGTTGGGCGTAAGTGCTCCGTTTTGGAGTGGCCTTGATGGCGTAAAAAGACAACGGCAGGGAACATGGTTTTGTGTAAAAGTTGATTTTGAAATCTAACAATTCAGCAATTCTTGTTGGGATATATATTTTCCTAAATATAGGGGAGAATGAAAAGGCTCTTGCACTACATGTACAAGGCTACATTAAAAGAACGTATCCAGACTACTTCAAAAAGGAGCACTTGTTTGGAATGCTATCACAGTAGTGCTTCTCTTTGGGGCAGCCTTGAGAGGATCTGGCACAAATCCCTTTTGTTGAGCGTACCTGGAAGTATGGTTTTGTGTTGCATACTTCCGCTGAAACTACCTGAGGTCTCAAACCTCTCTCCTTTATGATGAAGACTATGCAAAATGACACGTTCAGGCCCCTTCAAAGTGAAGCACTTGCTTGGAATACCTGCATGTAAGTGCTTAGTTTTGGAGTAGCTTTGATGGGGTACAACAGATCCTACGCGAGGAAAAACTGGCATAGGTGCTCTCTTGTACAAATTTACATTGGACGGCACGCGTCTGGAGGCACGATCTGAAACTAAAAGACGGGAAGCCCCACTTGAATCGAACCTCGACTTTAGCACTGTTCTTGGTATGATATTAGAAAGTGCTACCAAGTGGAGGTATGATCTGGTGTTGTAATTCTTCAGTCACAATTATCGAAAGGCCTTCGAAGGTCTGAAACCTCTTGCTTCGTTAATGGAAAAGGCTGTTAAAAATGACACATTCAGGCCACTTCAAAATGGAGCACTTACTGAGACTACTTTTTGTAAGTGCTCAGTTTTGGAGTGGCTTTGATGGTGTGCAACAGGCAGCTTCACCTACAAAACCTAATAACAATGGTTTTCAGTAGTCTTTTTTTCTGCATTTTCTGAAATACTTGGCTTTTCCTGGATCTTTACTTGAAATCTAACGACTGGCAATGATTTTATTGTAAATTCATGAACCTAATTAGGAATGCTGAAAAGTGACGAATGCCGTCAACACCCACATTTCCATCTGAAACTGGAATGTGCCACAATGCCACAGGGGGCAACAATGAGCACTTCACACCTTTCGACTGGCCGTCTTCGACAGAAACTGCTCAAACCACGGAGGAGTGGTTGTGAAAGGGGGAGTGGCTGCATACGGCTGACACTTTGTTTCACGGCCAACTTAAACATGGCAAGGCGAGGTACGTCAAACCTGTAGGCTGTACATTAACCTCACCTTCAGTGGACACAAGTCTTTCTTCTTCTGAAAGATGAAAGATGAAACGACAAATGGTAAGTCCTGCTTTATCACCATTACACTGGGTTGCACTCTTTAGTGACGCAATTCTTGTTGGGCGTAAGTGCTCCGTCTTGGAGTGGCCTTGATGGCGTAAAAAGACATTTGCAGGGAACATGGTTTTGTGTAAAAGTTGATTTTGAAATCTAACAATTCAGCAATTCTTGTTGGGATATATATTTTCCTAAATATAGGGGAGAATGAAAAGGATCTTGCACTACATGTACAAGGCTACATTAAAAGAACGTATCCAGACTACTTCAAAAAGGAGCACTTGTTTGGAATGCTATCACAGTAGTGCTTCTCTTTGGGGCAGCCTTGAGAGGATCTGGCACAAATCCCTTTTGTTGAGCGTACCTGGAAGTATGGTTTTGTGTTGCAGTACTTCCGCTGAAACTACCTGAGGTCTCAAACCTCTCTCCTTTATGATGAAGACTATGCAAAATGACACGTTCAGGCCCCTTCAAAGTGAAGCACTTGCTTGGAATACCTGCATGTAAGTGCTTAGTTTTGGAGTAGCTTTGATGGGGTACAACAGATCCTACGCGAGGAAATACTGGCATAGGTGCACTCTTGTACAAATTTACATTGGACGGCACGCGTCTGGAGGCACGATCTGAAACTAAAAGACGGGAAGCCCCACTTGAATCGAACCTCGACTTTAGCACTGTTCTTGGTATGATATTAGAAAGTGCTACCAAGTGGAGGTATGATCTGGTGTTGTAATTCTTCAGTCACAATTATCGAAAGGCCTTCGAAGGTCTGAAACCTCTTGCTTCGTTAATGGAAAAGGCTGTTAAAAATGACACATTCAGGCCACTTCAAAATGGAGCACTTACTGAGACTACTTTTTGTAAGTGCTCAGTTTTGGAGTGGCTTTGATGGTGTGCAACAGGCAGCTTCACCTACAAAACCTAATAACAATGGTTTTCAGTAGTCTTTTTTTCTGCATTTTCTGAAATACTTGGCTTTTCCTGGATCTTTACTTGAAATCTAACGACTGGCAATGATTTTATTGTAAATTCATGAACCTAATTAGGAATGCTGAAAAGTGACGAATGCCGTCAACACCCACATTTCCATCTGAAACTGGAATGTGCCACAATGCCACAGGGGGCAACAATGAGCACTTCACACCTTTCGACTGGCCGTCTTCGACAGAAACTGCTCAAACCACGGAGGAGTGGTTGTGAAAGGGGGAGTGGCTGCATACGGCTGACACTTTGTTTCACGGCCAACTTAAACATGGCAAGGCGAGGTACGTCAAACCTGTAGGCTGTACATTAACCTCACCTTCAGTGGACACAAGTCTTTCTTCTTCTGAAAGATGAAAGATGAAACGACAAATGGTAAGTCCTGCTTTATCACCATTACACTGGGTTGCACTCTTTAGTGACGCAATTCTTGTTGGGCGTAAGTGCTCCGTCTTGGAGTGGCCTTGATGGCGTAAAAAGACATTTGCAGGGAACATGGTTTTGTGTAAAAGTTGATTTTGAAATCTAACAATTCAGCAATTCTTGTTGGGATATATATTTTCCTACATATAGGGGAGAATGAAAAGGATCTTGCACTACATGTACAAGGCTACATTAAAAGAACGTATCCAGACTACTTCAAAAAGGAGCACTTGTTTGGAATGCTATCACAGTAGTGCTTCTCTTTGGGGCAGCCTTGAGAGGATCTGGCACAAATCCCTTTTGTTGAGCGTACCTGGAAGTATGGTTTTGTGTTGCAGTAGTTCCGCTGAAACTACCTGAGGTCTCAAACCTCTCTCCTTTATGATGAAGACTATGCAAAATGACACGTTCAGGCCCCTTCAAAGTGAAGCACTTGCTTGGAATACCTGCATGTAAGTGCTTAGTTTTGGAGTAGCTTTGATGGGGTACAACAGATCCAACACGAGGAAAAACTGGCATAGGTGCTCTCTTGTACAAATTTACATTGGACGGCACGCGTCAGACTAACGTCAAGCAACTGGAGGCACGATCTGAAACTAAAAGACGGGAAGCCCCACTTGAATCGAACCTCGACTTTAGCACTGTTCTTGGTATGATATTAGAAAGTGCTACCAAGTGGAGGTATGATCTGGTGTTGTAATTCTTCAGTCACAATTATCGAAAGGCCTTCGAAGGTCTGAAACCTCTTGCTTCGTTAATGGAAAAGGCTGTTTTTTTCTGCATTTTCTGAAATACTTGGCTTTTCCTGGATCTTTACTTGAAATCTAACGACTGGCAATGATTTTATTGTAAATTCATGAACCTGAAAAGCGACGAATGCCGTCAACACCCACATTTCCATCTGAAACTGGAATGTGCCACAATGCCACAGGGGGCAACAATGAGCACTTCACACCTTTCGACTGGCCGTCTTCGACAGAAACTGCTCAAACCACGGAGGAGTGGTTGTGAAAGGGGGAGTGGCTGCATACGGCTGACACTTTGTTTCACGGCCAACTTAAACATGGCAAGGCGAGGTACGTCAAACCTGTAGGCTGTACATTAACCTCACCTTCAGTGGACACAAGTCTTTCTTCTTCTGAAAGATGAAAGATGAAACGACAAATGGTAAGTCCTGCTTTATCACCATTACACTGGGTTGCACTCTTTAGTGACGCAATTCTTGTTGGGCGTAAGTGCTCCGTCTTGGAGTGGCCTTGATGGCGTAAAAAGACATTTGCAGGGAACATGGTTTTGTGTAAAAGTTGATTTTGAAATCTAACAATTCAGCAATTCTTGTTGGGTCTGGCACAAATCCCTTTTGTTGAGCGTACCTGGAAGTATGGTTTTGTGTTGCAGTACTTCCGCTGAAACTACCTGAGGTCTCAAACCTCTCTCCTTTATGATGAAGACTATGCAAAATGACACGTTCAGGCCCCTTCAAAGTGAAGCACTTGCTTGGAATACCTGCATGTAAGTGCTTAGTTTTGGAGTAGCTTTGATGGGGTACAACAGATCCAACGCGAGGAAAAACTGGCATAGGTGCTCTCTTGTACAAATTTACATTGGACGGCACGCGTCAGACTAACGTCAAGCAACTGGAGGCACGATCTGAAACTAAAAGACGGGAAGCCCCACTTGAATCGAACCTCGACTTTAGCACTGTTCTTGGTATGATATTAGAAAGTGCTACCAAGTGGAGGTATGATCTGGTGTTGTAATTCTTCAGTCACAATTATCGAAAGGCCTTCGAAGGTCTGAAACCTCTTGCTTCGTTAATGGAAAAGGCTGTTAAAAATGACACATTCAGGCCACTTCAAAATGGAGCACTTACTGAGACTACTTTTTGTAAGTGCTCAGTTTTGGAGTGGCTTTGATGGTGTGCAACAGGCAGCTTCACCTACAAAACCTAATAACAATGGTTTTCAGTAGTCTTTTTTTCTGCATTTTTTGAAATACTTGGCTTTTCCTGGATCTTTACTTGAAATCTAACGACTGGCAATGATTTTATTGTAAATTCATGAACCTAATTAGGAATGCTGAAAAGTGACGAATGCCGTCAACACCCACATTTCCATCTGAAACTGGAATGTGCCACAATGCCACAGGGGGCAACAATGAGCACTTCACACCTTTCGACTGGCCGTCTTCGACAGAAACTGCTCAAACCACGGAGGAGTGGTTGTGAAAGGGGGAGTGGCTGCATACGGCTGACACTTTGTTTCACGGCCAACTTAAACATGGCAAGGCGAGGTACGTCAAACCTGTAGGCTGTACATTAACCTCACCTTCAGTGGACACAAGTCTTTCTTCTTCTGAAAGATGAAAGATGAAACGACAAATGGTAAGTCCTGCTTTATCACCATTACACTGGGTTGCACTCTTTAGTGACGCAATTCTTGTTGGGCGTAAGTGCTCCGTCTTGGAGTGGCCTTGATGGCGTAAAAAGACATTTGCAGGGAACATGGTTTTGTGTAAAAGTTGATTTTGAAATCTAACAATTCAGCAATTCTTGTTGGGATATATATTTTCCTAAATATAGGGGAGAATGAAAAGGATCTTGCACTACATGTACAAGGCTACATTAAAAGAACGTATCCAGACTACTTCAAAAAGGAGCACTTGTTTGGAATGCTATCACAGTAGTGCTTCTCTTTGGGGCAGCCTTGAGAGGATCTGGCACAAATCCCTTTTGTTGAGCGTACCTGGAAGTATGGTTTTGTGTTGCAGTACTTCCGCTGAAACTACCTGAGGTCTCAAACCTCTCTCCTTTATGATGAAGACTATGCAAAATGACACGTTCAGGCCCCTTCAAAGTGAAGCACTTGCTTGGAATACCTGCATGTAAGTGCTTAGTTTTGGAGTAGCTTTGATGGGGTACAACAGATCCAACGCGAGGAAAAACTGGCATAGGTGCTCTCTTGTACAAATTTACATTGGACGGCACGCGTCAGACTAACGTCAAGCAACTGGAGGCACGATCTGAAACTAAAAGACGGGAAGCCCCACTTGAATCGAACCTCGACTTTAGCACTGTTCTTGGTATGATATTAGAAAGTGCTACCAAGTGGAGGTATGATCTGGTGTTGTAATTCTTCAGTCACAATTATCGAAAGGCCTTCGAAGGTCTGAAACCTCTTGCTTCGTTAATGGAAAAGGCTGTTAAAAATGACACATTCAGGCCACTTCAAAATGGAGCACTTACTGAGACTACTTTTTGTAAGTGCTCAGTTTTGGAGTGGCTTTGATGGTGTGCAACAGGCAGCTTCACCTACAAAACCTAATAACAATGGTTTTCAGTAGTCTTTTTTTCTGCATTTTCTGAAATACTTGGCTTTTCCTGGATCTTTACTTGAAATCTAACGACTGGCAATGATTTTATTGTAAATTCATGAACCTAATTAGGAATGCTGAAAAGTGACGAATGCCGTCAACACCCACATTTCCATCTGAAACTGGAATGTGCCACAATGCCACAGGGGGCAACAATGAGCACTTCACACCTTTCGACTGGCCGTCTTCGACAGAAACTGCTCAAACCACGGAGGAGTGGTTGTGAAAGGGGGAGTGGCTGCATACGGCTGACACTTTGTTTCACGGCCAACTTAAACATGGCAAGGCGAGGTACGTCAAACCTGTAGGCTGTACATTAACCTCACCTTCAGTGGACACAAGTCTTTCTTCTTCTGAAAGATGAAAGATGAAACGACAAATGGTAAGTCCTGCTTTATCACCATTACACTGGGTTGCACTCTTTAGTGACGCAATTCTTGTTGGGCGTAAGTGCTCCGTCTTGGAGTGGCCTTGATGGCGTAAAAAGACATTTGCAGGGAACATGGTTTTGTGTAAAAGTTGATTTTGAAATCTAACAATTCAGCAATTCTTGTTGGGATATATATTTTCCTAAATATAGGGGAGAATGAAAAGGATCTTGCACTACATGTACAAGGCTACATTAAAAGAACGTATCCAGACTACTTCAAAAAGGAGCACTTGTTTGGAATGCTATCACAGTAGTGCTTCTCTTTGGGGCAGCCTTGAGAGTATCTGGCACAAATCCCTTTTGTTGAGCGTACCTGGAAGTATGGTTTTGTGTTGCAGTACTTCCGCTGAAACTACCTGAGGTCTCAAACCTCTCTCCTTTATGATGAAGACTATGCAAAATGACACGTTCAGGCCCCTTCAAAGTGAAGCACTTGCTTGGAATACCTGCATGTAAGTGCTTAGTTTTGGAGTAGCTTTGATGGGGTACAACAGATCCAACGCGAGGAAAAACTGGCATAGGTGCTCTCTTGTACAAATTTACATTGGACGGCACGCGTCAGACTAACGTCAAGCAACTGGAGGCACGATCTGAAACTAAAAGACGGGAAGCCCCACTTGAATCGAACCTCGACTTTAGCACTGTTCTTGGTATGATATCAGAAAGTCCTACCAAGTGGAGGTATGATCTGGTGTTGTAATTCTTCAGTCACAATTATCGAAAGGCCTTCGAAGGTCTGAAACCTCTTGCTTCGTTAATGGAAAAGGCTGTTAAAAATGACACATTCAGGCCACTTCAAAATGGAGCACTTACTGAGACTACTTTTTGTAAGTGCTCAGTTTTGGAGTGGCTTTGATGGTGTGCAACAGGCAGCTTCACCTACAAAACCTAATAACAATGGTTTTCAGTAGTCTTTTTTTCTGCATTTTCTGAAATACTTGGCTTTTCCTGGATCTTTACTTGAAATCTAACGACTGGCAATGATTTTATTGTAAATTCATGAACCTAATTAGGAATGCTGAAAAGTGACGAATGCCGTCAACACCCACATTTCCATCTGAAACTGGAATGTGCCACAATGCCACAGGGGGCAACAATGAGCACTTCACACCTTTCGACTGGCCGTCTTCGACAGAAACTGCTCAAACCACGGAGGAGTGGTTGTGAAAGGGGGAGTGGCTGCATACGGCTGACACTTTGTTTCACGGCCAACTTAAACATGGCAAGGCGAGGTACGTCAAACCTGTAGGCTGTACATTAACCTCACCTTCAGTGGACACAAGTCTTTCTTCTTCTGAAAGATGAAAGATGAAACGACAAATGGTAAGTCCTGCTTTATCACCATTACACTGGGTTGCACTCTTTAGTGACGCAATTCTTGTTGGGCGTAAGTGCTCCGTCTTGGAGTGGCCTTGATGGCGTAAAAAGACATTTGCAGGGAACATGGTTTTGTGTAAAAGTTGATTTTGAAATCTAACAATTCAGCAATTCTTGTTGGGATATATATTTTCCTAAATATAGGGGAGAATGAAAAGGATCTTGCACTACATGTACAAGGCTACATTAAAAGAACGTATCCAGACTACTTCAAAAAGGAGCACTTGTTTGGAATGCTATCACAGTAGTGCTTCTCTTTGGGGCAGCCTTGAGAGTATCTGGCACAAATCCCTTTTGTTGAGCGTACCTGGAAGTATGGTTTTGTGTTGCAGTACTTCCGCTGAAACTACCTGAGGTCTCAAACCTCTCTCCTTTATGATGAAGACTATGCAAAATGACACGTTCAGGCCCCTTCAAAGTGAAGCACTTGCTTGGAATACCTGCATGTAAGTGCTTAGTTTTGGAGTAGCTTTGATGGGGTACAACAGATCCAACGCGAGGAAAAACTGGCATAGGTGCTCTCTTGTACAAATTTACATTGGACGGCACGCGTCAGACTAACGTCAAGCAACTGGAGGCACGATCTGAAACTAAAAGACGGGAAGCCCCACTTGAATCGAACCTCGACTTTAGCACTGTTCTTGGTATGATATTAGAAAGTGCTACCAAGTGGAGGTATGATCTGGTGTTGTAATTCTTCAGTCACAATTATCGAAAGGCCTTCGAAGGTCTGAAACCTCTTGCTTCGTTAATGGAAAAGGCTGTTAAAAATGACACATTCAGGCCACTTCAAAATGGAGCACTTACTGAGACTACTTTTTGTAAGTGCTCAGTTTTGGAGTGGCTTTGATGGTGTGCAACAGGCAGCTTCACCTACAAAACCTAATAACAATGGTTTTCAGTAGTCTTTTTTTCTGCATTTTCTGAAATACTTGGCTTTTCCTGGATCTTTACTTGAAATCTAACGACTGGCAATGATTTTATTGTAAATTCATGAACCTGAAAAGCGACGAATGCCGTCAACACCCACATTTCCATCTGAAACTGGAATGTGCCACAATGCCACAGGGGGCAACAATGAGCACTTCACACCTTTCGACTGGCCGTCTTCGACAGAAACTGCTCAAACCACGGAGGAGTGGTTGTGAAAGGGGGAGTGGCTGCATACGGCTGACACTTTGTTTCACGGCCAACTTAAACATGGCAAGGCGAGGTACGTCAAACCTGTAGGCTGTACATTAACCTCACCTTCAGTGGACACAAGTCTTTCTTCTTCTGAAAGATGAAAGATGAAACGACAAATGGTAAGTCCTGCTTTATCACCATTACACTGGGTTGCACTCTTTAGTGACGCAATTCTTGTTGGGCGTAAGTGCTCCGTCTTGGAGTGGCCTTGATGGCGTAAAAAGACATTTGCAGGGAACATGGTTTTGTGTAAAAGTTGATTTTGAAATCTAACAATTCAGCAATTCTTGTTGGGTCTGGCACAAATCCCTTTTGTTGAGCGTACCTGGAAGTATGGTTTTGTGTTGCAGTACTTCCGCTGAAACTACCTGAGGTCTCAAACCTCTCTCCTTTATGATGAAGACTATGCAAAATGACACGTTCAGGCCCCTTCAAAGTGAAGCACTTGCTTGGAATACCTGCATGTAAGTGCTTAGTTTTGGAGTAGCTTTGATGGGGTACAACAGATCCAACGCGAGGAAAAACTGGCATAGGTGCTCTCTTGTACAAATTTACATTGGACGGCACGCGTCAGACTAAACGTCAAGCAACTGGAGGTACGATCTGAAAATAAAAGACGGGAAGCCCCACTTGAATCGAACCTCGACTTTAGCACTGTTCTTGGTATGATATTAGAAAGTGCTACCAAGTGGAGGTATGATCTGGTGTTGTAATTCTTCAGTCACAATTATCGAAAGGCCTTCGAAGGTCTGAAACCTCTTGCTTCGTTAATGGAAAAGGCTGTTAAAAATGACACATTCAGGCCACTTCAAAATGGAGCACTTACTGAGACTACTTTTTGTAAGTGCTCAGTTTTGGAGTGGCTTTGATGGTGTGCAACAGGCAGCTTCACCTACAAAACCTAATAACAATGGTTTTCAGTAGTCTTTTTTTCTGCATTTTCTGAAATACTTGGCTTTTCCTGGATCTTTACTTGAAATCTAACGACTGGCAATGATTTTATTGTAAATTCATGAACCTAATTAGGAATGCTGAAAAGTGACGAATGCCGTCAACACCCACATTTCCATCTGAAACTGGAATGTGCCACAATGCCACAGGGGGCAACAATGAGCACTTCACACCTTTCGACTGGCCGTCTTCGACAGAAACTGCTCAAACCACGGAGGAGTGGTTGTGAAAGGGGGAGTGGCTGCATACGGCTGACACTTTGTTTCACGGCCAACTTAAACATGGCAAGGCGAGGTACGTCAAACCTGTAGGCTGTACATTAACCTCACCTTCAGTGGACACAAGTCTTTCTTCTTCTGAAAGATGAAAGATGAAACGACAAATGGTAAGTCCTGCTTTATCACCATTACACTGGGTTGCACTCTTTAGTGACGCAATTCTTGTTGGGCGTAAGTGCTCCGTCTTGGAGTGGCCTTGATGGCGTAAAAAGACATTTGCAGGGAACATGGTTTTGTGTAAAAGTTGATTTTGAAATCTAACAATTCAGCAATTCTTGTTGGGATATATATTTTCCTAAATATAGGGGAGAATGAAAAGGATCTTGCACTACATGTACAAGGCTACATTAAAAGAACGTATCCAGACTACTTCAAAAAGGAGCACTTGTTTGGAATGCTATCACAGTAGTGCTTCTCTTTGGGGCAGCCTTGAGAGGATCTGGCACAAATCCCTTTTGTTGAGCGTACCTGGAAGTATGGTTTTGTGTTGCAGTAGTTCCGCTGAAACTACCTGAGGTCTCAAACCTCTCTCCTTTATGATGAAGACTATGCAAAATGACACGTTCAGGCCCCTTCAAAGTGAAGCACTTGCTTGGAATACCTGCATGTAAGTGCTTAGTTTTGGAGTAGCTTTGATGGGGTACAACAGATCCAACGCGAGGAAAAACTGGCATAGGTGCTCTCTTGTACAAATTTACATTGGACGGCACGCGTCAGACTAACGTCAAGCAACTGGAGGCACGATCTGAAACTAAAAGACGGGAAGCCCCACTTGAATCGAACCTCGACTTTAGCACTGTTCTTGGTATGATATTAGAAAGTGCTACCAAGTGGAGGTATGATCTGGTGTTGTAATTCTTCAGTCACAATTATCGAAAGGCCTTCGAAGGTCTGAAACCTCTTGCTTCGTTAATGGAAAAGGCTGTTAAAAATGACACATTCAGGCCACTTCAAAATGGAGCACTTACTGAGACTACTTTTTGTAAGTGCTCAGTTTTGGAGTGGCTTTGATGGTGTGCAACAGGCAGCTTCACCTACAAAACCTAATAACAATGGTTTTCAGTAGTCTTTTTTTCTGCATTTTCTGAAATACTTGGCTTTTCCTGGATCTTTACTTGAAATCTAACGACTGGCAATGATTTTATTGTAAATTCATGAACCTAATTAGGAATGCTGAAAAGTGACGAATGCCGTCAACACCCACATTTCCATCTGAAACTGGAATGTGCCACAATGCCACAGGGGGCAACAATGAGCACTTCACACCTTTCGACTGGCCGTCTTCGACAGAAACTGCTCAAACCACGGAGGAGTGGTTGTGAAAGGGGGAGTGGCTGCATACGGCTGACACTTTGTTTCACGGCCAACTTAAACATGGCAAGGCGAGGTACGTCAAACCTGTAGGCTGTACATTAACCTCACCTTCAGTGGACACAAGTCTTTCTTCTTCTGAAAGATGAAAGATGAAACGACAAATGGTAAGTCCTGCTTTATCACCATTACACTGGGTTGCACTCTTTAGTGACGCAATTCTTGTTGGGCGTAAGTGCTCCGTCTTGGAGTGGCCTTGATGGCGTAAAAAGACATTTGCAGGGAACATGGTTTTGTGTAAAAGTTGATTTTGAAATCTAACAATTCAGCAATTCTTGTTGGGATATATATTTTCCTACATATAGGGGAGAATGAAAAGGATCTTGCACTACATGTACAAGGCTACATTAAAAGAACGTATCCAGACTACTTCAAAAAGGAGCACTTGTTTGGAATGCTATCACAGTAGTGCTTCTCTTTGGGGCAGCCTTGAGAGGATCTGGCACAAATCCCTTTTGTTGAGCGTACCTGGAAGTATGGTTTTGTGTTGCAGTAGTTCCGCTGAAACTACCTGAGGTCTCAAACCTCTCTCCTTTATGATGAAGACTATGCAAAATGACACGTTCAGGCCCCTTCAAAGTGAAGCACTTGCTTGGAATACCTGCATGTAAGTGCTTAGTTTTGGAGTAGCTTTGATGGGGTACAACAGATCCAACGCGAGGAAAAACTGGCATAGGTGCTCTCTTGTACAAATTTACATTGGACGGCACGCGTCAGACTAACGTCAAGCAACTGGAGGCACGATCTGAAACTAAAAGACGGGAAGCCCCACTTGAATCGAACCTCGACTTTAGCACTGTTCTTGGTATGATATTAGAAAGTGCTACCAAGTGGAGGTATGATCTGGTGTTGTAATTCTTCAGTCACAATTATCGAAAGGCCTTCGAAGGTCTGAAACCTCTTGCTTCGTTAATGGAAAAGGCTGTTAAAAATGACACATTCAGGCCACTTCAAAATGGAGCACTTACTGAGACTACTTTTTGTAAGTGCTCAGTTTTGGAGTGGCTTTGATGGTGTGCAACAGGCAGCTTCACCTACAAAACCTAATAACAATGGTTTTCAGTAGTCTTTTTTTCTGCATTTTCTGAAATACTTGGCTTTTCCTGGATCTTTACTTGAAATCTAACGACTGGCAATGATTTTATTGTAAATTCATGAACCTAATTAGGAATGCTGAAAAGTGACGAATGCCGTCAACACCCACATTTCCATCTGAAACTGGAATGTGCCACAATGCCACAGGGGGCAACAATGAGCACTTCACACCTTTCGACTGGCCGTCTTCGACAGAAACTGCTCAAACCACGGAGGAGTGGTTGTGAAAGGGGGAGTGGCTGCATACGGCTGACACTTTGTTTCACGGCCAACTTAAACATGGCAAGGCGAGGTACGTCAAACCTGTAGGCTGTACATTAACCTCACCTTCAGTGGACACAAGTCTTTCTTCTTCTGAAAGATGAAAGATGAAACGACAAATGGTAAGTCCTGCTTTATCACCATTACACTGGGTTGCACTCTTTAGTGACGCAATTCTTGTTGGGCGTAAGTGCTCCGTCTTGGAGTGGCCTTGATGGCGTAAAAAGACATTTGCAGGGAACATGGTTTTGTCTAAAAGTTGATTTTGAAATCTAACAATTCAGCAATTCTTGTTGGGATATATATTTTCCTACATATAGGGGAGAATGAAAAGGATCTTGCACTACATGTACAAGGCTACATTAAAAGAACGTATCCAGACTACTTCAAAAAGGAGCACTTGTTTGGAATGCTATCACAGTAGTGCTTCTCTTTGGGGCAGCCTTGAGAGGATCTGGCACAAATCCCTTTTGTTGAGCGTACCTGGAAGTATGGTTTTGTGTTGCAGTAGTTCCGCTGAAACTACCTGAGGTCTCAAACCTCTCTCCTTTATGATGAAGACTATGCAAAATGACACGTTCAGGCCCCTTCAAAGTGAAGCACTTGCTTGGAATACCTGCATGTAAGTGCTTAGTTTTGGAGTAGCTTTGATGGGGTACAACAGATCCAACGCGAGGAAAAACTGGCATAGGTGCTCTCTTGTACAAATTTACATTGGACGGCACGCGTCAGACTAACGTCAAGCAACTGGAGGCACGATCTGAAACTAAAAGACGGGAAGCCCCACTTGAATCGAACCTCGACTTTAGCACTGTTCTTGGTATGATATTAGAAAGTGCTACCAAGTGGAGGTATGATCTGGTGTTGTAATTCTTCAGTCACAATTATCGAAAGGCCTTCGAAGGTCTGAAACCTCTTGCTTCGTTAATGGAAAAGGCTGTTAAAAATGACACATTCAGGCCACTTCAAAATGGAGCACTTACTGAGACTACTTTTTGTAAGTGCTCAGTTTTGGAGTGGCTTTGATGGTGTGCAACAGGCAGCTTCACCTACAAAACCTAATAACAATGGTTTTCAGTAGTCTTTTTTTCTGCATTTTCTGAAATACTTGGCTTTTCCTGGATCTTTACTTGAAATCTAACGACTGGCAATGATTTTATTGTAAATTCATGAACCTAATTAGGAATGCTGAAAAGTGACGAATGCCGTCAACACCCACATTTCCATCTGAAACTGGAATGTGCCACAATGCCACAGGGGGCAACAATGAGCACTTCACACCTTTCGACTGGCCGTCTTCGACAGAAACTGCTCAAACCACGGAGGAGTGGTTGTGAAAGGGGGAGTGGCTGCATACGGCTGACACTTTGTTTCACGGCCAACTTAAACATGGCAAGGCGAGGTACGTCAAACCTGTAGGCTGTACATTAACCTCACCTTCAGTGGACACAAGTCTTTCTTCTTCTGAAAGATGAAAGATGAAACGACAAATGGTAAGTCCTGCTTTATCACCATTACACTGGGTTGCACTCTTTAGTGACGCAATTCTTGTTGGGCGTAAGTGCTCCGTTTTGGAGTGGCCTTGATGGCGTAAAAAGACAACGGCAGGGAACATGGTTTTGTGTAAAAGTTGATTTTGAAATCTAACAATTCAGCAATTCTTGTTGGGATATATATTTTCCTACATATAGGGGAGAATGAAAAGGATCTTGCACTACATGTACAAGGCTACATTAAAAGAACGTATCCAGACTACTTCAAAAAGGAGCACTTGTTTGGAATGCTATCACAGTAGTGCTTCTCTTTGGGGCAGCCTTGAGAGGATCTGGCACAAATCCCTTTTGTTGAGCGTACCTGGAAGTATGGTTTTGTGTTGCAGTAGTTCCGCTGAAACTACCTGAGGTCTCAAACCTCTCTCCTTTATGATGAAGACTATGCAAAATGACACGTTCAGGCCCCTTCAAAGTGAAGCACTTGCTTGGAATACCTGCATGTAAGTGCTTAGTTTTGGAGTAGCTTTGATGGGGTACAACAGATCCAACGCGAGGAAAAACTGGCATAGGTGCTCTCTTGTACAAATTTACATTGGACGGCACGCGTCAGACTAACGTCAAGCAACTGGAGGCACGATCTGAAACTAAAAGACGGGAAGCCCCACTTGAATCGAACCTCGACTTTAGCACTGTTCTTGGTATGATATTAGAAAGTGCTACCAAGTGGAGGTATGATCTGGTGTTGTAATTCTTCAGTCACAATTATCGAAAGGCCTTCGAAGGTCTGAAACCTCTTGCTTCGTTAATGGAAAAGGCTGTTAAAAATGACACATTCAGGCCACTTCAAAATGGAGCACTTACTGAGACTACTTTTTGTAAGTGCTCAGTTTTGGAGTGGCTTTGATGGTGTGCAACAGGCAGCTTCACCTACAAAACCTAATAACAATGGTTTTCAGTAGTCTTTTTTTCTGCATTTTCTGAAATACTTGGCTTTTCCTGGATCTTTACTTGAAATCTAACGACTGGCAATGATTTTATTGTAAATTCATGAACCTAATTAGGAATGCTGAAAAGTGACGAATGCCGTCAACACCCACATTTCCATCTGAAACTGGAATGTGCCACAATGCCACAGGGGGCAACAATGAGCACTTCACACCTTTCGACTGGCCGTCTTCGACAGAAACTGCTCAAACCACGGAGGAGTGGTTGTGAAAGGGGGAGTGGCTGCATACGGCTGACACTTTGTTTCACGGCCAACTTAAACATGGCAAGGCGAGGTACGTCAAACCTGTAGGCTGTACATTAACCTCACCTTCAGTGGACACAAGTCTTTCTTCTTCTGAAAGATGAAAGATGAAACGACAAATGGTAAGTCCTGCTTTATCACCATTACACTGGGTTGCACTCTTTAGTGACGCAATTCTTGTTGGGCGTAAGTGCTCCGTCTTGGAGTGGCCTTGATGGCGTAAAAAGACATTTGCAGGGAACATGGTTTTGTGTAAAAGTTGATTTTGAAATCTAACAATTCAGCAATTCTTGTTGGGATATATATTTTCCTACATATAGGGGAGAATGAAAAGGATCTTGCACTACATGTACAAGGCTACATTAAAAGAACGTATCCAGACTACTTCAAAAAGGAGCACTTGTTTGGAATGCTATCACAGTAGTGCTTCTCTTTGGGGCAGCCTTGAGAGGATCTGGCACAAATCCCTTTTGTTGAGCGTACCTGGAAGTATGGTTTTGTGTTGCAGTAGTTCCGCTGAAACTACCTGAGGTCTCAAACCTCTCTCCTTTATGATGAAGACTATGCAAAATGACACGTTCAGGCCCCTTCAAAGTGAAGCACTTGCTTGGAATACCTGCATGTAAGTGCTTAGTTTTGGAGTAGCTTTGATGGGGTACAACAGATCCAACGCGAGGAAAAACTGGCATAGGTGCTCTCTTGTACAAATTTACATTGGACGGCACGCGTCAGACTAACGTCAAGCAACTGGAGGCACGATCTGAAACTAAAAGACGGGAAGCCCCACTTGAATCGAACCTCGACTTTAGCACTGTTCTTGGTATGATATTAGAAAGTGCTACCAAGTGGAGGTATGATCTGGTGTTGTAATTCTTCAGTCACAATTATCGAAAGGCCTTCGAAGGTCTGAAACCTCTTGCTTCGTTAATGGAAAAGGCTGTTAAAAATGACACATTCAGGCCACTTCAAAATGGAGCACTTACTGAGACTACTTTTTGTAAGTGCTCAGTTTTGGAGTGGCTTTGATGGTATGCAACAGGCAGCTTCACCTACAAAACCTAATAACAATGGTTTTCAGTAGTCTTTTTTTCTGCATTTTCTGAAATACTTGGCTTTTCCTGGATCTTTACTTGAAATCTAACGACTGGCAATGATTTTATTGTAAATTCATGAACCTGAAAAGCGACGAATGCCGTCAACACCCACATTTCCATCTGAAACTGGAATGTGCCACAATGCCACAGGGGGCAACAATGAGCACTTCACACCTTTCGACTGGCCGTCTTCGACAGAAACTGCTCAAACCACGGAGGAGTGGTTGTGAAAGGTGGAGTGGCTGCATACGGCTGACACTTTGTTTCACGGCCAACTTAAACATGGCAAGGCGAGGTACGTCAAACCTGTAGGCTGTACATTAACCTCACCTTCAGTGGACACAAGTCTTTCTTCTTCTGAAAGATGAAAGATGAAACGACAAATGGTAAGTCCTGCTTTATCACCATTACACTGGGTTGCACTCTTTAGTGACGCAATTCTTGTTGGGCGTAAGTGCTCCGTCTTGGAGTGGCCTTGATGGCGTAAAAAGACATTTGCAGGGAACATGGTTTTGTGTAAAAGTTGATTTTGAAATCTAACAATTCAGCAATTCCTGTTGGGATATATATTTTCCTAAATATAGGGGAGAATGAAAAGGATCTTGCACTACATGTACAAGGCTACATTAAAAGAACGTATCCAGACTACTTCAAAAAGGAGCACTTGTTTGGAATGCTATCACAGTAGTGCTTCTCTTTGGGGCAGCCTTGAGAGGATCTGGCACAAATCCCCTTTGTTGAGCGTACCTGGAAGTATGGTTTTGTGTTGCAGTAGTTCCGCTGAAACTACCTGAGGTCTCAAACCTCTCTCCTTTATGATGAAGACTATGCAAAATGACACGTTCAGGCCCCTTCAAAGTGAAGCACTTGCTTGGAATACCTGCATGTAAGTGCTTAGTTTTGGAGTAGCTTTGATGGGGTACAACAGATCCAACGCGAGGAAAAACTGGCATAGGTGCTCTCTTGTACAAATTTACATTGGACGGCACGCGTCAGACTAAACGTCAAGCAACTGGAGGCACGATCTGAAACTAAAAGACGGGAAGCCCCACTTGAATCGAACCTCGACTTTAGCACTGTTCTTGGTATGATATTAGAAAGTGCTACCAAGTGGAGGTATGATCTGGTGTTGTAATTCTTCAGTCACAATTATCGAAAGGCCTTCGAAGGTCTGAAACCTCTTGCTTCGTTAATGGAAAAGGCTGTTAAAAATGACACATTCAGGCCACTTCAAAATGGAGCACTTACTGAGACTACTTTTTGTAAGTGCTCAGTTTTGGAGTGGCTTTGATGGTGTGCAACAGGCAGCTTCACCTACAAAACCTAATAACAATGGTTTTCAGTAGTCTTTTTTTCTGCATTTTCTGAAATACTTGGCTTTTCCTGGATCTTTACTTGAAATCTAACGACTGGCAATGATTTTATTGTAAATTCATGAACCTAATTAGGAATGCTGAAAAGTGACGAATGCCGTCAACACCCACATTTCCATCTGAAACTGGAATGTGCCACAATGCCACAGGGGGCAACAATGAGCACTTCACACCTTTCGACTGGCCGTCTTCGACAGAAACTGCTCAAACCACGGAGGAGTGGTTGTGAAAGGGGGAGTGGCTGCATACGGCTGACACTTTGTTTCACGGCCAACTTAAACATGGCAAGGCGAGGTACGTCAAACCTGTAGGCTGTACATTAACCTCACCTTCAGTGGACACAAGTCTTTCTTCTTCTGAAAGATGAAAGATGAAACGACAAATGGTAAGTCCTGCTTTATCACCATTACACTGGGTTGCACTCTTTAGTGACGCAATTCTTGTTGGGCGTAAGTGCTCCGTCTTGGAGTGGCCTTGATGGCGTAAAAAGACATTTGCAGGGAACATGGTTTTGTGTAAAAGTTGATTTTGAAATCTAACAATTCAGCAATTCTTGTTGGGATATATATTTTCCTAAATATAGGGGAGAATGAAAAGGATCTTGCACTACATGTACAAGGCTACATTAAAAGAACGTATCCAGACTACTTCAAAAAGGAGCACTTGTTTGGAATGCTATCACAGTAGTGCTTCTCTTTGGGGCAGCCTTGAGAGGATCTGGCACAAATCCCTTTTGTTGAGCGTACCTGGAAGTATGGTTTTGTGTTGCAGTAGTTCCGCTGAAACTACCTGAGGTCTCAAACCTCTCTCCTTTATGATGAAGACTATGCAAAATGACACGTTCAGGCCCCTTCAAAGTGAAGCACTTGCTTGGAATACCTGCATGTAAGTGCTTAGTTTTGGAGTAGCTTTGATGGGGTACAACAGATCCAACGCGAGGAAAAACTGGCATAGGTGCTCTCTTGTACAAATTTACATTGGACGGCACGCGTCAGACTAACGTCAAGCAACTGGAGGCACGATCTGAAACTAAAAGACGGGAAGCCCCACTTGAATCGAACCTCGACTTTAGCACTGTTCTTGGTATGATATTAGAAAGTGCTACCAAGTGGAGGTATGATCTGGTGTTGTAATTCTTCAGTCACAATTATCGAAAGGCCTTCGAAGGTCTGAAACCTCTTGCTTCGTTAATGGAAAAGGCTGTTAAAAATGACACATTCAGGCCACTTCAAAATGGAGCACTTACTGAGACTACTTTTTGTAAGTGCTCAGTTTTGGAGTGGCTTTGATGGTGTGCAACAGGCAGCTTCACCTACAAAACCTAATAACAATGGTTTTCAGTAGTCTTTTTTTCTGCATTTTCTGAAATACTTGGCTTTTCCTGGATCTTTACTTGAAATCTAACGACTGGCAATGATTTTATTGTAAATTCATGAACCTAATTAGGAATGCTGAAAAGTGACGAATGCCGTCAACACCCACATTTCCATCTGAAACTGGAATGTGCCACAATGCCACAGGGGGCAACAATGAGCACTTCACACCTTTCGACTGGCCGTCTTCGACAGAAACTGCTCAAACCACGGAGGAGTGGTTGTGAAAGGGGGAGTGGCTGCATACGGCTGACACTTTGTTTCACGGCCAACTTAAACATGGCAAGGCGAGGTACGTCAAACCTGTAGGCTGTACATTAACCTCACCTTCAGTGGACACAAGTCTTTCTTCTTCTGAAAGATGAAAGATGAAACGACAAATGGTAAGTCCTGCTTTATCACCATTACACTGGGTTGCACTCTTTAGTGACGCAATTCTTGTTGGGCGTAAGTGCTCCGTCTTGGAGTGGCCTTGATGGCGTAAAAAGACATTTGCAGGGAACATGGTTTTGTGTAAAAGTTGATTTTGAAATCTAACAATTCAGCAATTCTTGTTGGGATATATATTTTCCTACATATAGGGGAGAATGAAAAGGATCTTGCACTACATGTACAAGGCTACATTAAAAGAACGTATCCAGACTACTTCAAAAAGGAGCACTTGTTTGGAATGCTATCACAGTAGTGCTTCTCTTTGGGGCAGCCTTGAGAGGATCTGGCACAAATCCCTTTTGTTGAGCGTACCTGGAAGTATGGTTTTGTGTTGCAGTAGTTCCGCTGAAACTACCTGAGGTCTCAAACCTCTCTCCTTTATGATGAAGACTATGCAAAATGACACGTTCAGGCCCCTTCAAAGTGAAGCACTTGCTTGGAATACCTGCATGTAAGTGCTTAGTTTTGGAGTAGCTTTGATGGGGTACAACAGATCCAACGCGAGGAAAAACTGGCATAGGTGCTCTCTTGTACAAATTTACATTGGACGGCACGCGTCAGACTAACGTCAAGCAACTGGAGGCACGATCTGAAACTAAAAGACGGGAAGCCCCACTTGAATCGAACCTCGACTTTAGCACTGTTCTTGGTATGATATTAGAAAGTGCTACCAAGTGGAGGTATGATCTGGTGTTGTAATTCTTCAGTCACAATTATCGAAAGGCCTTCGAAGGTCTGAAACCTCTTGCTTCGTTAATGGAAAAGGCTGTTAAAAATGACACATTCAGGCCACTTCAAAATGGAGCACTTACTGAGACTACTTTTTGTAAGTGCTCAGTTTTGGAGTGGCTTTGATGGTGTGCAACAGGCAGCTTCACCTACAAAACCTAATAACAATGGTTTTCAGTAGTCTTTTTTTCTGCATTTTCTGAAATACTTGGCTTTTCCTGGATCTTTACTTGAAATCTAACGACTGGCAATGATTTTATTGTAAATTCATGAACCTGAAAAGCGACGAATGCCGTCAACACCCACATTTCCATCTGAAACTGGAATGTGCCACAATGCCACAGGGGGCAACAATGAGCACTTCACACCTTTCGACTGGCCGTCTTCGACAGAAACTGCTCAAACCACGGAGGAGTGGTTGTGAAAGGTGGAGTGGCTGCATACGGCTGACACTTTGTTTCACGGCCAACTTAAACATGGCAAGGCGAGGTACGTCAAACCTGTAGGCTGTACATTAACCTCACCTTCAGTGGACACAAGTCTTTCTTCTTCTGAAAGATGAAAGATGAAACGACAAATGGTAAGTCCTGCTTTATCACCATTACACTGGGTTGCACTCTTTAGTGACGCAATTCTTGTTGGGCGTAAGTGCTCCGTCTTGGAGTGGCCTTGATGGCGTAAAAAGACATTTGCAGGGAACATGGTTTTGTGTAAAAGTTGATTTTGAAATCTAACAATTCAGCAATTCTTGTTGGGATATATATTTTCCTAAATATAGGGGAGAATGAAAAGGATCTTGCACTACATGTACAAGGCTACATTAAAAGAACGTATCCAGACTACTTCAAAAAGGAGCACTTGTTTGGAATGCTATCACAGTAGTGCTTCTCTTTGGGGCAGCCTTGAGAGGATCTGGCACAAATCCCCTTTGTTGAGCGTACCTGGAAGTATGGTTTTGTGTTGCAGTAGTTCCGCTGAAACTACCTGAGGTCTCAAACCTCTCTCCTTTATGATGAAGACTATGCAAAATGACACGTTCAGGCCCCTTCAAAGTGAAGCACTTGCTTGGAATACCTGCATGTAAGTGCTTAGTTTTGGAGTAGCTTTGATGGGGTACAACAGATCCAACGCGAGGAAAAACTGGCATAGGTGCTCTCTTGTACAAATTTACATTGGACGGCACGCGTCAGACTAAACGTCAAGCAACTGGAGGCACGATCTGAAACTAAAAGACGGGAAGCCCCACTTGAATCGAACCTCGACTTTAGCACTGTTCTTGGTATGATATTAGAAAGTGCTACCAAGTGGAGGTATGATCTGGTGTTGTAATTCTTCAGTCACAATTATCGAAAGGCCTTCGAAGGTCTGAAACCTCTTGCTTCGTTAATGGAAAAGGCTGTTAAAAATGACACATTCAGGCCACTTCAAAATGGAGCACTTACTGAGACTACTTTTTGTAAGTGCTCAGTTTTGGAGTGGCTTTGATGGTGTGCAACAGGCAGCTTCACCTACAAAACCTAATAACAATGGTTTTCAGTAGTCTTTTTTTCTGCATTTTCTGAAATACTTGGCTTTTCCTGGATCTTTACTTGAAATCTAACGACTGGCAATGATTTTATTGTAAATTCATGAACCTAATTAGGAATGCTGAAAAGTGACGAATGCCGTCAACACCCACATTTCCATCTGAAACTGGAATGTGCCACAATGCCACAGGGGGCAACAATGAGCACTTCACACCTTTCGACTGGCCGTCTTCGACAGAAACTGCTCAAACCACGGAGGAGTGGTTGTGAAAGGGGGAGTGGCTGCATACGGCTGACACTTTGTTTCACGGCCAACTTAAACATGGCAAGGCGAGGTACGTCAAACCTGTAGGCTGTACATTAACCTCACCTTCAGTGGACACAAGTCTTTCTTCTTCTGAAAGATGAAAGATGAAACGACAAATGGTAAGTCCTGCTTTATCACCATTACACTGGGTTGCACTCTTTAGTGACGCAATTCTTGTTGGGCGTAAGTGCTCCGTCTTGGAGTGGCCTTGATGGCGTAAAAAGACATTTGCAGGGAACATGGTTTTGTGTAAAAGTTGATTTTGAAATCTAACAATTCAGCAATTCTTGTTGGGATATATATTTTCCTAAATATAGGGGAGAATGAAAAGGATCTTGCACTACATGTACAAGGCTACATTAAAAGAACGTATCCAGACTACTTCAAAAAGGAGCACTTGTTTGGAATGCTATCACAGTAGTGCTTCTCTTTGGGGCAGCCTTGAGAGGATCTGGCACAAATCCCTTTTGTTGAGCGTACCTGGAAGTATGGTTTTGTGTTGCAGTAGTTCCGCTGAAACTACCTGAGGTCTCAAACCTCTCTCCTTTATGATGAAGACTATGCAAAATGACACGTTCAGGCCCCTTCAAAGTGAAGCACTTGCTTGGAATACCTGCATGTAAGTGCTTAGTTTTGGAGTAGCTTTGATGGGGTACAACAGATCCAACGCGAGGAAAAACTGGCATAGGTGCTCTCTTGTACAAATTTACATTGGACGGCACGCGTCAGACTAACGTCAAGCAACTGGAGGCACGATCTGAAACTAAAAGACGGGAAGCCCCACTTGAATCGAACCTCGACTTTAGCACTGTTCTTGGTATGATATTAGAAAGTGCTACCAAGTGGAGGTATGATCTGGTGTTGTAATTCTTCAGTCACAATTATCGAAAGGCCTTCGAAGGTCTGAAACCTCTTGCTTCGTTAATGGAAAAGGCTGTTAAAAATGACACATTCAGGCCACTTCAAAATGGAGCACTTACTGAGACTACTTTTTGTAAGTGCTCAGTTTTGGAGTGGCTTTGATGGTGTGCAACAGGCAGCTTCACCTACAAAACCTAATAACAATGGTTTTCAGTAGTCTTTTTTTCTGCATTTTCTGAAATACTTGGCTTTTCCTGGATCTTTACTTGAAATCTAACGACTGGCAATGATTTTATTGTAAATTCATGAACCTAATTAGGAATGCTGAAAAGTGACGAATGCCGTCAACACCCACATTTCCATCTGAAACTGGAATGTGCCACAATGCCACAGGGGGCAACAATGAGCACTTCACACCTTTCGACTGGCCGTCTTCGACAGAAACTGCTCAAACCACGGAGGAGTGGTTGTGAAAGGGGGAGTGGCTGCATACGGCTGACACTTTGTTTCACGGCCAACTTAAACATGGCAAGGCGAGGTACGTCAAACCTGTAGGCTGTACATTAACCTCACCTTCAGTGGACACAAGTCTTTCTTCTTCTGAAAGATGAAAGATGAAACGACAAATGGTAAGTCCTGCTTTATCACCATTACACTGGGTTGCACTCTTTAGTGACGCAATTCTTGTTGGGCGTAAGTGCTCCGTCTTGGAGTGGCCTTGATGGCGTAAAAAGACATTTGCAGGGAACATGGTTTTGTGTAAAAGTTGATTTTGAAATCTAACAATTCAGCAATTCTTGTTGGGATATATATTTTCCTACATATAGGGGAGAATGAAAAGGATCTTGCACTACATGTACAAGGCTACATTAAAAGAACGTATCCAGACTACTTCAAAAAGGAGCACTTGTTTGGAATGCTATCACAGTAGTGCTTCTCTTTGGGGCAGCCTTGAGAGGATCTGGCACAAATCCCTTTTGTTGAGCGTACCTGGAAGTATGGTTTTGTGTTGCAGTAGTTCCGCTGAAACTACCTGAGGTCTCAAACCTCTCTCCTTTATGATGAAGACTATGCAAAATGACACGTTCAGGCCCCTTCAAAGTGAAGCACTTGCTTGGAATACCTGCATGTAAGTGCTTAGTTTTGGAGTAGCTTTGATGGGGTACAACAGATCCAACGCGAGGAAAAACTGGCATAGGTGCTCTCTTGTACAAATTTACATTGGACGGCACGCGTCAGACTAACGTCAAGCAACTGGAGGCACGATCTGAAACTAAAAGACGGGAAGCCCCACTTGAATCGAACCTCGACTTTAGCACTGTTCTTGGTATGATATTAGAAAGTGCTACCAAGTGGAGGTATGATCTGGTGTTGTAATTCTTCAGTCACAATTATCGAAAGGCCTTCGAAGGTCTGAAACCTCTTGCTTCGTTAATGGAAAAGGCTGTTAAAAATGACACATTCAGGCCACTTCAAAATGGAGCACTTACTGAGACTACTTTTTGTAAGTGCTCAGTTTTGGAGTGGCTTTGATGGTGTGCAACAGGCAGCTTCACCTACAAAACCTAATAACAATGGTTTTCAGTAGTCTTTTTTTCTGCATTTTCTGAAATACTTGGCTTTTCCTGGATCTTTACTTGAAATCTAACGACTGGCAATGATTTTATTGTAAATTCATGAACCTAATTAGGAATGCTGAAAAGTGACGAATGCCGTCAACACCCACATTTCCATCTGAAACTGGAATGTGCCACAATGCCACAGGGGGCAACAATGAGCACTTCACACCTTTCGACTGGCCGTCTTCGACAGAAACTGCTCAAACCACGGAGGAGTGGTTGTGAAAGGGGGAGTGGCTGCATACGGCTGACACTTTGTTTCACGGCCAACTTAAACATGGCAAGGCGAGGTACGTCAAACCTGTAGGCTGTACATTAACCTCACCTTCAGTGGACACAAGTCTTTCTTCTTCTGAAAGATGAAAGATGAAACGACAAATGGTAAGTCCTGCTTTATCACCATTACACTGGGTTGCACTCTTTAGTGACGCAATTCTTGTTGGGCGTAAGTGCTCCGTCTTGGAGTGGCCTTGATGGCGTAAAAAGACATTTGCAGGGAACATGGTTTTGTGTAAAAGTTGATTTTGAAATCTAACAATTCAGCAATTCTTGTTGGGATATATATTTTCCTAAATATAGGGGAGAATGAAAAGGATCTTGCACTACATGTACAAGGCTACATTAAAAGAACGTATCCAGACTACTTCAAAAAGGAGCACTTGTTTGGAATGCTATCACAGTAGTGCTTCTCTTTGGGGCAGCCTTGAGAGGATCTGGCACAAATCCCTTTTGTTGAGCGTACCTGGAAGTATGGTTTTGTGTTGCAGTAGTTCCGCTGAAACTACCTGAGGTCTCAAACCTCTCTCCTTTATGATGAAGACTATGCAAAATGACACGTTCAGGCCCCTTCAAAGTGAAGCACTTGCTTGGAATACCTGCATGTAAGTGCTTAGTTTTGGAGTAGCTTTGATGGGGTACAACAGATCCAACGCGAGGAAAAACTGGCATAGGTGCTCTCTTGTACAAATTTACATTGGACGGCACGCGTCAGACTAACGTCAAGCAACTGGAGGCACGATCTGAAACTAAAAGACGGGAAGCCCCACTTGAATCGAACCTCGACTTTAGCACTGTTCTTGGTATGATATTAGAAAGTGCTACCAAGTGGAGGTATGATCTGGTGTTGTAATTCTTCAGTCACAATTATCGAAAGGCCTTCGAAGGTCTGAAACCTCTTGCTTCGTTAATGGAAAAGGCTGTTAAAAATGACACATTCAGGCCACTTCAAAATGGAGCACTTACTGAGACTACTTTTTGTAAGTGCTCAGTTTTGGAGTGGCTTTGATGGTGTGCAACAGGCAGCTTCACCTACAAAACCTAATAACAATGGTTTTCAGTAGTCTTTTTTTCTGCATTTTCTGAAATACTTGGCTTTTCCTGGATCTTTACTTAAAATCTAACGACTGGCAATGATTTTATTGTAAATTCATGAACCTAATTAGGAATGCTGAAAAGTGACGAATGCCGTCAACACCCACATTTCCATCTGAAACTGGAATGTGCCACAATGCCACAGGGGGCAACAATGAGCACTTCACACCTTTCGACTGGCCGTCTTCGACAGAAACTGCTCAAACCACGGAGGAGTGGTTGTGAAAGGGGGAGTGGCTGCATACGGCTGACACTTTGTTTCACGGCCAACTTAAACATGGCAAGGCGAGGTACGTCAAACCTGTAGGCTGTACATTAACCTCACCTTCAGTGGACACAAGTCTTTCTTCTTCTGAAAGATGAAAGATGAAACGACAAATGGTAAGTCCTGCTTTATCACCATTACACTGGGTTGCACTCTTTAGTGACGCAATTCTTGTTGGGCGTAAGTGCTCCGTCTTGGAGTGGCCTTGATGGCGTAAAAAGACATTTGCAGGGAACATGGTTTTGTGTAAAAGTTGATTTTGAAATCTAACAATTCAGCAATTCTTGTTGGGATATATATTTTCCTACATATAGGGGAGAATGAAAAGGATCTTGCACTACATGTACAAGGCTACATTAAAAGAACGTATCCAGACTACTTCAAAAAGGAGCACTTGTTTGGAATGCTATCACAGTAGTGCTTCTCTTTGGGGCAGCCTTGAGAGGATCTGGCACAAATCCCTTTTGTTGAGCGTACCTGGAAGTATGGTTTTGTGTTGCAGTAGTTCCGCTGAAACTACCTGAGGTCTCAAACCTCTCTCCTTTATGATGAAGACTATGCAAAATGACACGTTCAGGCCCCTTCAAAGTGAAGCACTTGCTTGGAATACCTGCATGTAAGTGCTTAGTTTTGGAGTAGCTTTGATGGGGTACAACAGATCCAACGCGAGGAAAAACTGGCATAGGTGCTCTCTTGTACAAATTTACATTGGACGGCACGCGTCAGACTAACGTCAAGCAACTGGAGGCACGATCTGAAACTAAAAGACGGGAAGCCCCACTTGAATCGAACCTCGACTTTAGCACTGTTCTTGGTATGATATTAGAAAGTGCTACCAAGTGGAGGTATGATCTGGTGTTGTAATTCTTCAGTCACAATTATCGAAAGGCCTTCGAAGGTCTGAAACCTCTTGCTTCGTTAATGGAAAAGGCTGTTAAAAATGACACATTCAGGCCACTTCAAAATGGAGCACTTACTGAGACTACTTTTTGTAAGTGCTCAGTTTTGGAGTGGCTTTGATGGTGTGCAACAGGCAGCTTCACCTACAAAACCTAATAACAATGGTTTTCAGTAGTCTTTTTTTCTGCATTTTCTGAAATACTTGGCTTTTCCTGGATCTTTACTTGAAATCTAACGACTGGCAATGATTTTATTGTAAATTCATGAACCTAATTAGGAATGCTGAAAAGTGACGAATGCCGTCAACACCCACATTTCCATCTGAAACTGGAATGTGCCACAATGCCACAGGGGGCAACAATGAGCACTTCACACCTTTCGACTGGCCGTCTTCGACAGAAACTGCTCAAACCACGGAGGAGTGGTTGTGAAAGGGGGAGTGGCTGCATACGGCTGACACTTTGTTTCACGGCCAACTTAAACATGGCAAGGCGAGGTACGTCAAACCTGTAGGCTGTACATTAACCTCACCTTCAGTGGACACAAGTCTTTCTTCTTCTGAAAGATGAAAGATGAAACGACAAATGGTAAGTCCTGCTTTATCACCATTACACTGGGTTGCACTCTTTAGTGACGCAATTCTTGTTGGGCGTAAGTGCTCCGTCTTGGAGTGGCCTTGATGGCGTAAAAAGACATTTGCAGGGAACATGGTTTTGTGTAAAAGTTGATTTTGAAATCTAACAATTCAGCAATTCTTGTTGGGATATATATTTTCCTACATATAGGGGAGAATGAAAAGGATCTTGCACTACATGTACAAGGCTACATTAAAAGAACGTATCCAGACTACTTCAAAAAGGAGCACTTGTTTGGAATGCTATCACAGTAGTGCTTCTCTTTGGGGCAGCCTTGAGAGGATCTGGCACAAATCCCTTTTGTTGAGCGTACCTGGAAGTATGGTTTTGTGTTGCAGTAGTTCCGCTGAAACTACCTGAGGTCTCAAACCTCTCTCCTTTATGATGAAGACTATGCAAAATGACACGTTCAGGCCCCTTCAAAGTGAAGCACTTGCTTGGAATACCTGCATGTAAGTGCTTAGTTTTGGAGTAGCTTTGATGGGGTACAACAGATCCAACGCGAGGAAAAACTGGCATAGGTGCTCTCTTGTACAAATTTACATTGGACGGCACGCGTCAGACTAACGTCAAGCAACTGGAGGCACGATCTGAAACTAAAAGACGGGAAGCCCCACTTGAATCGAACCTCGACTTTAGCACTGTTCTTGGTATGATATTAGAAAGTGCTACCAAGTGGAGGTATGATCTGGTGTTGTAATTCTTCAGTCACAATTATCGAAAGGCCTTCGAAGGTCTGAAACCTCTTGCTTCGTTAATGGAAAAGGCTGTTAAAAATGACACATTCAGGCCACTTCAAAATGGAGCACTTACTGAGACTACTTTTTGTAAGTGCTCAGTTTTGGAGTGGCTTTGATGGTGTGCAACAGGCAGCTTCACCTACAAAACCTAATAACAATGGTTTTCAGTAGTCTTTTTTTCTGCATTTTCTGAAATACTTGGCTTTTCCTGGATCTTTACTTAAAATCTAACGACTGGCAATGATTTTATTGTAAATTCATGAACCTAATTAGGAATGCTGAAAAGTGACGAATGCCGTCAACACCCACATTTCCATCTGAAACTGGAATGTGCCACAATGCCACAGGGGGCAACAATGAGCACTTCACACCTTTCGACTGGCCGTCTTCGACAGAAACTGCTCAAACCACGGAGGAGTGGTTGTGAAAGGGGGAGTGGCTGCATACGGCTGACACTTTGTTTCACGGCCAACTTAAACATGGCAAGGCGAGGTACGTCAAACCTGTAGGCTGTACATTAACCTCACCTTCAGTGGACACAAGTCTTTCTTCTTCTGAAAGATGAAAGATGAAACGACAAATGGTAAGTCCTGCTTTATCACCATTACACTGGGTTGCACTCTTTAGTGACGCAATTCTTGTTGGGCGTAAGTGCTCCGTCTTGGAGTGGCCTTGATGGCGTAAAAAGACATTTGCAGGGAACATGGTTTTGTGTAAAAGTTGATTTTGAAATCTAACAATTCAGCAATTCTTGTTGGGATATATATTTTCCTACATATAGGGGAGAATGAAAAGGATCTTGCACTACATGTACAAGGCTACATTAAAAGAACGTATCCAGACTACTTCAAAAAGGAGCACTTGTTTGGAATGCTATCACAGTAGTGCTTCTCTTTGGGGCAGCCTTGAGAGGATCTGGCACAAATCCCTTTTGTTGAGCGTACCTGGAAGTATGGTTTTGTGTTGCAGTAGTTCCGCTGAAACTACCTGAGGTCTCAAACCTCTCTCCTTTATGATGAAGACTATGCAAAATGACACGTTCAGGCCCCTTCAAAGTGAAGCACTTGCTTGGAATACCTGCATGTAAGTGCTTAGTTTTGGAGTAGCTTTGATGGGGTACAACAGATCCAACGCGAGGAAAAACTGGCATAGGTGCTCTCTTGTACAAATTTACATTGGACGGCACGCGTCAGACTAACGTCAAGCAACTGGAGGCACGATCTGAAACTAAAAGACGGGAAGCCCCACTTGAATCGAACCTCGACTTTAGCACTGTTCTTGGTATGATATTAGAAAGTGCTACCAAGTGGAGGTATGATCTGGTGTTGTAATTCTTCAGTCACAATTATCGAAAGGCCTTCGAAGGTCTGAAACCTCTTGCTTCGTTAATGGAAAAGGCTGTTAAAAATGACACATTCAGGCCACTTCAAAATGGAGCACTTACTGAGACTACTTTTTGTAAGTGCTCAGTTTTGGAGTGGCTTTGATGGTGTGCAACAGGCAGCTTCACCTACAAAACCTAATAACAATGGTTTTCAGTAGTCTTTTTTTCTGCATTTTCTGAAATACTTGGCTTTTCCTGGATCTTTACTTGAAATCTAACGACTGGCAATGATTTTATTGTAAATTCATGAACCTAATTAGGAATGCTGAAAAGTGACGAATGCCGTCAACACCCACATTTCCATCTGAAACTGGAATGTGCCACAATGCCACAGGGGGCAACAATGAGCACTTCACACCTTTCGACTGGCCGTCTTCGACAGAAACTGCTCAAACCACGGAGGAGTGGTTGTGAAAGGGGGAGTGGCTGCATACGGCTGACACTTTGTTTCACGGCCAACTTAAACATGGCAAGGCGAGGTACGTCAAACCTGTAGGCTGTACATTAACCTCACCTTCAGTGGACACAAGTCTTTCTTCTTCTGAAAGATGAAAGATGAAACGACAAATGGTAAGTCCTGCTTTATCACCATTACACTGGGTTGCACTCTTTAGTGACGCAATTCTTGTTGGGCGTAAGTGCTCCGTCTTGGAGTGGCCTTGATGGCGTAAAAAGACATTTGCAGGGAACATGGTTTTGTGTAAAAGTTGATTTTGAAATCTAACAATTCAGCAATTCTTGTTGGGATATATATTTTCCTACATATAGGGGAGAATGAAAAGGATCTTGCACTACATGTACAAGGCTACATTAAAAGAACGTATCCAGACTACTTCAAAAAGGAGCACTTGTTTGGAATGCTATCACAGTAGTGCTTCTCTTTGGGGCAGCCTTGAGAGGATCTGGCACAAATCCCTTTTGTTGAGCGTACCTGGAAGTATGGTTTTGTGTTGCAGTAGTTCCGCTGAAACTACCTGAGGTCTCAAACCTCTCTCCTTTATGATGAAGACTATGCAAAATGACACGTTCAGGCCCCTTCAAAGTGAAGCACTTGCTTGGAATACCTGCATGTAAGTGCTTAGTTTTGGAGTAGCTTTGATGGGGTACAACAGATCCAACGCGAGGAAAAACTGGCATAGGTGCTCTCTTGTACAAATTTACATTGGACGGCACGCGTCAGACTAACGTCAAGCAACTGGAGGCACGATCTGAAACTAAAAGACGGGAAGCCCCACTTGAATCGAACCTCGACTTTAGCACTGTTCTTGGTATGATATTAGAAAGTGCTACCAAGTGGAGGTATGATCTGGTGTTGTAATTCTTCAGTCACAATTATCGAAAGGCCTTCGAAGGTCTGAAACCTCTTGCTTCGTTAATGGAAAAGGCTGTTAAAAATGACACATTCAGGCCACTTCAAAATGGAGCACTTACTGAGACTACTTTTTGTAAGTGCTCAGTTTTGGAGTGGCTTTGATGGTGTGCAACAGGCAGCTTCACCTACAAAACCTAATAACAATGGTTTTCAGTAGTCTTTTTTTCTGCATTTTCTGAAATACTTGGCTTTTCCTGGATCTTTACTTAAAATCTAACGACTGGCAATGATTTTATTGTAAATTCATGAACCTAATTAGGAATGCTGAAAAGTGACGAATGCCGTCAACACCCACATTTCCATCTGAAACTGGAATGTGCCACAATGCCACAGGGGGCAACAATGAGCACTTCACACCTTTCGACTGGCCGTCTTCGACAGAAACTGCTCAAACCACGGAGGAGTGGTTGTGAAAGGGGGAGTGGCTGCATACGGCTGACACTTTGTTTCACGGCCAACTTAAACATGGCAAGGCGAGGTACGTCAAACCTGTAGGCTGTACATTAACCTCACCTTCAGTGGACACAAGTCTTTCTTCTTCTGAAAGATGAAAGATGAAACGACAAATGGTAAGTCCTGCTTTATCACCATTACACTGGGTTGCACTCTTTAGTGACGCAATTCTTGTTGGGCGTAAGTGCTCCGTCTTGGAGTGGCCTTGATGGCGTAAAAAGACATTTGCAGGGAACATGGTTTTGTGTAAAAGTTGATTTTGAAATCTAACAATTCAGCAATTCTTGTTGGGATATATATTTTCCTACATATAGGGGAGAATGAAAAGGATCTTGCACTACATGTACAAGGCTACATTAAAAGAACGTATCCAGACTACTTCAAAAAGGAGCACTTGTTTGGAATGCTATCACAGTAGTGCTTCTCTTTGGGGCAGCCTTGAGAGGATCTGGCACAAATCCCTTTTGTTGAGCGTACCTGGAAGTATGGTTTTGTGTTGCAGTAGTTCCGCTGAAACTACCTGAGGTCTCAAACCTCTCTCCTTTATGATGAAGACTATGCAAAATGACACGTTCAGGCCCCTTCAAAGTGAAGCACTTGCTTGGAATACCTGCATGTAAGTGCTTAGTTTTGGAGTAGCTTTGATGGGGTACAACAGATCCAACGCGAGGAAAAACTGGCATAGGTGCTCTCTTGTACAAATTTACATTGGACGGCACGCGTCAGACTAACGTCAAGCAACTGGAGGCACGATCTGAAACTAAAAGACGGGAAGCCCCACTTGAATCGAACCTCGACTTTAGCACTGTTCTTGGTATGATATTAGAAAGTGCTACCAAGTGGAGGTATGATCTGGTGTTGTAATTCTTCAGTCACAATTATCGAAAGGCCTTCGAAGGTCTGAAACCTCTTGCTTCGTTAATGGAAAAGGCTGTTAAAAATGACACATTCAGGCCACTTCAAAATGGAGCACTTACTGAGACTACTTTTTGTAAGTGCTCAGTTTTGGAGTGGCTTTGATGGTGTGCAACAGGCAGCTTCACCTACAAAACCTAATAACAATGGTTTTCAGTAGTCTTTTTTTCTGCATTTTCTGAAATACTTGGCTTTTCCTGGATCTTTACTTGAAATCTAACGACTGGCAATGATTTTATTGTAAATTCATGAACCTAATTAGGAATGCTGAAAAGTGACGAATGCCGTCAACACCCACATTTCCATCTGAAACTGGAATGTGCCACAATGCCACAGGGGGCAACAATGAGCACTTCACACCTTTCGACTGGCCGTCTTCGACAGAAACTGCTCAAACCACGGAGGAGTGGTTGTGAAAGGGGGAGTGGCTGCATACGGCTGACACTTTGTTTCACGGCCAACTTAAACATGGCAAGGCGAGGTACGTCAAACCTGTAGGCTGTACATTAACCTCACCTTCAGTGGACACAAGTCTTTCTTCTTCTGAAAGATGAAAGATGAAACGACAAATGGTAAGTCCTGCTTTATCACCATTACACTGGGTTGCACTCTTTAGTGACGCAATTCTTGTTGGGCGTAAGTGCTCCGTCTTGGAGTGGCCTTGATGGCGTAAAAAGACATTTGCAGGGAACATGGTTTTGTGTAAAAGTTGATTTTGAAATCTAACAATTCAGCAATTCTTGTTGGGATATATATTTTCCTACATATAGGGGAGAATGAAAAGGATCTTGCACTACATGTACAAGGCTACATTAAAAGAACGTATCCAGACTACTTCAAAAAGGAGCACTTGTTTGGAATGCTATCACAGTAGTGCTTCTCTTTGGGGCAGCCTTGAGAGGATCTGGCACAAATCCCTTTTGTTGAGCGTACCTGGAAGTATGGTTTTGTGTTGCAGTAGTTCCGCTGAAACTACCTGAGGTCTCAAACCTCTCTCCTTTATGATGAAGACTATGCAAAATGACACGTTCAGGCCCCTTCAAAGTGAAGCACTTGCTTGGAATACCTGCATGTAAGTGCTTAGTTTTGGAGTAGCTTTGATGGGGTACAACAGATCCAACGCGAGGAAAAACTGGCATAGGTGCTCTCTTGTACAAATTTACATTGGACGGCACGCGTCAGACTAACGTCAAGCAACTGGAGGCACGATCTGAAACTAAAAGACGGGAAGCCCCACTTGAATCGAACCTCGACTTTAGCACTGTTCTTGGTATGATATTAGAAAGTGCTACCAAGTGGAGGTATGATCTGGTGTTGTAATTCTTCAGTCACAATTATCGAAAGGCCTTCGAAGGTCTGAAACCTCTTGCTTCGTTAATGGAAAAGGCTGTTAAAAATGACACATTCAGGCCACTTCAAAATGGAGCACTTACTGAGACTACTTTTTGTAAGTGCTCAGTTTTGGAGTGGCTTTGATGGTGTGCAACAGGCAGCTTCACCTACAAAACCTAATAACAATGGTTTTCAGTAGTCTTTTTTTCTGCATTTTCTGAAATACTTGGCTTTTCCTGGATCTTTACTTGAAATCTAACGACTGGCAATGATTTTATTGTAAATTCATGAACCTAATTAGGAATGCTGAAAAGTGACGAATGCCGTCAACACCCACATTTCCATCTGAAACTGGAATGTGCCACAATGCCACAGGGGGCAACAATGAGCACTTCACACCTTTCGACTGGCCGTCTTCGACAGAAACTGCTCAAACCACGGAGGAGTGGTTGTGAAAGGGGGAGTGGCTGCATACGGCTGACACTTTGTTTCACGGCCAACTTAAACATGGCAAGGCGAGGTACGTCAAACCTGTAGGCTGTACATTAACCTCACCTTCAGTGGACACAAGTCTTTCTTCTTCTGAAAGATGAAAGATGAAACGACAAATGGTAAGTCCTGCTTTATCACCATTACACTGGGTTGCACTCTTTAGTGACGCAATTCTTGTTGGGCGTAAGTGCTCCGTCTTGGAGTGGCCTTGATGGCGTAAAAAGACATTTGCAGGGAACATGGTTTTGTGTAAAAGTTGATTTTGAAATCTAACAATTCAGCAATTCTTGTTGGGATATATATTTTCCTACATATAGGGGAGAATGAAAAGGATCTTGCACTACATGTACAAGGCTACATTAAAAGAACGTATCCAGACTACTTCAAAAAGGAGCACTTGTTTGGAATGCTATCACAGTAGTGCTTCTCTTTGGGGCAGCCTTGAGAGGATCTGGCACAAATCCCTTTTGTTGAGCGTACCTGGAAGTATGGTTTTGTGTTGCAGTAGTTCCGCTGAAACTACCTGAGGTCTCAAACCTCTCTCCTTTATGATGAAGACTATGCAAAATGACACGTTCAGGCCCCTTCAAAGTGAAGCACTTGCTTGGAATACCTGCATGTAAGTGCTTAGTTTTGGAGTAGCTTTGATGGGGTACAACAGATCCAACGCGAGGAAAAACTGGCATAGGTGCTCTCTTGTACAAATTTACATTGGACGGCACGCGTCAGACTAACGTCAAGCAACTGGAGGCACGATCTGAAACTAAAAGACGGGAAGCCCCACTTGAATCGAACCTCGACTTTAGCACTGTTCTTGGTATGATATTAGAAAGTGCTACCAAGTGGAGGTATGATCTGGTGTTGTAATTCTTCAGTCACAATTATCGAAAGGCCTTCGAAGGTCTGAAACCTCTTGCTTCGTTAATGGAAAAGGCTGTTAAAAATGACACATTCAGGCCACTTCAAAATGGAGCACTTACTGAGACTACTTTTTGTAAGTGCTCAGTTTTGGAGTGGCTTTGATGGTGTGCAACAGGCAGCTTCACCTACAAAACCTAATAACAATGGTTTTCAGTAGTCTTTTTTTCTGCATTTTCTGAAATACTTGGCTTTTCCTGGATCTTTACTTGAAATCTAACGACTGGCAATGATTTTATTGTAAATTCATGAACCTAATTAGGAATGCTGAAAAGTGACGAATGCCGTCAACACCCACATTTCCATCTGAAACTGGAATGTGCCACAATGCCACAGGGGGCAACAATGAGCACTTCACACCTTTCGACTGGCAGTCTTCGACAGAAACTGCTCAAACCACGGAGGAGTGGTTGTGAAAGGGGGAGTGGCTGCATACGGCTGACACTTTGTTTCACGGCCAACTTAAACATGGCAAGGCGAGGTACGTCAAACCTGTAGGCTGTACATTAACCTCACCTTCAGTGGACACAAGTCTTTCTTCTTCTGAAAGATGAAAGATGAAACGACAAATGGTAAGTCCTGCTTTATCACCATTACACTGGGTTGCACTCTTTAGTGACGCAATTCTTGTTGGGCGTAAGTGCTCCGTCTTGGAGTGGCCTTGATGGCGTAAAAAGACATTTGCAGGGAACATGGTTTTGTGTAAAAGTTGATTTTGAAATCTAACAATTCAGCAATTCTTGTTGGGATATATATTTTCCTAAATATAGGGGAGAATGAAAAGGATCTTGCACTACATGTACAAGGCTACATTAAAAGAACGTATCCAGACTACTTCAAAAAGGAGCACTTGTTTGGAATGCTATCACAGTAGTGCTTCTCTTTGGGGCAGCCTTGAGAGGATCTGGCACAAATCCCTTTTGTTGAGCGTACCTGGAAGTATGGTTTTGTGTTGCAGTAGTTCCGCTGAAACTACCTGAGGTCTCAAACCTCTCTCCTTTATGATGAAGACTATGCAAAATGACACGTTCAGGCCCCTTCAAAGTGAAGCACTTGCTTGGAATACCTGCATGTAAGTGCTTAGTTTTGGAGTAGCTTTGATGGGGTACAACAGATCCAACGCGAGGAAAAACTGGCATAGGTGCTCTCTTGTACAAATTTACATTGGACGGCACGCGTCAGACTAACGTCAAGCAACTGGAGGCACGATCTGAAACTAAAAGACGGGAAGCCCCACTTGAATCGAACCTCGACTTTAGCACTGTTCTTGGTATGATATTAGAAAGTGCTACCAAGTGGAGGTATGATCTGGTGTTGTAATTCTTCAGTCACAATTATCGAAAGGCCTTCGAAGGTCTGAAACCTCTTGCTTCGTTAATGGAAAAGGCTGTTAAAAATGACACATTCAGGCCACTTCAAAATGGAGCACTTACTGAGACTACTTTTTGTAAGTGCTCAGTTTTGGAGTGGCTTTGATGGTGTGCAACAGGCAGCTTCACCTACAAAACCTAATAACAATGGTTTTCAGTAGTCTTTTTTTCTGCATTTTCTGAAATACTTGGCTTTTCCTGGATCTTTACTTGAAATCTAACGACTGGCAATGATTTTATTGTAAATTCATGAACCTGAAAAGCGACGAATGCCGTCAACACCCACATTTCCATCTGAAACTGGAATGTGCCACAATGCCACAGGGGGCAACAATGAGCACTTCACACCTTTCGACTGGCCGTCTTCGACAGAAACTGCTCAAACCACGGAGGAGTGGTTGTGAAAGGTGGAGTGGCTGCATACGGCTGACACTTTGTTTCACGGCCAACTTAAACATGGCAAGGCGAGGTACGTCAAACCTGTAGGCTGTACATTAACCTCACCTTCAGTGGACACAAGTCTTTCTTCTTCTGAAAGATGAAAGATGAAACGACAAATGGTAAGTCCTGCTTTATCACCATTACACTGGGTTGCACTCTTTAGTGACGCAATTCTTGTTGGGCGTAAGTGCTCCGTCTTGGAGTGGCCTTGATGGCGTAAAAAGACATTTGCAGGGAACATGGTTTTGTGTAAAAGTTGATTTTGAAATCTAACAATTCAGCAATTCTTGTTGGGATATATATTTTCCTAAATATAGGGGAGAATGAAAAGGATCTTGCACTACATGTACAAGGCTACATTAAAAGAACGTATCCAGACTACTTCAAAAAGGAGCACTTGTTTGGAATGCTATCACAGTAGTGCTTCTCTTTGGGGCAGCCTTGAGAGGATCTGGCACAAATCCCCTTTGTTGAGCGTACCTGGAAGTATGGTTTTGTGTTGCAGTAGTTCCGCTGAAACTACCTGAGGTCTCAAACCTCTCTCCTTTATGATGAAGACTATGCAAAATGACACGTTCAGGCCCCTTCAAAGTGAAGCACTTGCTTGGAATACCTGCATGTAAGTGCTTAGTTTTGGAGTAGCTTTGATGGGGTACAACAGATCCAACGCGAGGAAAAACTGGCATAGGTGCTCTCTTGTACAAATTTACATTGGACGGCACGCGTCAGACTAAACGTCAAGCAACTGGAGGCACGATCTGAAACTAAAAGACGGGAAGCCCCACTTGAATCGAACCTCGACTTTAGCACTGTTCTTGGTATGATATTAGAAAGTGCTACCAAGTGGAGGTATGATCTGGTGTTGTAATTCTTCAGTCACAATTATCGAAAGGCCTTCGAAGGTCTGAAACCTCTTGCTTCGTTAATGGAAAAGGCTGTTAAAAATGACACATTCAGGCCACTTCAAAATGGAGCACTTACTGAGACTACTTTTTGTAAGTGCTCAGTTTTGGAGTGGCTTTGATGGTGTGCAACAGGCAGCTTCACCTACAAAACCTAATAACAATGGTTTTCAGTAGTCTTTTTTTCTGCATTTTCTGAAATACTTGGCTTTTCCTGGATCTTTACTTGAAATCTAACGACTGGCAATGATTTTATTGTAAATTCATGAACCTAATTAGGAATGCTGAAAAGTGACGAATGCCGTCAACACCCACATTTCCATCTGAAACTGGAATGTGCCACAATGCCACAGGGGGCAACAATGAGCACTTCACACCTTTCGACTGGCCGTCTTCGACAGAAACTGCTCAAACCACGGAGGAGTGGTTGTGAAAGGGGGAGTGGCTGCATACGGCTGACACTTTGTTTCACGGCCAACTTAAACATGGCAAGGCGAGGTACGTCAAACCTGTAGGCTGTACATTAACCTCACCTTCAGTGGACACAAGTCTTTCTTCTTCTGAAAGATGAAAGATGAAACGACAAATGGTAAGTCCTGCTTTATCACCATTACACTGGGTTGCACTCTTTAGTGACGCAATTCTTGTTGGGCGTAAGTGCTCCGTCTTGGAGTGGCCTTGATGGCGTAAAAAGACATTTGCAGGGAACATGGTTTTGTGTAAAAGTTGATTTTGAAATCTAACAATTCAGCAATTCTTGTTGGGATATATATTTTCCTACATATAGGGGAGAATGAAAAGGATCTTGCACTACATGTACAAGGCTACATTAAAAGAACGTATCCAGACTACTTCAAAAAGGAGCACTTGTTTGGAATGCTATCACAGTAGTGCTTCTCTTTGGGGCAGCCTTGAGAGGATCTGGCACAAATCCCTTTTGTTGAGCGTACCTGGAAGTATGGTTTTGTGTTGCAGTAGTTCCGCTGAAACTACCTGAGGTCTCAAACCTCTCTCCTTTATGATGAAGACTATGCAAAATGACACGTTCAGGCCCCTTCAAAGTGAAGCACTTGCTTGGAATACCTGCATGTAAGTGCTTAGTTTTGGAGTAGCTTTGATGGGGTACAACAGATCCAACGCGAGGAAAAACTGGCATAGGTGCTCTCTTGTACAAATTTACATTGGACGGCACGCGTCAGACTAACGTCAAGCAACTGGAGGCACGATCTGAAACTAAAAGACGGGAAGCCCCACTTGAATCGAACCTCGACTTTAGCACTGTTCTTGGTATGATATTAGAAAGTGCTACCAAGTGGAGGTATGATCTGGTGTTGTAATTCTTCAGTCACAATTATCGAAAGGCCTTCGAAGGTCTGAAACCTCTTGCTTCGTTAATGGAAAAGGCTGTTAAAAATGACACATTCAGGCCACTTCAAAATGGAGCACTTACTGAGACTACTTTTTGTAAGTGCTCAGTTTTGGAGTGGCTTTGATGGTGTGCAACAGGCAGCTTCACCTACAAAACCTAATAACAATGGTTTTCAGTAGTCTTTTTTTCTGCATTTTCTGAAATACTTGGCTTTTCCTGGATCTTTACTTGAAATCTAACGACTGGCAATGATTTTATTGTAAATTCATGAACCTAATTAGGAATGCTGAAAAGTGACGAATGCCGTCAACACCCACATTTCCATCTGAAACTGGAATGTGCCACAATGCCACAGGGGGCAACAATGAGCACTTCACACCTTTCGACTGGCCGTCTTCGACAGAAACTGCTCAAACCACGGAGGAGTGGTTGTGAAAGGGGGAGTGGCTGCATACGGCTGACACTTTGTTTCACGGCCAACTTAAACATGGCAAGGCGAGGTACGTCAAACCTGTAGGCTGTACATTAACCTCACCTTCAGTGGACACAAGTCTTTCTTCTTCTGAAAGATGAAAGATGAAACGACAAATGGTAAGTCCTGCTTTATCACCATTACACTGGGTTGCACTCTTTAGTGACGCAATTCTTGTTGGGCGTAAGTGCTCCGTCTTGGAGTGGCCTTGATGGCGTAAAAAGACATTTGCAGGGAACATGGTTTTGTGTAAAAGTTGATTTTGAAATCTAACAATTCAGCAATTCTTGTTGGGATATATATTTTCCTACATATAGGGGAGAATGAAAAGGATCTTGCACTACATGTACAAGGCTACATTAAAAGAACGTATCCAGACTACTTCAAAAAGGAGCACTTGTTTGGAATGCTATCACAGTAGTGCTTCTCTTTGGGGCAGCCTTGAGAGGATCTGGCACAAATCCCTTTTGTTGAGCGTACCTGGAAGTATGGTTTTGTGTTGCAGTAGTTCCGCTGAAACTACCTGAGGTCTCAAACCTCTCTCCTTTATGATGAAGACTATGCAAAATGACACGTTCAGGCCCCTTCAAAGTGAAGCACTTGCTTGGAATACCTGCATGTAAGTGCTTAGTTTTGGAGTAGCTTTGATGGGGTACAACAGATCCAACGCGAGGAAAAACTGGCATAGGTGCTCTCTTGTACAAATTTACATTGGACGGCACGCGTCAGACTAACGTCAAGCAACTGGAGGCACGATCTGAAACTAAAAGACGGGAAGCCCCACTTGAATCGAACCTCGACTTTAGCACTGTTCTTGGTATGATATTAGAAAGTGCTACCAAGTGGAGGTATGATCTGGTGTTGTAATTCTTCAGTCACAATTATCGAAAGGCCTTCGAAGGTCTGAAACCTCTTGCTTCGTTAATGGAAAAGGCTGTTAAAAATGACACATTCAGGCCACTTCAAAATGGAGCACTTACTGAGACTACTTTTTGTAAGTGCTCAGTTTTGGAGTGGCTTTGATGGTGTGCAACAGGCAGCTTCACCTACAAAACCTAATAACAATGGTTTTCAGTAGTCTTTTTTTCTGCATTTTCTGAAATACTTGGCTTTTCCTGGATCTTTACTTGAAATCTAACGACTGGCAATGATTTTATTGTAAATTCATGAACCTAATTAGGAATGCTGAAAAGTGACGAATGCCGTCAACACCCACATTTCCATCTGAAACTGGAATGTGCCACAATGCCACAGGGGGCAACAATGAGCACTTCACACCTTTCGACTGGCCGTCTTCGACAGAAACTGCTCAAACCACGGAGGAGTGGTTGTGAAAGGGGGAGTGGCTGCATACGGCTGACACTTTGTTTCACGGCCAACTTAAACATGGCAAGGCGAGGTACGTCAAACCTGTAGGCTGTACATTAACCTCACCTTCAGTGGACACAAGTCTTTCTTCTTCTGAAAGATGAAAGATGAAACGACAAATGGTAAGTCCTGCTTTATCACCATTACACTGGGTTGCACTCTTTAGTGACGCAATTCTTGTTGGGCGTAAGTGCTCCGTCTTGGAGTGGCCTTGATGGCGTAAAAAGACATTTGCAGGGAACATGGTTTTGTGTAAAAGTTGATTTTGAAATCTAACAATTCAGCAATTCTTGTTGGGATATATATTTTCCTACATATAGGGGAGAATGAAAAGGATCTTGCACTACATGTACAAGGCTACATTAAAAGAACGTATCCAGACTACTTCAAAAAGGAGCACTTGTTTGGAATGCTATCACAGTAGTGCTTCTCTTTGGGGCAGCCTTGAGAGGATCTGGCACAAATCCCTTTTGTTGAGCGTACCTGGAAGTATGGTTTTGTGTTGCAGTAGTTCCGCTGAAACTACCTGAGGTCTCAAACCTCTCTCCTTTATGATGAAGACTATGCAAAATGACACGTTCAGGCCCCTTCAAAGTGAAGCACTTGCTTGGAATACCTGCATGTAAGTGCTTAGTTTTGGAGTAGCTTTGATGGGGTACAACAGATCCAACGCGAGGAAAAACTGGCATAGGTGCTCTCTTGTACAAATTTACATTGGACGGCACGCGTCAGACTAACGTCAAGCAACTGGAGGCACGATCTGAAACTAAAAGACGGGAAGCCCCACTTGAATCGAACCTCGACTTTAGCACTGTTCTTGGTATGATATTAGAAAGTGCTACCAAGTGGAGGTATGATCTGGTGTTGTAATTCTTCAGTCACAATTATCGAAAGGCCTTCGAAGGTCTGAAACCTCTTGCTTCGTTAATGGAAAAGGCTGTTAAAAATGACACATTCAGGCCACTTCAAAATGGAGCACTTACTGAGACTACTTTTTGTAAGTGCTCAGTTTTGGAGTGGCTTTGATGGTGTGCAACAGGCAGCTTCACCTACAAAACCTAATAACAATGGTTTTCAGTAGTCTTTTTTTCTGCATTTTCTGAAATACTTGGCTTTTCCTGGATCTTTACTTGAAATCTAACGACTGGCAATGATTTTATTGTAAATTCATGAACCTAATTAGGAATGCTGAAAAGTGACGAATGCCGTCAACACCCACATTTCCATCTGAAACTGGAATGTGCCACAATGCCACAGGGGGCAACAATGAGCACTTCACACCTTTCGACTGGCCGTCTTCGACAGAAACTGCTCAAACCACGGAGGAGTGGTTGTGAAAGGGGGAGTGGCTGCATACGGCTGACACTTTGTTTCACGGCCAACTTAAACATGGCAAGGCGAGGTACGTCAAACCTGTAGGCTGTACATTAACCTCACCTTCAGTGGACACAAGTCTTTCTTCTTCTGAAAGATGAAAGATGAAACGACAAATGGTAAGTCCTGCTTTATCACCATTACACTGGGTTGCACTCTTTAGTGACGCAATTCTTGTTGGGCGTAAGTGCTCCGTCTTGGAGTGGCCTTGATGGCGTAAAAAGACATTTGCAGGGAACATGGTTTTGTGTAAAAGTTGATTTTGAAATCTAACAATTCAGCAATTCTTGTTGGGATATATATTTTCCTACATATAGGGGAGAATGAAAAGGATCTTGCACTACATGTACAAGGCTACATTAAAAGAACGTATCCAGACTACTTCAAAAAGGAGCACTTGTTTGGAATGCTATCACAGTAGTGCTTCTCTTTGGGGCAGCCTTGAGAGGATCTGGCACAAATCCCTTTTGTTGAGCGTACCTGGAAGTATGGTTTTGTGTTGCAGTAGTTCCGCTGAAACTACCTGAGGTCTCAAACCTCTCTCCTTTATGATGAAGACTATGCAAAATGACACGTTCAGGCCCCTTCAAAGTGAAGCACTTGCTTGGAATACCTGCATGTAAGTGCTTAGTTTTGGAGTAGCTTTGATGGGGTACAACAGATCCAACGCGAGGAAAAACTGGCATAGGTGCTCTCTTGTACAAATTTACATTGGACGGCACGCGTCAGACTAACGTCAAGCAACTGGAGGCACGATCTGAAACTAAAAGACGGGAAGCCCCACTTGAATCGAACCTCGACTTTAGCACTGTTCTTGGTATGATATTAGAAAGTGCTACCAAGTGGAGGTATGATCTGGTGTTGTAATTCTTCAGTCACAATTATCGAAAGGCCTTCGAAGGTCTGAAACCTCTTGCTTCGTTAATGGAAAAGGCTGTTAAAAATGACACATTCAGGCCACTTCAAAATGGAGCACTTACTGAGACTACTTTTTGTAAGTGCTCAGTTTTGGAGTGGCTTTGATGGTGTGCAACAGGCAGCTTCACCTACAAAACCTAATAACAATGGTTTTCAGTAGTCTTTTTTTCTGCATTTTCTGAAATACTTGGCTTTTCCTGGATCTTTACTTGAAATCTAACGACTGGCAATGATTTTATTGTAAATTCATGAACCTAATTAGGAATGCTGAAAAGTGACGAATGCCGTCAACACCCACATTTCCATCTGAAACTGGAATGTGCCACAATGCCACAGGGGGCAACAATGAGCACTTCACACCTTTCGACTGGCCGTCTTCGACAGAAACTGCTCAAACCACGGAGGAGTGGTTGTGAAAGGGGGAGTGGCTGCATACGGCTGACACTTTGTTTCACGGCCAACTTAAACATGGCAAGGCGAGGTACGTCAAACCTGTAGGCTGTACATTAACCTCACCTTCAGTGGACACAAGTCTTTCTTCTTCTGAAAGATGAAAGATGAAACGACAAATGGTAAGTCCTGCTTTATCACCATTACACTGGGTTGCACTCTTTAGTGACGCAATTCTTGTTGGGCGTAAGTGCTCCGTCTTGGAGTGGCCTTGATGGCGTAAAAAGACATTTGCAGGGAACATGGTTTTGTGTAAAAGTTGATTTTGAAATCTAACAATTCAGCAATTCTTGTTGGGATATATATTTTCCTAAATATAGGGGAGAATGAAAAGGATCTTGCACTACATGTACAAGGCTACATTAAAAGAACGTATCCAGACTACTTCAAAAAGGAGCACTTGTTTGGAATGCTATCACAGTAGTGCTTCTCTTTGGGGCAGCCTTGAGAGGATCTGGCACAAATCCCTTTTGTTGAGCGTACCTGGAAGTATGGTTTTGTGTTGCAGTAGTTCCGCTGAAACTACCTGAGGTCTCAAACCTCTCTCCTTTATGATGAAGACTATGCAAAATGACACGTTCAGGCCCCTTCAAAGTGAAGCACTTGCTTGGAATACCTGCATGTAAGTGCTTAGTTTTGGAGTAGCTTTGATGGGGTACAACAGATCCAACGCGAGGAAAAACTGGCATAGGTGCTCTCTTGTACAAATTTACATTGGACGGCACGCGTCAGACTAACGTCAAGCAACTGGAGGCACGATCTGAAACTAAAAGACGGGAAGCCCCACTTGAATCGAACCTCGACTTTAGCACTGTTCTTGGTATGATATTAGAAAGTGCTACCAAGTGGAGGTATGATCTGGTGTTGTAATTCTTCAGTCACAATTATCGAAAGGCCTTCGAAGGTCTGAAACCTCTTGCTTCGTTAATGGAAAAGGCTGTTAAAAATGACACATTCAGGCCACTTCAAAATGGAGCACTTACTGAGACTACTTTTTGTAAGTGCTCAGTTTTGGAGTGGCTTTGATGGTGTGCAACAGGCAGCTTCACCTACAAAACCTAATAACAATGGTTTTCAGTAGTCTTTTTTTCTGCATTTTCTGAAATACTTGGCTTTTCCTGGATCTTTACTTGAAATCTAACGACTGGCAATGATTTTATTGTAAATTCATGAACCTAATTAGGAATGCTGAAAAGTGACGAATGCCGTCAACACCCACATTTCCATCTGAAACTGGAATGTGCCACAATGCCACAGGGGGCAACAATGAGCACTTCACACCTTTCGACTGGCCGTCTTCGACAGAAACTGCTCAAACCACGGAGGAGTGGTTGTGAAAGGGGGAGTGGCTGCATACGGCTGACACTTTGTTTCACGGCCAACTTAAACATGGCAAGGCGAGGTACGTCAAACCTGTAGGCTGTACATTAACCTCACCTTCAGTGGACACAAGTCTTTCTTCTTCTGAAAGATGAAAGATGAAACGACAAATGGTAAGTCCTGCTTTATCACCATTACACTGGGTTGCACTCTTTAGTGACGCAATTCTTGTTGGGCGTAAGTGCTCCGTCTTGGAGTGGCCTTGATGGCGTAAAAAGACATTTGCAGGGAACATGGTTTTGTGTAAAAGTTGATTTTGAAATCTAACAATTCAGCAATTCTTGTTGGGATATATATTTTCCTACATATAGGGGAGAATGAAAAGGATCTTGCACTACATGTACAAGGCTACATTAAAAGAACGTATCCAGACTACTTCAAAAAGGAGCACTTGTTTGGAATGCTATCACAGTAGTGCTTCTCTTTGGGGCAGCCTTGAGAGGATCTGGCACAAATCCCTTTTGTTGAGCGTACCTGGAAGTATGGTTTTGTGTTGCAGTAGTTCCGCTGAAACTACCTGAGGTCTCAAACCTCTCTCCTTTATGATGAAGACTATGCAAAATGACACGTTCAGGCCCCTTCAAAGTGAAGCACTTGCTTGGAATACCTGCATGTAAGTGCTTAGTTTTGGAGTAGCTTTGATGGGGTACAACAGATCCAACGCGAGGAAAAACTGGCATAGGTGCTCTCTTGTACAAATTTACATTGGACGGCACGCGTCAGACTAACGTCAAGCAACTGGAGGCACGATCTGAAACTAAAAGACGGGAAGCCCCACTTGAATCGAACCTCGACTTTAGCACTGTTCTTGGTATGATATTAGAAAGTGCTACCAAGTGGAGGTATGATCTGGTGTTGTAATTCTTCAGTCACAATTATCGAAAGGCCTTCGAAGGTCTGAAACCTCTTGCTTCGTTAATGGAAAAGGCTGTTAAAAATGACACATTCAGGCCACTTCAAAATGGAGCACTTACTGAGACTACTTTTTGTAAGTGCTCAGTTTTGGAGTGGCTTTGATGGTGTGCAACAGGCAGCTTCACCTACAAAACCTAATAACAATGGTTTTCAGTAGTCTTTTTTTCTGCATTTTCTGAAATACTTGGCTTTTCCTGGATCTTTACTTGAAATCTAACGACTGGCAATGATTTTATTGTAAATTCATGAACCTAATTAGGAATGCTGAAAAGTGACGAATGCCGTCAACACCCACATTTCCATCTGAAACTGGAATGTGCCACAATGCCACAGGGGGCAACAATGAGCACTTCACACCTTTCGACTGGCCGTCTTCGACAGAAACTGCTCAAACCACGGAGGAGTGGTTGTGAAAGGGGGAGTGGCTGCATACGGCTGACACTTTGTTTCACGGCCAACTTAAACATGGCAAGGCGAGGTACGTCAAACCTGTAGGCTGTACATTAACCTCACCTTCAGTGGACACAAGTCTTTCTTCTTCTGAAAGATGAAAGATGAAACGACAAATGGTAAGTCCTGCTTTATCACCATTACACTGGGTTGCACTCTTTAGTGACGCAATTCTTGTTGGGCGTAAGTGCTCCGTCTTGGAGTGGCCTTGATGGCGTAAAAAGACATTTGCAGGGAACATGGTTTTGTGTAAAAGTTGATTTTGAAATCTAACAATTCAGCAATTCTTGTTGGGATATATATTTTCCTAAATATAGGGGAGAATGAAAAGGATCTTGCACTACATGTACAAGGCTACATTAAAAGAACGTATCCAGACTACTTCAAAAAGGAGCACTTGTTTGGAATGCTATCACAGTAGTGCTTCTCTTTGGGGCAGCCTTGAGAGGATCTGGCACAAATCCCTTTTGTTGAGCGTACCTGGAAGTATGGTTTTGTGTTGCAGTAGTTCCGCTGAAACTACCTGAGGTCTCAAACCTCTCTCCTTTATGATGAAGACTATGCAAAATGACACGTTCAGGCCCCTTCAAAGTGAAGCACTTGCTTGGAATACCTGCATGTAAGTGCTTAGTTTTGGAGTAGCTTTGATGGGGTACAACAGATCCAACGCGAGGAAAAACTGGCATAGGTGCTCTCTTGTACAAATTTACATTGGACGGCACGCGTCAGACTAACGTCAAGCAACTGGAGGCACGATCTGAAACTAAAAGACGGGAAGCCCCACTTGAATCGAACCTCGACTTTAGCACTGTTCTTGGTATGATATTAGAAAGTGCTACCAAGTGGAGGTATGATCTGGTGTTGTAATTCTTCAGTCACAATTATCGAAAGGCCTTCGAAGGTCTGAAACCTCTTGCTTCGTTAATGGAAAAGGCTGTTAAAAATGACACATTCAGGCCACTTCAAAATGGAGCACTTACTGAGACTACTTTTTGTAAGTGCTCAGTTTTGGAGTGGCTTTGATGGTGTGCAACAGGCAGCTTCACCTACAAAACCTAATAACAATGGTTTTCAGTAGTCTTTTTTTCTGCATTTTCTGAAATACTTGGCTTTTCCTGGATCTTTACTTGAAATCTAACGACTGGCAATGATTTTATTGTAAATTCATGAACCTAATTAGGAATGCTGAAAAGTGACGAATGCCGTCAACACCCACATTTCCATCTGAAACTGGAATGTGCCACAATGCCACAGGGGGCAACAATGAGCACTTCACACCTTTCGACTGGCCGTCTTCGACAGAAACTGCTCAAACCACGGAGGAGTGGTTGTGAAAGGGGGAGTGGCTGCATACGGCTGACACTTTGTTTCACGGCCAACTTAAACATGGCAAGGCGAGGTACGTCAAACCTGTAGGCTGTACATTAACCTCACCTTCAGTGGACACAAGTCTTTCTTCTTCTGAAAGATGAAAGATGAAACGACAAATGGTAAGTCCTGCTTTATCACCATTACACTGGGTTGCACTCTTTAGTGACGCAATTCTTGTTGGGCGTAAGTGCTCCGTCTTGGAGTGGCCTTGATGGCGTAAAAAGACATTTGCAGGGAACATGGTTTTGTGTAAAAGTTGATTTTGAAATCTAACAATTCAGCAATTCTTGTTGGGATATATATTTTCCTACATATAGGGGAGAATGAAAAGGATCTTGCACTACATGTACAAGGCTACATTAAAAGAACGTATCCAGACTACTTCAAAAAGGAGCACTTGTTTGGAATGCTATCACAGTAGTGCTTCTCTTTGGGGCAGCCTTGAGAGGATCTGGCACAAATCCCTTTTGTTGAGCGTACCTGGAAGTATGGTTTTGTGTTGCAGTAGTTCCGCTGAAACTACCTGAGGTCTCAAACCTCTCTCCTTTATGATGAAGACTATGCAAAATGACACGTTCAGGCCCCTTCAAAGTGAAGCACTTGCTTGGAATACCTGCATGTAAGTGCTTAGTTTTGGAGTAGCTTTGATGGGGTACAACAGATCCAACGCGAGGAAAAACTGGCATAGGTGCTCTCTTGTACAAATTTACATTGGACGGCACGCGTCAGACTAACGTCAAGCAACTGGAGGCACGATCTGAAACTAAAAGACGGGAAGCCCCACTTGAATCGAACCTCGACTTTAGCACTGTTCTTGGTATGATATTAGAAAGTGCTACCAAGTGGAGGTATGATCTGGTGTTGTAATTCTTCAGTCACAATTATCGAAAGGCCTTCGAAGGTCTGAAACCTCTTGCTTCGTTAATGGAAAAGGCTGTTAAAAATGACACATTCAGGCCACTTCAAAATGGAGCACTTACTGAGACTACTTTTTGTAAGTGCTCAGTTTTGGAGTGGCTTTGATGGTGTGCAACAGGCAGCTTCACCTACAAAACCTAATAACAATGGTTTTCAGTAGTCTTTTTTTCTGCATTTTCTGAAATACTTGGCTTTTCCTGGATCTTTACTTGAAATCTAACGACTGGCAATGATTTTATTGTAAATTCATGAACCTAATTAGGAATGCTGAAAAGTGACGAATGCCGTCAACACCCACATTTCCATCTGAAACTGGAATGTGCCACAATGCCACAGGGGGCAACAATGAGCACTTCACACCTTTCGACTGGCCGTCTTCGACAGAAACTGCTCAAACCACGGAGGAGTGGTTGTGAAAGGGGGAGTGGCTGCATACGGCTGACACTTTGTTTCACGGCCAACTTAAACATGGCAAGGCGAGGTACGTCAAACCTGTAGGCTGTACATTAACCTCACCTTCAGTGGACACAAGTCTTTCTTCTTCTGAAAGATGAAAGATGAAACGACAAATGGTAAGTCCTGCTTTATCACCATTACACTGGGTTGCACTCTTTAGTGACGCAATTCTTGTTGGGCGTAAGTGCTCCGTCTTGGAGTGGCCTTGATGGCGTAAAAAGACATTTGCAGGGAACATGGTTTTGTGTAAAAGTTGATTTTGAAATCTAACAATTCAGCAATTCTTGTTGGGATATATATTTTCCTACATATAGGGGAGAATGAAAAGGATCTTGCACTACATGTACAAGGCTACATTAAAAGAACGTATCCAGACTACTTCAAAAAGGAGCACTTGTTTGGAATGCTATCACAGTAGTGCTTCTCTTTGGGGCAGCCTTGAGAGGATCTGGCACAAATCCCTTTTGTTGAGCGTACCTGGAAGTATGGTTTTGTGTTGCAGTAGTTCCGCTGAAACTACCTGAGGTCTCAAACCTCTCTCCTTTATGATGAAGACTATGCAAAATGACACGTTCAGGCCCCTTCAAAGTGAAGCACTTGCTTGGAATACCTGCATGTAAGTGCTTAGTTTTGGAGTAGCTTTGATGGGGTACAACAGATCCAACGCGAGGAAAAACTGGCATAGGTGCTCTCTTGTACAAATTTACATTGGACGGCACGCGTCAGACTAACGTCAAGCAACTGGAGGCACGATCTGAAACTAAAAGACGGGAAGCCCCACTTGAATCGAACCTCGACTTTAGCACTGTTCTTGGTATGATATTAGAAAGTGCTACCAAGTGGAGGTATGATCTGGTGTTGTAATTCTTCAGTCACAATTATCGAAAGGCCTTCGAAGGTCTGAAACCTCTTGCTTCGTTAATGGAAAAGGCTGTTAAAAATGACACATTCAGGCCACTTCAAAATGGAGCACTTACTGAGACTACTTTTTGTAAGTGCTCAGTTTTGGAGTGGCTTTGATGGTGTGCAACAGGCAGCTTCACCTACAAAACCTAATAACAATGGTTTTCAGTAGTCTTTTTTTCTGCATTTTCTGAAATACTTGGCTTTTCCTGGATCTTTACTTGAAATCTAACGACTGGCAATGATTTTATTGTAAATTCATGAACCTAATTAGGAATGCTGAAAAGTGACGAATGCCGTCAACACCCACATTTCCATCTGAAACTGGAATGTGCCACAATGCCACAGGGGGCAACAATGAGCACTTCACACCTTTCGACTGGCCGTCTTCGACAGAAACTGCTCAAACCACGGAGGAGTGGTTGTGAAAGGGGGAGTGGCTGCATACGGCTGACACTTTGTTTCACGGCCAACTTAAACATGGCAAGGCGAGGTACGTCAAACCTGTAGGCTGTACATTAACCTCACCTTCAGTGGACACAAGTCTTTCTTCTTCTGAAAGATGAAAGATGAAACGACAAATGGTAAGTCCTGCTTTATCACCATTACACTGGGTTGCACTCTTTAGTGACGCAATTCTTGTTGGGCGTAAGTGCTCGCGTAAGTGCTCCGTCTTGGAGTGGCCTTGATGGCGTAAAAAGACATTTGCAGGGAACATGGTTTTGTGTAAAAGTTGATTTTGAAATCTAACAATTCAGCAATTCTTGTTGGGATATATATTTTCCTACATATAGGGGAGAATGAAAAGGATCTTGCACTACATGTACAAGGCTACATTAAAAGAACGTATCCAGACTACTTCAAAAAGGAGCACTTGTTTGGAATGCTATCACAGTAGTGCTTCTCTTTGGGGCAGCCTTGAGAGGATCTGGCACAAATCCCTTTTGTTGAGCGTACCTGGAAGTATGGTTTTGTGTTGCAGTAGTTCCGCTGAAACTACCTGAGGTCTCAAACCTCTCTCCTTTATGATGAAGACTATGCAAAATGACACGTTCAGGCCCCTTCAAAGTGAAGCACTTGCTTGGAATACCTGCATGTAAGTGCTTAGTTTTGGAGTAGCTTTGATGGGGTACAACAGATCCAACGCGAGGAAAAACTGGCATAGGTGCTCTCTTGTACAAATTTACATTGGACGGCACGCGTCAGACTAACGTCAAGCAACTGGAGGCACGATCTGAAACTAAAAGACGGGAAGCCCCACTTGAATCGAACCTCGACTTTAGCACTGTTCTTGGTATGATATTAGAAAGTGCTACCAAGTGGAGGTATGATCTGGTGTTGTAATTCTTCAGTCACAATTATCGAAAGGCCCTTCGAAGGTCTGAAACCTCTTGCTTCGTTAATGGAAAAGGCTGTTAAAAATGACACATTCAGGCCACTTCAAAATGGAGCACTTACTGAGACTACTTTTTGTAAGTGCTCAGTTTTGGAGTGGCTTTGATGGTGTGCAACAGGCAGCTTCACCTACAAAACCTAATAACAATGGTTTTCAGTAGTCTTTTTTTCTGCATTTTCTGAAATACTTGGCTTTTCCTGGATCTTTACTTGAAATCTAACGACTGGCAATGATTTTATTGTAAATTCATGAACCTAATTAGGAATGCTGAAAAGTGACGAATGCCGTCAACACCCACATTTCCATCTGAAACTGGAATGTGCCACAATGCCACAGGGGGCAACAATGAGCACTTCACACCTTTCGACTGGCCGTCTTCGACAGAAACTGCTCAAACCACGGAGGAGTGGTTGTGAAAGGGGGAGTGGCTGCATACGGCTGACACTTTGTTTCACGGCCAACTTAAACATGGCAAGGCGAGGTACGTCAAACCTGTAGGCTGTACATTAACCTCACCTTCAGTGGACACAAGTCTTTCTTCTTCTGAAAGATGAAAGATTGAAACGACAAATGGTAAGTCCTGCTTTATCACCATTACACTGGGTTGCACTCTTTGTGACGCAATTCTTGTTGGGCGTAAGTGCTCCGTCTTGGAGTGGCCTTGATGGCGTAAAAAGACATTTGCAGGGAACATGGTTTTGTGTAAAAGTTGATTTTGAAATCTAACAATTCAGCAATTCTTGTTGGGATATATATTTTCCTACATATAGGGGAGAATGAAAAGGATCTTGCACTACATGTACAAGGCTACATTAAAAGAACGTATCCAGACTACTTCAAAAAGGAGCACTTGTTTGGAATGCTATCACAGTAGTGCTTCTCTTTGGGGCAGCCTTGAGAGGATCTGGCACAAATCCCTTTTGTTGAGCGTACCTGGAAGTATGGTTTTGTGTTGCAGTAGTTCCGCTGAAACTACCTGAGGTCTCAAACCTCTCTCCTTTATGATGAAGACTATGCAAAATGACACGTTCAGGCCCCTTCAAAGTGAAGCACTTGCTTGGAATACCTGCATGTAAGTGCTTAGTTTTGGAGTAGCTTTGATGGGGTACAACAGATCCAACGCGAGGAAAAACTGGCATAGGTGCTCTCTTGTACAAATTTACATTGGACGGCACGCGTCAGACTAACGTCAAGCAACTGGAGGCACGATCTGAAACTAAAAGACGGGAAGCCCCACTTGAATCGAACCTCGACTTTAGCACTGTTCTTGGTATGATATTAGAAAGTGCTACCAAGTGGAGGTATGATCTGGTGTTGTAATTCTTCAGTCACAATTATCGAAAGGCCTTCGAAGGTCTGAAACCTCTTGCTTCGTTAATGGAAAAGGCTGTTAAAAATGACACATTCAGGCCACTTCAAAATGGAGCACTTACTGAGACTACTTTTTGTAAGTGCTCAGTTTTGGAGTGGCTTTGATGGTGTGCAACAGGCAGCTTCACCTACAAAACCTAATAACAATGGTTTTCAGTAGTCTTTTTTTCTGCATTTTCTGAAATACTTGGCTTTTCCTGGATCTTTACTTGAAATCTAACGACTGGCAATGATTTTATTGTAAATTCATGAACCTAATTAGGAATGCTGAAAAGTGACGAATGCCGTCAACACCCACATTTCCATCTGAAACTGGAATGTGCCACAATGCCACAGGGGGCAACAATGAGCACTTCACACCTTTCGACTGGCCGTCTTCGACAGAAACTGCTCAAACCACGGAGGAGTGGTTGTGAAAGGGGGAGTGGCTGCATACGGCTGACACTTTGTTTCACGGCCAACTTAAACATGGCAAGGCGAGGTACGTCAAACCTGTAGGCTGTACATTAACCTCACCTTCAGTGGACACAAGTCTTTCTTCTTCTGAAAGATGAAAGATGAAACGACAAATGGTAAGTCCTGCTTTATCACCATTACACTGGGTTGCACTCTTTAGTGACGCAATTCTTGTTGGGCGTAAGTGCTCCGTCTTGGAGTGGCCTTGATGGCGTAAAAAGACATTTGCAGGGAACATGTTTTGTGTAAAAGTTGATTTTGAAATCTAACAATTCAGCAATTCTTGTTGGGATATATATTTTCCTACATATAGGGGAGAATGAAAAGGATCTTGCACTACATGTACAAGGCTACATAAAAGAACGTATCCAGACTACTTCAAAAAGGAGCACTTGTTTGGAATGCTATCACAGTAGTGCTTCTCTTTGGGGCAGCCTTGAGAGGATCTGGCACAAATCCCTTTTGTTGAGCGTACCTGGAAGTATGGTTTTGTGTTGCAGTAGTTCCGCTGAAACTACCTGAGGTCTCAAACCTCTCTCCTTTATGATGAAGACTATGCAAAATGACACGTTCAGGCCCCTTCAAAGTGAAGCACTTGCTTGGAATACCTGCATGTAAGTGCTTAGTTTTGGAGTAGCTTTGATGGGGTACAACAGATCCAACGCGAGGAAAAACTGGCATAGGTGCTCTCTTGTACAAATTTACATTGGACGGCACGCGTCAGACTAACGTCAAGCAACTGGAGGCACGATCTGAAACTAAAAGACGGGAAGCCCCACTTGAATCGAACCTCGACTTTAGCACTGTTCTTGGTATGATATTAGAAAGTGCTACCAAGTGGAGGTATGATCTGGTGTTGTAATTCTTCAGTCACAATTATCGAAAGGCCTTCGAAGGTCTGAAACCTCTTGCTTCGTTAATGGAAAAGGCTGTTAAAAATGACACATTCAGGCCACTTCAAAATGGAGCACTTACTGAGACTACTTTTTGTAAGTGCTCAGTTTTGGAGTGGCTTTGATGGTGTGCAACAGGCAGCTTCACCTACAAAACCTAATAACAATGGTTTTCAGTAGTCTTTTTTTCTGCATTTTCTGAAATACTTGGCTTTTCCTGGATCTTTACTTGAAATCTAACGACTGGCAATGATTTTATTGTAAATTCATGAACCTAATTAGGAATGCTGAAAAGTGACGAATGCCGTCAACACCCACATTTCCATCTGAAACTGGAATGTGCCACAATGCCACAGGGGGCAACAATGAGCACTTCACACCTTTCGACTGGCCCGTCTTCGACAGAAACTGCTCAAACCACGGAGGAGTGGTTGTGAAAGGGGGAGTGGCTGCATACGCTGACACTTTGTTTCACGGCCAACTTAAACATGGCAAGGCGAGGTACGTCAAACCTGTAGGCTGTACATTAACCTCACCTTCAGTGGACACAAGTCTTTCTTCTTCTGAAAGATGAAAGATGAAACGACAAATGGTAAGTCCTGCTTTATCACCATTACACTGGGTTGCACTCTTTAGTGACGCAATTCTTGTTGGGCGTAAGTGCTCCGTCTTGGAGTGGCCTTGATGGCGTAAAAAGACATTTGCAGGGAACATGGTTTTGTGTAAAAGTTGATTTTGAAATCTAACAATTCAGCAATTCTTGTTGGGATATATATTTTCCTACATATAGGGGAGAATGAAAAGGATCTTGCACTACATGTACAAGGCTACATTAAAGAACGTATCCAGACTACTTTCAAAAAGGAGCACTTGTTTGGAATGCTATCACAGTAGTGCTTCTCTTTGGGGCAGCCTTGAGAGGATCTGGCACAAATCCCTTTTGTTGAGCGTACCTGGAAGTATGGTTTTGTGTTGCAGTAGTTCCGCTGAAACTACCTGAGGTCTCAAACCTCTCTCCTTTATGATGAAGACTATGCAAAATGACACGTTCAGGCCCCTTCAAAGTGAAGCACTTGCTTGGAATACCTGCATGTAAGTGCTTAGTTTTGGAGTAGCTTTGATGGGGTACAACAGATCCAACGCGAGGAAAAACTGGCATAGGTGCTCTCTTGTACAAATTTACATTGGACGGCACGCGTCAGACTAACGTCAAGCAACTGGAGGCACGATCTGAAACTAAAAGACGGGAAGCCCCACTTGAATCGAACCTCGACTTTAGCACTGTTCTTGGTATGATATTAGAAAGTGCTACCAAGTGGAGGTATGATCTGGTGTTGTAATTCTTCAGTCACAATTATCGAAAGGCCTTCGAAGGTCTGAAACCTCTTGCTTCGTTAATGGAAAAGGCTGTTAAAAATGACACATTCAGGCCACTTCAAAATGGAGCACTTACTGAGACTACTTTTTGTAAGTGCTCAGTTTTGGAGTGGCTTTGATGGTGTGCAACAGGCAGCTTCACCTACAAAACCTAATAACAATGGTTTTCAGTAGTCTTTTTTTCTGCATTTTCTGAAATACTTGGCTTTTCCTGGATCTTTACTTGAAATCTAACGACTGGCAATGATTTTATTGTAAATTCATGAACCTAATTAGGAATGCTGAAAAGTGACGAATGCCGTCAACACCCACATTTCCATCTGAAACTGGAATGTGCCACAATGCCACAGGGGGCAACAATGAGCACTTCACACCTTTCGACTGGCCGTCTTCGACAGAAACTGCTCAAACCACGGAGGAGTGGTTGTGAAAGGGGGAGTGGCTGCATACGGCTGACACTTTGTTTCACGGCCAACTTAAACATGGCAAGGCGAGGTACGTCAAACCTGTAGGCTGTACATTAACCTCACCTTCAGTGGACACAAGTCTTTCTTCTTCTGAAAGATGAAAGATGAAACGACAAATGGTAAGTCCTGCTTTATCACCATTACACTGGGTTGCACTCTTTAGTGACGCAATTCTTGTTGGGCGTAAGTGCTCCGTCTTGGAGTGGCCTTGATGGCGTAAAAAGACATTTGCAGGGAACATGGTTTTGTGTAAAAGTTGATTTTGAAATCTAACAATTCAGCAATTCTTGTTGGGATATATATTTTCCTACATATAGGGGAGAATGAAAAGGATCTTGCACTACATGTACAAGGCTACATTAAAAGAACGTATCCAGACTACTTCAAAAAGGAGCACTTGTTTTGGAATGCTATCACAGTAGTGCTTCTCTTTGGGGCAGCCTTGAGAGGATCTGGCACAAATCCCTTTTGTTGAGCGTACCTGGAAAGTATGGTTTTGTGTTGCAGTAGTTCCGCTGAAACTACCTGAGGTCTCAAACCTCTCTCCTTTATGATGAAGACTATGCAAAATGACACGTTCAGGCCCCTTCAAAGTGAAGCACTTGCTTGGAATACCTGCATGTAAGTGCTTAGTTTTGGAGTAGCTTTGATGGGGTACAACAGATCCAACGCGAGGAAAAACTGGCATAGGTGCTCTCTTGTACAATTTACATTGGACGGCACGCGTCAGACTAACGTCAAGCAACTGGAGGCACGATCTGAAACTAAAAGACGGGAAGCCCCACTTGAATCGAACCTCGACTTTAGCACTGTTCTTGGTATGATATTAGAAAGTGCTACCAAGTGGAGGTATGATCTGGTGTTGTAATTCTTCAGTCACAATTATCGAAAGGCCTTCGAAGGTCTGAAACCTCTTGCTTCGTTAATGGAAAAGGCTGTTAAAAATGACACATTCAGGCCACTTCAAAATGGAGCACTTACTGAGACTACTTTTTGTAAGTGCTCAGTTTTGGAGTGGCTTTGATGGTGTGCAACAGGCAGCTTCACCTACAAAACCTAATAACAATGGTTTTCAGTAGTCTTTTTTTCTGCATTTTCTGAAATACTTGGCTTTTCCTGGATCTTTACTTGAAATCTAACGACTGGCAATGATTTTATTGTAAATTCATGAACCTAATTAGGAATGCTGAAAAGTGACGAATGCCGTCAACACCCACATTTCCATCTGAAACTGGAATGTGCCACAATGCCACAGGGGGCAACAATGAGCACTTCACACCTTTCGACTGGCCGTCTTCGACAGAAACTGCTCAAACCACGGAGGAGTGGTTGTGAAAGGGGGAGTGGCTGCATACGGCTGACACTTTGTTTCACGGCCAACTTAAACATGGCAAGGCGAGGTACGTCAAACCTGTAGGCTGTACATTAACCTCACCTTCAGTGGACACAAGTCTTTCTTCTTCTGAAAGATGAAAGATGAAACGACAAATGGTAAGTCCTGCTTTATCACCATTACACTGGGTTGCACTCTTTAGTGACGCAATTCTTGTTGGGCGTAAGTGCTCCGTCTTGGAGTGGCCTTGATGGCGTAAAAAGACATTTGCAGGGAACATGGTTTTGGGTAAAAGTTGATTTTGAAATCTAACAATTCAGCAATTCTTGTTGGGATATATATTTTCCTACATATAGGGGAGAATGAAAAGGATCTTGCACTACATGTACAAGGCTACATTAAAAGAACGTATCCAGACTACTTCAAAAAGGAGCACTTGTTTGGAATGCTATCACAGTAGTGCTTCTCTTTGGGGCAGCCTTGAGAGGATCTGGCACAAATCCCTTTTGTTGAGCGTACCTGGAAGTATGGTTTTGTGTTGCAGTAGTTCCGCTGAAACTACCTGAGGTCTCAAACCTCTCTCCTTTATGATGAAGACTATGCAAAATGACACGTTCAGGCCCCTTCAAAGTGAAGCACTTGCTTGGAATACCTGCATGTAAGTGCTTAGTTTTGGAGTAGCTTTGATGGGGTACAACAGATCCAACGCGAGGAAAAACTGGCATAGGTGCTCTCTTGTACAAATTTACATTGGACGGCACGCGTCAGACTAACGTCAAGCAACTGGAGGCACGATCTGAAACTAAAAGACGGGAAGCCCCACTTGAATCGAACCTCGACTTTAGCACTGTTCTTGGTATGATATTAGAAAGTGCTACCAAGTGGAGGTATGATCTGGTGTTGTAATTCTTCAGTCACAATTATCGAAAGGCCTTCGAAGGTCTGAAACCTCTTGCTTCGTTAATGGAAAAGGCTGTTAAAAATGACACATTCAGGCCACTTCAAAATGGAGCACTTACTGAGACTACTTTTTGTAAGTGCTCAGTTTTGGAGTGGCTTTGATGGTGTGCAACAGGCAGCTTCACCTACAAAACCTAATAACAATGGTTTTCAGTAGTCTTTTTTTCTGCATTTTCTGAAATACTTGGCTTTTCCTGGATCTTTACTTGAAATCTAACGACTGGCAATGATTTTATTGTAAATTCATGAACCTAATTAGGAATGCTGAAAAGTGACGAATGCCGTCAACACCCACATTTCCATCTGAAACTGGAATGTGCCACAATGCCACAGGGGGCAACAATGAGCACTTCACACCTTTCGACTGGCCGTCTTCGACAGAAACTGCTCAAACCACGGAGGAGTGGTTGTGAAAGGGGGAGTGGCTGCATACGGCTGACACTTTGTTTCACGGCCAACTTAAACATGGCAAGGCGAGGTACGTCAAACCTGTAGGCTGTACATTAACCTCACCTTCAGTGGACACAAGTCTTTCTTCTTCTGAAAGATGAAAGATGAAACGACAAATGGTAAGTCCTGCTTTATCACCATTACACTGGGTTGCACTCTTTAGTGACGCAATTCTTGTTGGGCGTAAGTGCTCCGTCTTGGAGTGGCCTTGATGGCGTAAAAAGACATTTGCAGGGAACATGGTTTTGTGTAAAAGTTGATTTTGAAATCTAACAATTCAGCAATTCTTGTTGGGATATATATTTTCCTACATATAGGGGAGAATGAAAAGGATCTTGCACTACATGTACAAGGCTACATTAAAAGAACGTATCCAGACTACTTCAAAAAGGAGCACTTGTTTGGAATGCTATCACAGTAGTGCTTCTCTTTGGGGCAGCCTTGAGAGGATCTGGCACAAATCCCTTTTGTTGAGCGTACCTGGAAGTATGGTTTTGTGTTGCAGTAGTTCCGCTGAAACTACCTGAGGTCTCAAACCTCTCTCCTTTATGATGAAGACTATGCAAAATGACACGTTCAGGCCCCTTCAAAGTGAAGCACTTGCTTGGAATACCTGCATGTAAGTGCTTAGTTTTGGAGTAGCTTTGATGGGGTACAACAGATCCAACGCGAGGAAAAACTGGCATAGGTGCTCTCTTGTACAAATTTACATTGGACGGCACGCGTCAGACTAACGTCAAGCAACTGGAGGCACGATCTGAAACTAAAAGACGGGAAGCCCCACTTGAATCGAACCTCGACTTTAGCACTGTTCTTGGTATGATATTAGAAAGTGCTACCAAGTGGAGGTATGATCTGGTGTTGTAATTCTTCAGTCACAATTATCGAAAGGCCTTCGAAGGTCTGAAACCTCTTGCTTCGTTAATGGAAAAGGCTGTTAAAAATGACACATTCAGGCCACTTCAAAATGGAGCACTTACTGAGACTACTTTTTGTAAGTGCTCAGTTTTGGAGTGGCTTTGATGGTGTGCAACAGGCAGCTTCACCTACAAAACCTAATAACAATGGTTTTCAGTAGTCTTTTTTTCTGCATTTTCTGAAATACTTGGCTTTTCCTGGATCTTTACTTGAAATCTAACGACTGGCAATGATTTTATTGTAAATTCATGAACCTAATTAGGAATGCTGAAAAGTGACGAATGCCGTCAACACCCACATTTCCATCTGAAACTGGAATGTGCCACAATGCCACAGGGGGCAACAATGAGCACTTCACACCTTTCGACTGGCCGTCTTCGACAGAAACTGCTCAAACCACGGAGGAGTGGTTGTGAAAGGGGGAGTGGCTGCATACGGCTGACACTTTGTTTCACGGCCAACTTAAACATGGCAAGGCGAGGTACGTCAAACCTGTAGGCTGTACATTAACCTCACCTTCAGTGGACACAAGTCTTTCTTCTTCTGAAAGATGAAAGATGAAACGACAAATGGTAAGTCCTGCTTTATCACCATTACACTGGGTTGCACTCTTTAGTGACGCAATTCTTGTTGGGCGTAAGTGCTCCGTCTTGGAGTGGCCTTGATGGCGTAAAAAGACATTTGCAGGGAACATGGTTTTGTGTAAAAGTTGATTTTGAAATCTAACAATTCAGCAATTCTTGTTGGGATATATATTTTCCTAAATATAGGGGAGAATGAAAAGGATCTTGCACTACATGTACAAGGCTACATTAAAAGAACGTATCCAGACTACTTCAAAAAGGAGCACTTGTTTGGAATGCTATCACAGTAGTGCTTCTCTTTGGGGCAGCCTTGAGAGGATCTGGCACAAATCCCTTTTGTTGAGCGTACCTGAAAGTGTGGTTTTGTGTTGCAGTAGTTCCGCTGAAACTACCTGAGGTCTCAAACCTCTCTCCTTTATGATGAAGACTATGCAAAATGACACGTTCAGGCCCCTTCAAAGTGAAGCACTTGCTTGGAATACCTGCATGTAAGTGCTTAGTTTTGGAGTAGCTTTGATGGGGTACAACAGATCCAACGCGAGGAAAAACTGGCATAGGTGCTCACTTGTACAAATTTACATTGGACGGCACGCGTCAGACTAACGTCAAGCAACTGGAGGCACGATCTGAAACTAAAAGACGGGAAGCCCCACTTGAATCGAACCTCGACTTTAGCACTGTTCTTGGTATGATATTAGAAAGTGCTACCAAGTGGAGGTATGATCTGGTGTTGTAATTCTTCAGTCACAATTATCGAAAGGCCTTCGAAGGTCTGAAACCTCTTGCTTCGTTAATGGAAAAGGCTGTTAAAAATGACACATTCAGGCCACTTCAAAATGGAGCACTTACTGAGACTACTTTTTGTAAGTGCTCAGTTTTGGAGTGGCTTTGATGGTGTGCAACAGGCAGCTTCACCTACAAAACCTAATAACAATGGTTTTCAGTAGTCTTTTTTTCTGCATTTTCTGAAATACTTGGCTTTTCCTGGATCTTTACTTGAAATCTAACGACTGGCAATGATTTTATTGTAAATTCATGAACCTAATTAGGAATGCTGAAAAGTGACGAATGCCGTCAACACCCACATTTCCATCTGAAACTGGAATGTGCCACAATGCCACAGGGGGCAACAATGAGCACTTCACACCTTTCGACTGGCCGTCTTCGACAGAAACTGCTCAAACCACGGAGGAGTGGTTGTGAAAGGGGGAGTGGCTGCATACGGCTGACACTTTGTTTCACGGCCAACTTAAACATGGCAAGGCGAGGTACGTCAAACCTGTAGGCTGTACATTAACCTCACCTTCAGTGGACACAAGTCTTTCTTCTTCTGAAAGATGAAAGATGAAACGACAAATGGTAAGTCCTGCTTTATCACCATTACACTGGGTTGCACTCTTTAGTGACGCAATTCTTGTTGGGCGTAAGTGCTCCGTCTTGGAGTGGCCTTGATGGCGTAAAAAGACAACGGCAGGGAACATGGTTTTGTGTAAAAGTTGATTTTGAAATCTAACAATTCAGCAATTCTTGTTGGGATATATATTTTCCTACATATAGGGGAGAATGAAAAGGATCTTGCACTACATGTACAAGGCTACATTAAAAGAACGTATCCAGACTACTTCAAAAAGGAGCACTTGTTTGGAATGCTATCACAGTAGTGCTTCTCTTTGGGGCAGCCTTGAGAGGATCTGGCACAAATCCCTTTTGTTGAGCGTACCTGGAAGTATCGTTTTGTGTTGCAGTAGTTCCGCTGAAACTACCTGAGGTCTCAAACCTCTCTCCTTTATGATGAAGACTATGCAAAATGACACGTTCAGGCCCCTTCAAAGTGAAGCACTTGCTTGGAATACCTGCATGTAAGTGCTTAGTTTTGGAGTAGCTTTGATGGGGTACAACAGATCCAACGCGAGGAAAAACTGGCATAGGTGCTCTCTTGTACAAATTTACATTGGACGGCACGCGTCAGACTAACGTCAAGCAACTGGAGGCACGATCTGAAACTAAAAGACGGGAAGCCCCACTTGAATCGAACCTCGACTTTAGCACTGTTCTTGGTATGATATTAGAAAGTGCTACCAAGTGGAGGTATGATCTGGTGTTGTAATTCTTCAGTCACAATTATCGAAAGGCCTTCGAAGGTCTGAAACCTCTTGCTTCGTTAATGGAAAAGGCTGTTAAAAATGACACATTCAGGCCACTTCAAAATGGAGCACTTACTGAGACTACTTTTTGTAAGTGCTCAGTTTTGGAGTGGCTTTGATGGTGTGCAACAGGCAGCTTCACCTACAAAACCTAATAACAATGGTTTTCAGTAGTCTTTTTTTCTGCATTTTCTGAAATACTTGGCTTTTCCTGGATCTTTACTTGAAATCTAACGACTGGCAATGATTTTATTGTAAATTCATGAACCTAATTAGGAATGCTGAAAAGTGACGAATGCCGTCAACACCCACATTTCCATCTGAAACTGGAATGTGCCACAATGCCACAGGGGGCAACAATGAGCACTTCACACCTTTTGACTGGCCGTCTTCGACAGAAACTGCTCAAACCACGGAGGAGTGGTTGTGAAAGGGGGAGTGGCTGCATACGGCTGACACTTTGTTTCACGGCCAACTTAAACATGGCAAGGCGAGGTACGTCAAACCTGTAGGCTGTACATTAACCTCACCTTCAGTGGACACAAGTCTTTCTTCTTCTGAAAGATGAAAGATGAAACGACAAATGGTAAGTCCTGCTTTATCACCATTACACTGGGTTGCACTCTTTAGTGACGCAATTCTTGTTGGGCGTAAGTGCTCCGTCTTGGAGTGGCCTTGATGGCGTAAAAAGACATTTGCAGGGAACATGGTTTTGTGTAAAAGTTGATTTTGAAATCTAACAATTCAGCAATTCTTGTTGGGATATATATTTTCCTACATATAGGGGAGAATGAAAAGGATCTTGCACTACATGTACAAGGCTACATTAAAAGAACGTATCCAGACTACTTCAAAAAGGAGCACTTGTTTGGAATGCTATCACAGTAGTGCTTCTCTTTGGGGCAGCCTTGAGAGGATCTGGCACAAATCCCTTTTGTTGAGCGTACCTGGAAGTATGGTTTTGTGTTGCAGTAGTTCCGCTGAAACTACCTGAGGTCTCAAACCTCTCTCCTTTATGATGAAGACTATGCAAAATGACACGTTCAGGCCCCTTCAAAGTGAAGCACTTGCTTGGAATACCTGCATGTAAGTGCTTAGTTTTGGAGTAGCTTTGATGGGGTACAACAGATCCAACGCGAGGAAAAACTGGCATAGGTGCTCTCTTGTACAAATTTACATTGGACGGCACGCGTCAGACTAACGTCAAGCAACTGGAGGCACGATCTGAAACTAAAAGACGGGAAGCCCCACTTGAATCGAACCTCGACTTTAGCACTGTTCTTGGTATGATATTAGAAAGTGCTACCAAGTGGAGGTATGATCTGGTGTTGTAATTCTTCAGTCACAATTATCGAAAGGCCTTCGAAGGTCTGAAACCTCTTGCTTCGTTAATGGAAAAGGCTGTTAAAAATGACACATTCAGGCCACTTCAAAATGGAGCACTTACTGAGACTACTTTTTGTAAGTGCTCAGTTTTGGAGTGGCTTTGATGGTGTGCAACAGGCAGCTTCACCTACAAAACCTAATAACAATGGTTTTCAGTAGTCTTTTTTTCTGCATTTTCTGAAATACTTGGCTTTTCCTGGATCTTTACTTGAAATCTAACGACTGGCAATGATTTTATTGTAAATTCATGAACCTAATTAGGAATGCTGAAAAGTGACGAATGCCGTCAACACCCACATTTCCATCTGAAACTGGAATGTGCCACAATGCCACAGGGGGCAACAATGAGCACTTCACACCTTTCGACTGGCCGTCTTCGACAGAAACTGCTCAAACCACGGAGGAGTGGTTGTGAAAGGGGGAGTGGCTGCATACGGCTGACACTTTGTTTCACGGCCAACTTAAACATGGCAAGGCGAGGTACGTCAAACCTGTAGGCTGTACATTAACCTCACCTTCAGTGGACACAAGTCTTTCTTCTTCTGAAAGATGAAAGATGAAACGACAAATGGTAAGTCCTGCTTTATCACCATTACACTGGGTTGCACTCTTTAGTGACGCAATTCTTGTTGGGCGTAAGTGCTCCGTCTTGGAGTGGCCTTGATGGCGTAAAAAGACAACGGCAGGGAACATGGTTTTGTGTAAAAGTTGATTTTGAAATCTAACAATTCAGCAATTCTTGTTGGGATATATATTTTCCTACATATAGGGGAGAATGAAAAGGATCTTGCACTACATGTACAAGGCTACATTAAAAGAACGTATCCAGACTACTTCAAAAAGGAGCACTTGTTTGGAATGCTATCACAGTAGTGCTTCTCTTTGGGGCAGCCTTGAGAGGATCTGGCACAAATCCCTTTTGTTGAGCGTACCTGGAAGTGTGGTTTTGTGTTGCAGTAGTTCCGCTGAAACTACCTGAGGTCTCAAACCTCTCTCCTTTATGATGAAGACTATGCAAAATGACACGTTCAGGCCCCTTCAAAGTGAAGCACTTGCTTGGAATACCTGCATGTAAGTGCTTAGTTTTGGAGTAGCTTTGATGGGGTACAACAGATCCAACGCGAGGAAAAACTGGCATAGGTGCTCTCTTGTACAAATTTACATTGGACGGCACGCGTCAGACTAACGTCAAGCAACTGGAGGCACGATCTGAAACTAAAAGACGGGAAGCCCCACTTGAATCGAACCTCGACTTTAGCACTGTTCTTGGTATGATATTAGAAAGTGCTACCAAGTGGAGGTATGATCTGGTGTTGTAATTCTTCAGTCACAATTATCGAAAGGCCTTCGAAGGTCTGAAACCTCTTGCTTCGTTAATGGAAAAGGCTGTTAAAAATGACACATTCAGGCCACTTCAAAATGGAGCACTTACTGAGACTACTTTTTGTAAGTGCTCAGTTTTGGAGTGGCTTTGATGGTGTGCAACAGGCAGCTTCACCTACAAAACCTAATAACAATGGTTTTCAGTAGTCTTTTTTTCTGCATTTTCTGAAATACTTGGCTTTTCCTGGATCTTTACTTGAAATCTAACGACTGGCAATGATTTTATTGTAAATTCATGAACCTAATTAGGAATGCTGAAAAGTGACGAATGCCGTCAACACCCACATTTCCATCTGAAACTGGAATGTGCCACAATGCCACAGGGGGCAACAATGAGCACTTCACACCTTTCGACTGGCCGTCTTCGACAGAAACTGCTCAAACCACGGAGGAGTGGTTGTGAAAGGGGGAGTGGCTGCATACGGCTGACACTTTGTTTCACGGCCAACTTAAACATGGCAAGGCGAGGTACGTCAAACCTGTAGGCTGTACATTAACCTCACCTTCAGTGGACACAAGTCTTTCTTCTTCTGAAAGATGAAAGATGAAACGACAAATGGTAAGTCCTGCTTTATCACCATTACACTGGGTTGCACTCTTTAGTGACGCAATTCTTGTTGGGCGTAAGTGCTCCGTCTTGGAGTGGCCTTGATGGCGTAAAAAGACAACGGCAGGGAACATGGTTTTGTGTAAAAGTTGATTTTGAAATCTAACAATTCAGCAATTCTTGTTGGGATATATATTTTCCTACATATAGGGGAGAATGAAAAGGATCTTGCACTACATGTACAAGGCTACATTAAAAGAACGTATCCAGACTACTTCAAAAAGGAGCACTTGTTTGGAATGCTATCACAGTAGTGCTTCTCTTTGGGGCAGCCTTGAGAGGATCTGGCACAAATCCCTTTTGTTGAGCGTACCTGGAAGTATCGTTTTGTGTTGCAGTAGTTCCGCTGAAACTACCTGAGGTCTCAAACCTCTCTCCTTTATGATGAAGACTATGCAAAATGACACGTTCAGGCCCCTTCAAAGTGAAGCACTTGCTTGGAATACCTGCATGTAAGTGCTTAGTTTTGGAGTAGCTTTGATGGGGTACAACAGATCCAACGCGAGGAAAAACTGGCATAGGTGCTCTCTTGTACAAATTTACATTGGACGGCACGCGTCAGACTAACGTCAAGCAACTGGAGGCACGATCTGAAACTAAAAGACGGGAAGCCCCACTTGAATCGAACCTCGACTTTAGCACTGTTCTTGGTATGATATTAGAAAGTGCTACCAAGTGGAGGTATGATCTGGTGTTGTAATTCTTCAGTCACAATTATCGAAAGGCCTTCGAAGGTCTGAAACCTCTTGCTTCGTTAATGGAAAAGGCTGTTAAAAATGACACATTCAGGCCACTTCAAAATGGAGCACTTACTGAGACTACTTTTTGTAAGTGCTCAGTTTTGGAGTGGCTTTGATGGTGTGCAACAGGCAGCTTCACCTACAAAACCTAATAACAATGGTTTTCAGTAGTCTTTTTTTCTGCATTTTCTGAAATACTTGGCTTTTCCTGGATCTTTACTTGAAATCTAACGACTGGCAATGATTTTATTGTAAATTCATGAACCTAATTAGGAATGCTGAAAAGTGACGAATGCCGTCAACACCCACATTTCCATCTGAAACTGGAATGTGCCACAATGCCACAGGGGGCAACAATGAGCACTTCACACCTTTCGACTGGCCGTCTTCGACAGAAACTGCTCAAACCACGGAGGAGTGGTTGTGAAAGGGGGAGTGGCTGCATACGGCTGACACTTTGTTTCACGGCCAACTTAAACATGGCAAGGCGAGGTACGTCAAACCTGTAGGCTGTACATTAACCTCACCTTCAGTGGACACAAGTCTTTCTTCTTCTGAAAGATGAAAGATGAAACGACAAATGGTAAGTCCTGCTTTATCACCATTACACTGGGTTGCACTCTTTAGTGACGCAATTCTTGTTGGGCGTAAGTGCTCCGTCTTGGAGTGGCCTTGATGGCGTAAAAAGACATTTGCAGGGAACATGGTTTTGTGTAAAAGTTGATTTTGAAATCTAACAATTCAGCAATTCTTGTTGGGATATATATTTTCCTAAATATAGGGGAGAATGAAAAGGATCTTGCACTACATGTACAAGGCTACATTAAAAGAACGTATCCAGACTACTTCAAAAAGGAGCACTTGTTTGGAATGCTATCACAGTAGTGCTTCTCTTTGGGGCAGCCTTGAGAGGATCTGGCACAAATCCCTTTTGTTGAGCGTACCTGGAAGTATGGTTTTGTGTTGCAGTAGTTCCGCTGAAACTACCTGAGGTCTCAAACCTCTCTCCTTTATGATGAAGACTATGCAAAATGACACGTTCAGGCCCCTTCAAAGTGAAGCACTTGCTTGGAATACCTGCATGTAAGTGCTTAGTTTTGGAGTAGCTTTGATGGGGTACAACAGATCCAACGCGAGGAAAAACTGGCATAGGTGCTCTCTTGTACAAATTTACATTGGACGGCACGCGTCAGACTAACGTCAAGCAACTGGAGGCACGATCTGAAACTAAAAGACGGGAAGCCCCACTTGAATCGAACCTCGACTTTAGCACTGTTCTTGGTATGATATTAGAAAGTGCTACCAAGTGGAGGTATGATCTGGTGTTGTAATTCTTCAGTCACAATTATCGAAAGGCCTTCGAAGGTCTGAAACCTCTTGCTTCGTTAATGGAAAAGGCTGTTAAAAATGACACATTCAGGCCACTTCAAAATGGAGCACTTACTGAGACTACTTTTTGTAAGTGCTCAGTTTTGGAGTGGCTTTGATGGTGTGCAACAGGCAGCTTCACCTACAAAACCTAATAACAATGGTTTTCAGTAGTCTTTTTTTCTGCATTTTCTGAAATACTTGGCTTTTCCTGGATCTTTACTTGAAATCTAACGACTGGCAATGATTTTATTGTAAATTCATGAACCTAATTAGGAATGCTGAAAAGTGACGAATGCCGTCAACACCCACATTTCCATCTGAAACTGGAATGTGCCACAATGCCACAGGGGGCAACAATGAGCACTTCACACCTTTCGACTGGCCGTCTTCGACAGAAACTGCTCAAACCACGGAGGAGTGGTTGTGAAAGGGGGAGTGGCTGCATACGGCTGACACTTTGTTTCACGGCCAACTTAAACATGGCAAGGCGAGGTACGTCAAACCTGTAGGCTGTACATTAACCTCACCTTCAGTGGACACAAGTCTTTCTTCTTCTGAAAGATGAAAGATGAAACGACAAATGGTAAGTCCTGCTTTATCACCATTACACTGGGTTGCACTCTTTAGTGACGCAATTCTTGTTGGGCGTAAGTGCTCCGTCTTGGAGTGGCCTTGATGGCGTAAAAAGACATTTGCAGGGAACATGGTTTTGTGTAAAAGTTGATTTTGAAATCTAACAATTCAGCAATTCTTGTTGGGATATATATTTTCCTACATATAGGGGAGAATGAAAAGGATCTTGCACTACATGTACAAGGCTACATTAAAAGAACGTATCCAGACTACTTCAAAAAGGAGCACTTGTTTGGAATGCTATCACAGTAGTGCTTCTCTTTGGGGCAGCCTTGAGAGGATCTGGCACAAATCCCTTTTGTTGAGCGTACCTGGAAGTATGGTTTTGTGTTGCAGTAGTTCCGCTGAAACTACCTGAGGTCTCAAACCTCTCTCCTTTATGATGAAGACTATGCAAAATGACACGTTCAGGCCCCTTCAAAGTGAAGCACTTGCTTGGAATACCTGCATGTAAGTGCTTAGTTTTGGAGTAGCTTTGATGGGGTACAACAGATCCAACGCGAGGAAAAACTGGCATAGGTGCTCTCTTGTACAAATTTACATTGGACGGCACGCGTCAGACTAACGTCAAGCAACTGGAGGCACGATCTGAAACTAAAAGACGGGAAGCCCCACTTGAATCGAACCTCGACTTTAGCACTGTTCTTGGTATGATATTAGAAAGTGCTACCAAGTGGAGGTATGATCTGGTGTTGTAATTCTTCAGTCACAATTATCGAAAGGCCTTCGAAGGTCTGAAACCTCTTGCTTCGTTAATGGAAAAGGCTGTTAAAAATGACACATTCAGGCCACTTCAAAATGGAGCACTTACTGAGACTACTTTTTGTAAGTGCTCAGTTTTGGAGTGGCTTTGATGGTGTGCAACAGGCAGCTTCACCTACAAAACCTAATAACAATGGTTTTCAGTAGTCTTTTTTTCTGCATTTTCTGAAATACTTGGCTTTTCCTGGATCTTTACTTGAAATCTAACGACTGGCAATGATTTTATTGTAAATTCATGAACCTAATTAGGAATGCTGAAAAGTGACGAATGCCCTCAACACCCACATTTCCATCTGAAACTGGAATGTGCCACAATGCCACAGGGGGCAACAATGAGCACTTCACACCTTTCGACTGGCCGTCTTCGACAGAAACTGCTCAAACCACGGAGGAGTGGTTGTGAAAGGGGGAGTGGCTGCATACGGCTGACACTTTGTTTCACGGCCAACTTAAACATGGCAAGGCGAGGTACGTCAAACCTGTAGGCTGTACATTAACCTCACCTTCAGTGGACACAAGTCTTTCTTCTTCTGAAAGATGAAAGATGAAACGACAAATGGTAAGTCCTGCTTTATCACCATTACACTGGGTTGCACTCTTTAGTGACGCAATTCTTGTTGGGCGTAAGTGCTCCGTCTTGGAGTGGCCTTGATGGCGTAAAAAGACATTTGCAGGGAACATGGTTTTGTGTAAAAGTTGATTTTGAAATCTAACAATTCAGCAATTCTTGTTGGGATATATATTTTCCTACATATAGGGGAGAATGAAAAGGATCTTGCACTACATGTACAAGGCTACATTAAAAGAACGTATCCAGACTACTTCAAAAAGGAGCACTTGTTTGGAATGCTATCACAGTAGTGCTTCTCTTTGGGGCAGCCTTGAGAGGATCTGGCACAAATCCCTTTTGTTGAGCGTACCTGGAAGTATGGTTTTGTGTTGCAGTAGTTCCGCTGAAACTACCTGAGGTCTCAAACCTCTCTCCTTTATGATGAAGACTATGCAAAATGACACGTTCAGGCCCCTTCAAAGTGAAGCACTTGCTTGGAATACCTGCATGTAAGTGCTTAGTTTTGGAGTAGCTTTGATGGGGTACAACAGATCCAACGCGAGGAAAAACTGGCATAGGTGCTCTCTTGTACAAATTTACATTGGACGGCACGCGTCAGACTAACGTCAAGCAACTGGAGGCACGATCTGAAACTAAAAGACGGGAAGCCCCACTTGAATCGAACCTCGACTTTAGCACTGTTCTTGGTATGATATTAGAAAGTGCTACCAAGTGGAGGTATGATCTGGTGTTGTAATTCTTCAGTCACAATTATCGAAAGGCCTTCGAAGGTCTGAAACCTCTTGCTTCGTTAATGGAAAAGGCTGTTAAAAATGACACATTCAGGCCACTTCAAAATGGAGCACTTACTGAGACTACTTTTTGTAAGTGCTCAGTTTTGGAGTGGCTTTGATGGTGTGCAACAGGCAGCTTCACCTACAAAACCTAATAACAATGGTTTTCAGTAGTCTTTTTTTCTGCATTTTCTGAAATACTTGGCTTTTCCTGGATCTTTACTTGAAATCTAACGACTGGCAATGATTTTATTGTAAATTCATGAACCTAATTAGGAATGCTGAAAAGTGACGAATGCCGTCAACACCCACATTTCCATCTGAAACTGGAATGTGCCACAATGCCACAGGGGGCAACAATGAGCACTTCACACCTTTCGACTGGCCGTCTTCGACAGAAACTGCTCAAACCACGGAGGAGTGGTTGTGAAAGGGGGAGTGGCTGCATACGGCTGACACTTTGTTTCACGGCCAACTTAAACATGGCAAGGCGAGGTACGTCAAACCTGTAGGCTGTACATTAACCTCACCTTCAGTGGACACAAGTCTTTCTTCTTCTGAAAGATGAAAGATGAAACGACAAATGGTAAGTCCTGCTTTATCACCATTACACTGGGTTGCACTCTTTAGTGACGCAATTCTTGTTGGGCGTAAGTGCTCCGTCTTGGAGTGGCCTTGATGGCGTAAAAAGACATTTGCAGGGAACATGGTTTTGTGTAAAAGTTGATTTTGAAATCTAACAATTCAGCAATTCTTGTTGGGATATATATTTTCCTACATATAGGGGAGAATGAAAAGGATCTTGCACTACATGTACAAGGCTACATTAAAAGAACGTATCCAGACTACTTCAAAAAGGAGCACTTGTTTGGAATGCTATCACAGTAGTGCTTCTCTTTGGGGCAGCCTTGAGAGGATCTGGCACAAATCCCTTTTGTTGAGCGTACCTGGAAGTATGGTTTTGTGTTGCAGTAGTTCCGCTGAAACTACCTGAGGTCTCAAACCTCTCTCCTTTATGATGAAGACTATGCAAAATGACACGTTCAGGCCCCTTCAAAGTGAAGCACTTGCTTGGAATACCTGCATGTAAGTGCTTAGTTTTGGAGTAGCTTTGATGGGGTACAACAGATCCAACGCGAGGAAAAACTGGCATAGGTGCTCTCTTGTACAAATTTACATTGGACGGCACGCGTCAGACTAACGTCAAGCAACTGGAGGCACGATCTGAAACTAAAAGACGGGAAGCCCCACTTGAATCGAACCTCGACTTTAGCACTGTTCTTGGTATGATATTAGAAAGTGCTACCAAGTGGAGGTATGATCTGGTGTTGTAATTCTTCAGTCACAATTATCGAAAGGCCTTCGAAGGTCTGAAACCTCTTGCTTCGTTAATGGAAAAGGCTGTTAAAAATGACACATTCAGGCCACTTCAAAATGGAGCACTTACTGAGACTACTTTTTGTAAGTGCTCAGTTTTGGAGTGGCTTTGATGGTGTGCAACAGGCAGCTTCACCTACAAAACCTAATAACAATGGTTTTCAGTAGTCTTTTTTTCTGCATTTTCTGAAATACTTGGCTTTTCCTGGATCTTTACTTGAAATCTAACGACTGGCAATGATTTTATTGTAAATTCATGAACCTAATTAGGAATGCTGAAAAGTGACGAATGCCGTCAACACCCACATTTCCATCTGAAACTGGAATGTGCCACAATGCCACAGGGGGCAACAATGAGCACTTCACACCTTTCGACTGGCCGTCTTCGACAGAAACTGCTCAAACCACGGAGGAGTGGTTGTGAAAGGGGGAGTGGCTGCATACGGCTGACACTTTGTTTCACGGCCAACTTAAACATGGCAAGGCGAGGTACGTCAAACCTGTAGGCTGTACATTAACCTCACCTTCAGTGGACACAAGTCTTTCTTCTTCTGAAAGATGAAAGATGAAACGACAAATGGTAAGTCCTGCTTTATCACCATTACACTGGGTTGCACTCTTTAGTGACGCAATTCTTGTTGGGCGTAAGTGCTCCGTCTTGGAGTGGCCTTGATGGCGTAAAAAGACATTTGCAGGGAACATGGTTTTGTGTAAAAGTTGATTTTGAAATCTAACAATTCAGCAATTCTTGTTGGGATATATATTTTCCTACATATAGGGGAGAATGAAAAGGATCTTGCACTACATGTACAAGGCTACATTAAAAGAACGTATCCAGACTACTTCAAAAAGGAGCACTTGTTTGGAATGCTATCACAGTAGTGCTTCTCTTTGGGGCAGCCTTGAGAGGATCTGGCACAAATCCCTTTTGTTGAGCGTACCTGGAAGTGTGGTTTTGTGTTGCAGTAGTTCCGCTGAAACTACCTGAGGTCTCAAACCTCTCTCCTTTATGATGAAGACTATGCAAAATGACACGTTCAGGCCCCTTCAAAGTGAAGCACTTGCTTGGAATACCTGCATGTAAGTGCTTAGTTTTGGAGTAGCTTTGATGGGGTACAACAGATCCAACGCGAGGAAAAACTGGCATAGGTGCTCTCTTGTACAAATTTACATTGGACGGCACGCGTCAGACTAACGTCAAGCAACTGGAGGCACGATCTGAAACTAAAAGACGGGAAGCCCCACTTGAATCGAACCTCGACTTTAGCACTGTTCTTGGTATGATATTAGAAAGTGCTACCAAGTGGAGGTATGATCTGGTGTTGTAATTCTTCAGTCACAATTATCGAAAGGCCTTCGAAGGTCTGAAACCTCTTGCTTCGTTAATGGAAAAGGCTGTTAAAAATGACACATTCAGGCCACTTCAAAATGGAGCACTTACTGAGACTACTTTTTGTAAGTGCTCAGTTTTGGAGTGGCTTTGATGGTGTGCAACAGGCAGCTTCACCTACAAAACCTAATAACAATGGTTTTCAGTAGTCTTTTTTTCTGCATTTTCTGAAATACTTGGCTTTTCCTGGATCTTTACTTGAAATCTAACGACTGGCAATGATTTTATTGTAAATTCATGAACCTAATTAGGAATGCTGAAAAGTGACGAATGCCGTCAACACCCACATTTCCATCTGAAACTGGAATGTGCCACAATGCCACAGGGGGCAACAATGAGCACTTCACACCTTTCGACTGGCCGTCTTCGACAGAAACTGCTCAAACCACGGAGGAGTGGTTGTGAAAGGGGGAGTGGCTGCATACGGCTGACACTTTGTTTCACGGCCAACTTAAACATGGCAAGGCGAGGTACGTCAAACCTGTAGGCTGTACATTAACCTCACCTTCAGTGGACACAAGTCTTTCTTCTTCTGAAAGATGAAAGATGAAACGACAAATGGTAAGTCCTGCTTTATCACCATTACACTGGGTTGCACTCTTTAGTGACGCAATTCTTGTTGGGCGTAAGTGCTCCGTCTTGGAGTGGCCTTGATGGCGTAAAAAGACATTTGCAGGGAACATGGTTTTGTGTAAAAGTTGATTTTGAAATCTAACAATTCAGCAATTCTTGTTGGGATATATATTTTCCTACATATAGGGGAGAATGAAAAGGATCTTGCACTACATGTACAAGGCTACATTAAAAGAACGTATCCAGACTACTTCAAAAAGGAGCACTTGTTTGGAATGCTATCACAGTAGTGCTTCTCTTTGGGGCAGCCTTGAGAGGATCTGGCACAAATCCCTTTTGTTGAGCGTACCTGGAAGTATGGTTTTGTGTTGCAGTAGTTCCGCTGAAACTACCTGAGGTCTCAAACCTCTCTCCTTTATGATGAAGACTATGCAAAATGACACGTTCAGGCCCCTTCAAAGTGAAGCACTTGCTTGGAATACCTGCATGTAAGTGCTTAGTTTTGGAGTAGCTTTGATGGGGTACAACAGATCCAACGCGAGGAAAAACTGGCATAGGTGCTCTCTTGTACAAATTTACATTGGACGGCACGCGTCAGACTAACGTCAAGCAACTGGAGGCACGATCTGAAACTAAAAGACGGGAAGCCCCACTTGAATCGAACCTCGACTTTAGCACTGTTCTTGGTATGATATTAGAAAGTGCTACCAAGTGGAGGTATGATCTGGTGTTGTAATTCTTCAGTCACAATTATCGAAAGGCCTTCGAAGGTCTGAAACCTCTTGCTTCGTTAATGGAAAAGGCTGTTAAAAATGACACATTCAGGCCACTTCAAAATGGAGCACTTACTGAGACTACTTTTTGTAAGTGCTCAGTTTTGGAGTGGCTTTGATGGTGTGCAACAGGCAGCTTCACCTACAAAACCTAATAACAATGGTTTTCAGTAGTCTTTTTTTCTGCATTTTCTGAAATACTTGGCTTTTCCTGGATCTTTACTTGAAATCTAACGACTGGCAATGATTTTATTGTAAATTCATGAACCTAATTAGGAATGCTGAAAAGTGACGAATGCCGTCAACACCCACATTTCCATCTGAAACTGGAATGTGCCACAATGCCACAGGGGGCAACAATGAGCACTTCACACCTTTCGACTGGCCGTCTTCGACAGAAACTGCTCAAACCACGGAGGAGTGGTTGTGAAAGGGGGAGTGGCTGCATACGGCTGACACTTTGTTTCACGGCCAACTTAAACATGGCAAGGCGAGGTACGTCAAACCTGTAGGCTGTACATTAACCTCACCTTCAGTGGACACAAGTCTTTCTTCTTCTGAAAGATGAAAGATGAAACGACAAATGGTAAGTCCTGCTTTATCACCATTACACTGGGTTGCACTCTTTAGTGACGCAATTCTTGTTGGGCGTAAGTGCTCCGTCTTGGAGTGGCCTTGATGGCGTAAAAAGACATTTGCAGGGAACATGGTTTTGTGTAAAAGTTGATTTTGAAATCTAACAATTCAGCAATTCTTGTTGGGATATATATTTTCCTACATATAGGGGAGAATGAAAAGGATCTTGCACTACATGTACAAGGCTACATTAAAAGAACGTATCCAGACTACTTCAAAAAGGAGCACTTGTTTGGAATGCTATCACAGTAGTGCTTCTCTTTGGGGCAGCCTTGAGAGGATCTGGCACAAATCCCTTTTGTTGAGCGTACCTGGAAGTGTGGTTTTGTGTTGCAGTAGTTCCGCTGAAACTACCTGAGGTCTCAAAACTCTCTCCTTTATGATGAAGACTATGCAAAATGACACGTTCAGGCCCCTTCAAAGTGAAGCACTTGCTTGGAATACCTGCATGTAAGTGCTTAGTTTTGGAGTAGCTTTGATGGGGTACAACAGATCCAACGCGAGGAAAAACTGGCATAGGTGCTCTCTTGTACAAATTTACATTGGACGGCACGCGTCAGACTAACGTCAAGCAACTGGAGGCACGATCTGAAACTAAAAGACGGGAAGCCCCACTTGAATCGAACCTCGACTTTAGCACTGTTCTTGGTATGATATTAGAAAGTGCTACCAAGTGGAGGTATGATCTGGTGTTGTAATTCTTCAGTCACAATTATCGAAAGGCCTTCGAAGGTCTGAAACCTCTTGCTTCGTTAATGGAAAAGGCTGTTAAAAATGACACATTCAGGCCACTTCAAAATGGAGCACTTACTGAGACTACTTTTTGTAAGTGCTCAGTTTTGGAGTGGCTTTGATGGTGTGCAACAGGCAGCTTCACCTACAAAACCTAATAACAATGGTTTTCAGTAGTCTTTTTTTCTGCATTTTCTGAAATACTTGGCTTTTCCTGGATCTTTACTTGAAATCTAACGACTGGCAATGATTTTATTGTAAATTCATGAACCTAATTAGGAATGCTGAAAAGTGACGAATGCCGTCAACACCCACATTTCCATCTGAAACTGGAATGTGCCACAATGCCACAGGGGGCAACAATGAGCACTTCACACCTTTCGACTGGCCGTCTTCGACAGAAACTGCTCAAACCACGGAGGAGTGGTTGTGAAAGGGGGAGTGGCTGCATACGGCTGACACTTTGTTTCACGGCCAACTTAAACATGGCAAGGCGAGGTACGTCAAACCTGTAGGCTGTACATTAACCTCACCTTCAGTGGACACAAGTCTTTCTTCTTCTGAAAGATGAAAGATGAAACGACAAATGGTAAGTCCTGCTTTATCACCATTACACTGGGTTGCACTCTTTAGTGACGCAATTCTTGTTGGGCGTAAGTGCTCCGTCTTGGAGTGGCCTTGATGGCGTAAAAAGACATTTGCAGGGAACATGGTTTTGTGTAAAAGTTGATTTTGAAATCTAACAATTCAGCAATTCTTGTTGGGATATATATTTTCCTAAATATAGGGGAGAATGAAAAGGATCTTGCACTACATGTACAAGGCTACATTAAAAGAACGTATCCAGACTACTTCAAAAAGGAGCACTTGTTTGGAATGCTATCACAGTAGTGCTTCTCTTTGGGGCAGCCTTGAGAGGATCTGGCACAAATCCCTTTTGTTGAGCGTACCTGGAAGTATGGTTTTGTGTTGCAGTAGTTCCGCTGAAACTACCTGAGGTCTCAAACCTCTCTCCTTTATGATGAAGACTATGCAAAATGACACGTTCAGGCCCCTTCAAAGTGAAGCACTTGCTTGGAATACCTGCATGTAAGTGCTTAGTTTTGGAGTAGCTTTGATGGGGTACAACAGATCCAACGCGAGGAAAAACTGGCATAGGTGCTCTCTTGTACAAATTTACATTGGACGGCACGCGTCAGACTAAACGTCAAGCAACTGGAGGCACGATCTGAAACTAAAAGACGGGAAGCCCCACTTGAATCGAACCTCGACTTTAGCACTGTTCTTGGTATGATATTAGAAAGTGCTACCAAGTGGAGGTATGATCTGGTGTTGTAATTCTTCAGTCACAATTATCGAAAGGCCTTCGAAGGTCTGAAACCTCTTGCTTCGTTAATTGAAAAGGCTGTTAAAAATGACACATTCAGGCCACTTCAAAATGGAGCACTTACTGAGACTACTTTTTGTAAGTGCTCAGTTTTGGAGTGGCTTTGATGGTGTGCAACAGGCAGCTTCACCTACAAAACCTAATAACAATGGTTTTCAGTAGTCTTTTTTTCTGCATTTTCTGAAATACTTGGCTTTTCCTGGATCTTTACTTGAAATCTAACGACTGGCAATGATTTTATTGTAAATTCATGAACCTAATTAGGAATGCTGAAAAGTGACGAATGCCGTCAACACCCACATTTCCATCTGAAACTGGAATGTGCCACAATGCCACAGGGGGCAACAATGAGCACTTCACACCTTTCGACTGGCCGTCTTCGACAGAAACTGCTCAAACCACGGAGGAGTGGTTGTGAAAGGGGGAGTGGCTGCATACGGCTGACACTTTGTTTCACGGCCAACTTAAACATGGCAAGGCGAGGTACGTCAAACCTGTAGGCTGTACATTAACCTCACCTTCAGTGGACACAAGTCTTTCTTCTTCTGAAAGATGAAAGATGAAACGACAAATGGTAAGTCCTGCTTTATCACCATTACACTGGGTTGCACTCTTTAGTGACGCAATTCTTGTTGGGCGTAAGTGCTCCGTCTTGGAGTGGCCTTGATGGCGTAAAAAGACATTTGCAGGGAACATGGTTTTGTGTAAAAGTTGATTTTGAAATCTAACAATTCAGCAATTCTTGTTGGGATATATATTTTCCTACATATAGGGGAGAATGAAAAGGATCTTGCACTACATGTACAAGGCTACATTAAAAGAACGTATCCAGACTACTTCAAAAAGGAGCACTTGTTTGGAATGCTATCACAGTAGTGCTTCTCTTTGGGGCAGCCTTGAGAGGATCTGGCACAAATCCCTTTTGTTGAGCGTACCTGGAAGTATGGTTTTGTGTTGCAGTAGTTCCGCTGAAACTACCTGAGGTCTCAAACCTCTCTCCTTTATGATGAAGACTATGCAAAATGACACGTTCAGGCCCCTTCAAAGTGAAGCACTTGCTTGGAATACCTGCATGTAAGTGCTTAGTTTTGGAGTAGCTTTGATGGGGTACAACAGATCCAACGCGAGGAAAAACTGGCATAGGTGCTCTCTTGTACAAATTTACATTGGACGGCACGCGTCAGACTAAACGTCAAGCAACTGGAGGCACGATCTGAAACTAAAAGACGGGAAGCCCCACTTGAATCGAACCTCGACTTTAGCACTGTTC